>NC_137771.1:152542259-153049896 GCF_963455305.1 Plecotus auritus | reverse complement strand
ACTGAAAGACGGTCCAACTTATATTAACAAAATTTTGCTCACCATTAAAATTACTAGAACATCAATTGCTAGAACATTCATCTTTTTAATTAGTTTTTAAATTTCTGTTATGACCATTCATTTGCAAAAAGAAAAGAAAAGAAACTCTTAAATTACAATGGTTTCTGTAATGTCTCTGGCTTAAATAATTAAATTGCAAACCCACAGGAAAATAATTGGTTTTATAAGGAAACATCATAAAAGTTAATGTTTTGAAAATGTATAAGAGCAATAATGTAAATAGTGTTTCATTTCTGCTTTATATTCTGAGTTTTATTTTTTTCTTAAAATATGCAAATTGGTGTTAACTAGCTCCAGGTAAAACATCAAGAAAACCATTGTAAATATTTTTTATTTATATTTTATTATTCTTAAGTAGTAGGAAAACCTGTTTTCAAAGATTAGAGGCCTGTCTTCAGATTCAATTCTTTATAGATGCTCTCAAAGTTTTATCTTTACAACTAATACTTAAATATTCTTTACTAGTTTAGTTAAAAAATTAATCATAGATTTATGAGAAAATTTTAAATGTTTTTTAGTCAAATTAAAGTCTCCCTAATTTTCACTGAATATTAATTACTGTGTGTTGCTCTACATACAAATAGACTAAAATGTGTATCTATTAGTTGTCATTAGTTTCCTTACATGGACATCAATACAAAGATCATAATACTATTTCTTAAGTGTTTTCAATATGTCAAGCCCTGTGTTAAGTACTTCACATAAATTATCTCATTTAATCCTCGCAACAGCTCTGTATAGCAAGTACTATTATTAAACCCATTTTTCAGAGAAGGAAACCAAGAGTGAGAAGACTAAAACATCTTGAGCAAGGCTATGGCTTATAAGAGTCAGGGTCAAGATTGCAACAAAAGCACAAAACATATAAAGTTTATATCTGCCGAAACCGGTTTGGCTCAGTGGATAGAGCGTCGGCCTGTGGACTGAACGTCCCGGGTTAGGGCATGTACCTTGGTTGCTGGCACATCCCCAGTGGGAGGTGTGCAGGAGGCAGCTGATCGATGCTTCTCTCTCATCGATGTTTCTAGCTCTCTATCCCTCTCTCTTCCTCTCTGTGAAATATCAATAAAATATACATATATATAAAAAAAAGTTTATATCTCATCAATCTAATTTCTTAAAATGTTTTTGTTGATTTTTTTATAGGGAGAGAAAGGGAAGGGGATAGATAGATAGAAACATCAATGAGAAACAAACATGGGTTGATTGCCTCCCTCACACCCCATACTGTGGATAGAGTCCACAACGCAGGCATGTGCCCTGACCAGGAATCAAACCAGAGACCTCTTGGTTCATGGGTCCATGCTCAACCACTAAGCCAGGCTAATCAATCTAATCTATATACATAAAAGCCTAAGCGACCATCACAACCAAACAGACGACTGATCAGGCTGTGTGGGGCGACCAGGCCAGCAGTGGAGTTAGTGAGGGGCAACCAAATGACCGAGCAGCAGGCTGCATAGGGTGACCAGGCCGGCAGGGGGGTTAGTGAGAGGTGACCAAATGACCGAGCAGCAGGCTGTCTGGGCAACCAGGCCTGCAGTGGGGGCAGTGAGGGGTGACCAGGCTGGCAGAGTGGGGCAGTGAGGGGCGACCAGGCTGGTGGGGGGGGGGTAGTTGGGGGTGACCAGGCCGGCAGGGGGGAAGTAAGGGGTGGGATCAGGCCAGCGGGGGGGGTGGCTGTGGGGGATGACCAGGCTGGCGGGGGGGCAGTTAGGGGTGACCAGGCTGGCAGGGGGGCAGTTAGGGGTTTTCAGGCAAGCAGGAAGGTGACCGGTTAGGAGCCAGGGGTCCAGATTGGAGAGGGTGCAGGCTGGGCTGAATGGACCCCCCCCCCCCCATGCATGAATTTTGTGCACCAGGCCTCTAGTCCTAATATATAAAAACCCAGGGTCCATAACGACTGACCGAAGGCTTGACCGAACACCAGAAGTCAGTCCTACAGTCAGTGCAGGCACGGCGACCCAGCACTGACTGTCGAGTGGGTTGTGGATCAGGCCTGGAGAGAGGCCTAAAGAGAGAGGCAGGGTCTGATTTGCAGCCTCCGTGGCAGCTGTTGATCAGCCCTTGCCTCTCTCTTTCTCTCCAGGCTTTGCCAGCAGCCTCACCTCTGTTTCTCTTGTGCCTCTGTGGGGGCTGCTGATCAGCCCCGCCTCTCTGATCAGGCCCGGAGACACTGACTGGCATAGAAACTGATCGATCAGAACCAAATCTGGGTCAACTGTGAGGAGCCAATGGCTGCCGAGGAGGCAGAGCTTTTGACGTTGACTTGCATAGAAGCTGACCAATCAGAACCAAATTGGTCAGCATGGAGGGCAGTGGGGGGTGATATCAAGCTGGCAGGGGAGGGCATTTGGGGGCAACCAGGCCAGCAGGGGAGGGTAGTTGGGGGCAAAATCAGGCCAGCAGGGAAGGTCAGTTGGGGGCGAGATCAAGCCGGCAGGGGAGAGTAGTTGGGGACAACAGGCTGGCAGGGGAGGGCAGTTAGGGGCGGTCAGGCAGGCAGGCAGAGGAAGTTAGGGGTGATCAGGCAGTTAGGCAGGTGAGCAGTTAGGGGCCAGTGGTCCCAGATTAGGAGAGGGATGTCCGACTGCCCCCAAAGGGTCCCGGATTGGAGAGGGTGAAGGCTGGTCTGAGGGAACCCCCTTTCCGTGCATGAATTTAGTGCATGAGGCCACTAGTACTATCTAATAAAAGAGTAATATGCAAATTGACCGCACCTACGCTACACCCACAAGCCATGCCCAGAAGCCAATCAGGAGCGAGTATTCAAATTAACCCAACCAAGATGGCTGCAGCCATGGAGAGAGCAGGAGGCTTGGGTTTCCCCGGCAATGGAGGAAGCCAAGCTTTCCACCTGCCCTGGTGGGCCCAGGCCTCCACTCAAGGCTACAAAGTTTCAATTATAGAAGATAAATAAATCCCAGATACCAGGGCCCCCACTCGGGTCGGCGGGGGGCATGGCTGGCCTGCCAACCACCACAGGCCCCTCACCCCAAGCGAACCCCCACCATGATCCAGGACACCCTTCAGGGCAAACCAGCCAGCCCCCACCCATGTACCAGGCCTCTATCCTATCTAATCCTCCTATCTAATAAAATAATAATAATATGCAAATTGACCATAACTCCAACACACAAGATGGCTGCCCCCATGTGGTCAAAGATGACTGCCCCCATGTGGACACAAGATGGCCATCACAAGATGGCCAGCAGGGGAGAGCAGTTGGGAGGGACCAGGTCTGCAAGGGAGGGCATTTGTGGGCAATCAAGCCTGCAGGGGAGGGCAGTTAGGGGTGACTAGGCTGGCAGAGGAGGGAAGTTGGGGCAACCAGGCCTGCAGGGAAGGGCAGTTAGGGGCAAACAGGCTTGCAGGGGAGCAGTTAGGCATCAATCAGGCTGGCAGGGGAGTGGTTAGGGGGTGATCAGGCTGGTAGGCAGAAGTGGTTAGGGGCAATCAGGAAGGCAGGCAGGTGCACAGTTGGGAGCCAGGAGTCCTGGATTGTGAGAGGGATGTCCGACTGCCCATTTAGGCCTGATCCTACTGGGATCAGACCTAAACAGGCAGTTGGACATCCCTTGAGGGGTCCCAGATTGGAGAGGGTGCAGGCTGGGCTGAGGGACACACATCCCTGTGCACAAATTTTGTGCACCAGGCCTCTAGTCCTATATAATAAAAGGCTAATATGCAAATAGACCAAATGACGGAATAACTGAACAACTGGTCACTATGACATGCGCTAACCAACAGGGGCGGGGGGGTGCTGGAAACATGGTGGGCATTGGCAGCAGGTGGCAGAGCATGTAACATGGTGGCATCGGCCATAGTGGGATAGTGGAGCAGGTGAGTGTGGGCGCCAGACCAAGGTGGGGCACCGGTCGCTGTCATCAGTGTGAACCTCTGGTGGTTACCGAAAATTCTTTGCTCCCATGCATTGTGGTCCTGCCTGGTGCTCATACCTGCTGCTGGCGCTAGAGCTGCTGCTCACACTTGCTGCCAGTGCCCAGTGCCAGCCTGGATCACTTGGTGCTGTCAGCAGGTGTGAGCAGTGGCTGCTGGCTCCCATTTGCCCCTCAGGGCTTCTCCACCTCCCCTTGCTCCTGAGGCACAATCGGAGCCAGCAGATTCCTCTCACACCCACTGCCAGTGACCACCCCACTTGCATCCACTGCCGACACTGGAGCTGCCACTTGCACCCACTGCCGCCGCCAACCCCACTCACACCACTCGGGAGCAGTGGCTGTTGGCCCTGATTGCCCCTGAGGACTTCTCCATCTCCCCTTGCTCCTGAGGGGTGATCGGGTCAGCAGCTGCCACTCGCACCCACTGACAGTGCCAGCCCCACTCACACCCACTGCTGGCATTGGCCCCAATCGCTCCACACCTTCAGCAGGTGCGAGTGGGGCTGGCACCATCAGTGCGTGGGAGCGATGGAGGCAGGAGCTGAGCTGCCAGCAGACAGAGGACCAGGGGCTGTGGCAGGAGGGGCTGGGCAGGGGTGCAGAGGATGGGCCAAGATCTGCCCCTGTGCCCACCACAGCCTCATTTCCCACAGTTCTTTTCCAGATGCACGAATTCGTGCACTGGGCCCCTAGTTCAAGGGTGGGCAAACTTTTTGACTCGAGGGCCACAATGGGTTCTTAAACTGGACCGGAGGGCCGAAACAAAAGCATGGATGGAGTGTTTGTGTGAACTAATATAAATTCAAAGTAAACATCATTACATAAAAGGGTACGGTCTTTTTTTTTTTATTTCAATAGTTTTATTCATTTCAAACATTTTAACACCAGCGTTGATGCTAATGTGCAGTGGTGCATGTTAACACAAATGCCCTGTAGCAGGCATTTTTACAGGCGCAAGGGGGAGAAGCAAACGCATCACAAAATGCATTTGTTTTGCCACTAACACACGCTGTTAGTGGCCACAGTAGCGTTACTGATACCGCATCCGTATCAGCAAAAAAATGCAGCTGCAGCATGGCTAGTGTGACATGTCCTCTGTGTGTCTTTTTCCCTGCTGCACGCGTCCGCAGTGGGAAAAAAAACTGCAGTGGATACAAGCCCTAAAAGCTGAAAGTCTTTGTTGTTTTATTAACAAGTCATTGTGATGTACAGAATGTGGGAACAGGAAAAAAATGTGTTTGAGTAGAGCTCTTAATCTTACCTCAGAAAGGCTCTGATACTGTGCTCTCCAGGAGCGTGTCTCCCTACATCACCACGATAACGTGTCTACGCATTCCCAGGGTGATGTCAGGAGACGTGTCCGCGGGCATTACAAGTAGCCTCTGGAAGATTGAGAGGTTGTTCCTTCTACTGAATGGGCGGATATAATAAAAGAAGAAGGAGCTGCGGCCGTGTTTCCCGACGTTGCCAGGTTAACACTGCTGCTGGTGAAGGAGCGGAGGGGAGAGCAAGAGAACCCTCTGCTCTTTCGGCTCCATGGGCCGGATAGAACAGCCGAACGGGCCGGATCCGGCCTGCGGGCCGTAGTTTGCCCATGGCTGCCCTAGTTCTATATTCTAAAGAGCTAATATGCTAATTAGACCAAACAGCAGAACAACTGTCCAGACCAGGGGTCCTCAAACTTTTTAAACAGGGGGCCAGTTCACTGTCCCTCAGACCATTGGAGGGCCAGACTATAGTTTAAAAAAAAAACTATGAACAAATTCCAATGCACACTGCGGGCCCGGGACGAGTTGGCTGCTAAGCAGGACAGGCAGCAGCACCCGGCAGGCCAGATAAATGTCCTCGGCGGGCCGCATGTGGCCCGCGGGCCGTAGTTTGAGGACGCCTGGTCCAGACAAAGCCCTTGTGAGGTCTGACCAAGGCTGTGAGGGCTGAGCCCCTTGCACAAATTTTGTGTATCGGGCCTCTAGTTTAATAATAAAATTCATATGAGGTCATTAATGAGAAACATGGCTAATGATTTCAAATTATCTCTATCCTGTTGGTATATGAACTGTATTATGTAAGTTTTGCTTAATCTTAAATTGGAATCAGTTGTTCTTTTTTAAAATGACCTAAAGAAAATAATTATGATAGAATAATAAAGATAAGCCATATTATAAGGCTATCTCAAATGAATTCAGATTTTAGTCAAAATTTACACTAAGGTACCTGGAATCTACGAAATATCAGGGAAATGTGCATGTTTGAAACTGTTCAGCAGGTATGAATGTGTATTTATATAGCTCCATTGTTTTCCTCATCAGGTGACTTTGCGAGGCACACGAGGATAAGAGAAGAAATAGCATAGGAAGGATCTGTAGCAATTTCACAAGCTAAAGACAAGTTGATTTATTTGCTGGTTCTCAAAAGTCCAGATATTATCCTGCCAGATTCTAAGACCAGTTCTAAGCCATAAATATCATCTTGATGTAGCCAGAAATCCTATAATGTTTGCATGAGCAAGAAGGGGGCAAGGGCTGCTTCAGAGTCCTCGACTTAGGTGGGCACTTAAGCTGGTACTAAGGTAGCTTGTCTGCCAGCAACGGGGAAACAGTTAATTTTGTAAGCCTTTGGGTTGTTTTCCCAGACTAGGAACTGTGACATTAAAGTCAATCCCCTTTTGACTTAACCGCCTCATCTCTGACTCCTAGTCCTCTAAATTTGAACTTACTGATCTGTGAGTGTCACAAAATGACCAGTAAAATACAACACAGATTTACTGCAGAAAGACTGGAGACTGAGTTCACATTTTCTAGAGGTAGACAAATAAAGGGGAGACTATGAAGGATGCATGGTAAAATGCAACATGACTTTTCCAACATGACTTACTAGTAAATGTGTAATTTTTTTTGGTGGAAGGGATCAATTGGAAGACAAGGTGGGGGAAACATCTGTAATACTTTCAACAATAAAGATAAATTTTAAAAAATAAAAAATAAAATTGAGTTGATTTAACCAGTTAGAAAGGAAGTTAAAGTAGAAATAAAACAACTAGTGGAAAATGTTACCTTAGAGCAAGAATTGAGAAAGAAAAAATTTTGAGTTTTACATTAATATGACTGGATTACTTTGCAGTATAAATTATACTTTATATTGAGTTAAAAGATTAACTAATAAAAATAGCTGAATTTATTTTTTCAATAATATATATTTTATTTTATTATCATTTGTTATGAATATCATCAACAATGAGGATCATCAGATTATTAACAGTTAGAATATTACTTTAAAAAAAACTTAAAGATGTCAATTTTCCTCAAATTGACCTATGGATTTAATGTAATTCCCATCAAAATGCCAACAGGCTTCTTAAAAGTAGAAATTGACAAACATATCCTAAAATTTATGTGAAAATGTAAAAGTCTCATAATAAATCAAAACAATTTTGAAAAAGAACAAAGTTGGGTAATTTATACTATAAGATTTCAAGACTTACAATAAAGCTACAGTAATAAAGTATTGCCATAAGGACAGGCATATTAATGAATGGAATTGGATGGAGAGTTCAAGTGTATACCCAAACATTTAAATACTTATATAGTTGGTCAAATATTATTCTGCATGTTTTTATGAGGATGTTTAAAATCTTTGTTTGTTTTTTTAGATCTTTATTGTTGGAAGTATTACATAGGTCCCATTTTTTCTCCCACTGACCCCTTATAGTCAGCCCCACCCTCCCCCATCCTGCCCCAGGCCTTTCTTACCCTATTGTCTGTGTCCATGGATTATGCATATATGCATGCAAGTTCTTTGGTTGATCTCCTCTCTCTCACCCACCCACCCTCTGAGATTCTATTTTGTTCAACAGTTTATTCTGTTCATTAGAATCCACTTTTGAGTGAGATTATGTGATACTTGTCTTTACTTAAAATTGAGTTATTTTGATCCAGAGACATAGAAGCATGGAACAGACTGATGAATCTCAGAGGAAGGTGTGGGTAGAGGAGTGAGAGGGGGGAGGGGAAAGATTAACCAGGGAATTTATATGCATATATGCATAGTCCTTGGATACAGACAATAGTGTGCTGAAGGCCTGGGAGGGGCAGGTGCCAGGTGGAAGGGGTCAATTGGAAGAAAAGGGGGAGGGGACATCTGTAATACTTTCAACAGTAAAGATAAATTTTAAAAAGTAAAAAATAAAATTGAGTTGATTTAATAATTAAGCTCATTTAATTTTTTTTTTTCATAAGGTTCTCTTATCTTTTGCTTAGGAGGTGAAGATAGAGTTGTAGAGTTTGAAGAACCAGATTCTAGAATCAGAAAAGCCTGGATTTGAATCCAATTTCTGATGCTTACTAGCTGTATGATTTAGGTCAATTACTTAATTTTCTAAACATCAGCACCTACCTAATGGGGATTTTGTAAGAATTAAAGAATTATCTGAGAAAATAAAAGTACAATACTTTGCATGGGGCATAGTACCCATTACATATTCAAAAAATGCAAGCTAATAATAGTCTTCAAAATGTTAGTTACCTATAATACCCAAGGCAAATTTGTATGCTACAAAATAACTTTCATAAATTCCATAAACCAAAATATCTACACTAATAAAAGAGAAACATGCAAATTGACCATCACTCCACTATGCCCACCAGCCAGTCAGGAGGAGATATGCAAATTAGAAGGACAAAGATGGAAGCTGCCCAGCTGCTCCAGGTGCGGAGTGGCCGAGTGGGGGAGGACGCCTGCTATGAGAGGGAGGGCGGAGCGGGGGAGGGCGAAGGGATCTACAGGAGCGGCACTCTGGCCGCAGCGAAGACGAAGACTGCAGCAAAGACAAAGACAGCAGACACTGGCCAGAGCGAAGGCCTGGGTCCCGGGTGCCAGAGGAAAACCGGTGCTGGAAGCCAAGGGAAGGAAGGCCTATTGCACAAATCTCTTCGTGCAACAGGCCTCTAGTAAAAACTATAAAATGTTGCCAAATACATAAGTAACAATAATAGCAATAATTGTCACTGCTGTTATTATGGAGTATGAATTCAGTTTAGCTGTTACTAAAATAAGGTCTTTTTTTCAACATTTTACTGATAATCAATGTTTTAAATGATGCTCTTATTTCTTAAATTATCTTTACCTAAGTGAGATGAAATTAATAAATAACTATTAATGTTAAAATGAACTCAATAGAGTAAGATTTCTTTACTGTAATTTCACTTTTAAGTAAATAAACATTTCTCTTACTATATTGTAACAGATAATATGGCTGTTTCCATACCACAGCTCATCCTCATCAGGTGACATTCACTCTAGGTTTCATGACCACAGAATTAAAATTTGAAATAGTGTAAGGATAAAATTATTTTATTGTTAGACACTTTTACACATCTACATTAAGTTTACTCCACATAAAGGCCCTCAAAAACTTTAAATTCTGTTTGGAAGAGTCTTGAAGATGAAAAAAAAAAAAGACTTTCATGCATTGGTTGGTTTATGGTTTTACCATCATGATTTTCACATATGAATATTTTTTAAAGATGAAATTTAAACTGCATATTATATACTTTCATATTTTCTTTTAACCTATAAATCTTTTATACTTCATGCACTTTATTAGCCATACTGAGGTGTATCTGTGTACACATATATCTTGGAGCAATGGACTATAGATAGTCCTTGACGTAGGATGGTTTGATTTATTTTAACTTTACGATGGTGCTAAAGCAATAGCATTCAGTAGAAACCAGCTTGGCTTAGCTATGATCATCTGTAGTTTAGGTATATAAAATGCATTTTTAACTTAACGAGTTTTCAACTTACAATGAGGTTATAAAACCCCATCATAAGACAAGGAACATCTCTATATAAAAAAAAAAAACACATTAAAAGTAAAAAAAAAAAAAAAAAGTGACTATATGCTTATTGAAAAATCATGTTCACATGGTTTATGTTGAAGAAATATTTAAAATGGAAGATAAAATTTGCTTTAAAATATAGTGGATTCATTCTTACTAGAAAATATGTGCAATAGACTATATGTAATTTTTTCATTTGGTTTAAGTTTAATAGTTCACTTATTTGGCACAATCCACATGCTGTCACAGTGAAGGCTTTGTCTCTTACAGTATTGTTTGGTGAAAGTCTCCTAACCCCATAGTAGGTTCCCAATCATTGCTATTCTAATTAATTGACCAAAGGCACCACCACTTCCCCCTTCTCTAATCTCCCCTAAAGGCCTCTGACATCATTGTCTGACCTGTCTTGCTAGGTTCTAATATCCTCAGCATGATTTCACTTGACACTTCAAAATTGAATTATTTCATTGAAATTTGCTTTTCCATCACACTGTAACTGAGAATGAGCATTTTCAGATGGAGAAGACTGATTCAACTTAAGATTTGGTTTTTGCAGAAAAGAAAAATACATCCATGTTGTTCATAATTAAAATCATAGTTTTCAGGTTGACTATGTGAAAATGAATACAATCAATAATATGGTAAGTTGTCTTAGCTTAAAGTGACAAGAACACCCATGTTTAACCTCTTCAAGAAAGAGTTGAGATATTTTCTGAGATGAAAGATAACTATTGCAGTAAAAGCCAATTTAAAGTTTCCCAGGGTGAATATTTTAGTACTTACAGTATATAGTATTAATTTAGATAAACTTTCGCTTTCTCCAGTCTTTAACTAGTTTTACATGTCATACTCGAGTACAGAAAAGCACAAATCTTTTTTTTTTTTTTTTTACATATTTTATTGATTTTTTACAGAGAGGAAGGGAGATGGATAGAGAGTTAGAAACATCGATGAGAGAGAAACATCGATCAGCTGCCTCCTGCACATTCCCTACCGGGTATGTGCCCGCAGCCAAGGTACATGCCCTTGACTGGAATCGAACCTGAGACCCTTGAGTCCGCAGGCAGACGCTCTATCCACTGAGCCAAACCGGTTAGGGCAAAGCACAAATCTTTAACAAGTGTTGGTGCTCATTGTTCTTCGATCATAATTTTAACATCCTGCTCTTGTCAGTTTTCTTTTAATGAAGCATTACTAAATGGCAAAGGAGGTAAATTTCATAAAATCTTATTTTTTGGCTGTCTTTTTGAAAAATAATAGGGGAAAAACTCAGAAAAAAATGTAAAGTACGTAAGAAAATATTTATCTTTTATAGACTGAAGCTACATAGAAAAAAAAAAGAGGAAAGAAGCAATTTATTGAATATATCTATTGAACATCCTTTGTGTTCCAAGCTTTGATAATTACCACTGTAGTCTATAAAATGACCAATAAAAAAAGAGTCCCCGAACTTAAGAAAGTAGTCTAGGAATGGTAAGTGGAATTTGTGCTTGAAGGACAAGGAGCTCTTGGGGGAAGTAGGACAGATAAAAATCTTAGAATTTGGTGAATGCAAGGAATGTACTGGATACCCAAAATATTTCAGTTAGGTTGGAATATAGGATGTTAAAAAAGAAAGTGTTTAGAGTTAACTGAGAAAATGTTCATTGAATCAAGGGAACCCTCATACTGGATACTATATTGAAGAGACAAGTGGGAATCCTAAAATTATTTTTTATCATAGGAGCAACAGAACATGTTTGTGGAAGACTAGAAGAAAGTTTGAGGCAAGAAGAGATTAGATGTGGAGTCCAACTGGGTGATTTTGCAATAGCCCAGAGATAGGATGGGGTGGACCTGCCCCAGGAAAGAGTAGTAATGATATTGAGAAGGTTTATGGGACATATGCTCTAGAGGTAGAGTCCATGACACCTGGCGAACAATGAAATGTGGATAGTAAAAAAAGAAAGAGAAGCCAAGGAAGTCTGAAAATTTGGGCCTGGGGTATAGGAGATGATGGTAAAATCAACAGAATTAGAGAACTCAGAAGTGTAAGTATTTGGGGGTGAGTTGATAGGTTAAAATGATTAGTTTTTTATTTGTACTTTTAATAAATATTTATTGATAGCCTATTACATGCCAGAAACCAAGCTAAGTGCTGGGGCCACAATGCTGAGCTGCTTGATAATGCAAACAAATACAAACATAAAAGTGACCAGCACTGTGAAGGGGAGACACTGAGTTGCATTTGAGTTTATAATAAGAGGAGTGTTTTGGGGGTTTCTAGATGACTGTTTCTCCCACTAAAATGACTGGGAGTCAAATAAAAGAGGACAGCAAAGAGCCTTCTTTCTAAAGGTGTGTGTGTGTGTGTGTGTGTGTGTGTGTGTGTGTGTGTGTGTGTGTGTTGTAAAAACAACCACCACCACTGCTACACCTTCTAGAGAGGGGCATTTGTAAGAAATGGAAAGATGGCCATGACATTGAAGTAAACAGATAAGATTCTTATCTGTCTTAATTCAATTTTGAAGTGCCAAGTGAAGTGAGAGAAGGGGACAAGAGCAGCAAGAAGGGGCTAAATCATGCAGATTTTTGTAGGTTATGTTAAAAGGGTCTTTTACCTTCAATAGCAATAGAATGACTTTGAAAATGTTTAAGCATAAGAGTAACCATAATCAGAGTGGTACCATAGATTAGTGTGGTGGTAGCTAAACAGGGGAGATGTGAACACGTTTAAGAAATATTTCAGTGGTTTAAAAAAAAGTACAATTTTATGATGGATTGGAAATTGCGAATTAGGGAAAAGGAAGGATGACTTCTGTATTTTTAAAAAAATTATCTTTATTGTTGAAGGTATTACAGATATCTTCCCCTCCCTCTTCCCCATTAAACCCTCTACCCCACCCCTCATCCCTTCCCAGGCCTTTACTACATTATTGTCTGTGTCCATGGGTTATGCATATATGCATATAAGTTCTTTGGTTAATCTTTTCCTGCCCCCCCCTCCCTCTTTGCATGTTTCCATGTCTCTGGATCTATTGTGTTCATCCATTTATTTTGTTCATTAGATTCCACATATAAGTGAGATTGTGTGATAGTTTTTTTTTTCTCTGACTGGCTTATTTCACTTACCATATACTCTCAAGGAATCTCAATGCTGTCTCAAAGGGTAAGAGATCCTTCTTTTTTACAGCTGCATAGTATTCCATTGTGTATATTTTTGTATTATCCAATGAGATGGATGATATGGGGATTGTGGAGAAGGGCCATATAAGAGGAGGAAACTATGACCTCAGTTTTGGACATAAACAATTAGGGGAACCAAGATGATTTCCAAGTAGACACATCTGTAGCTATTAAAATTGAATAGATATTCCTGAGGTAGATGAAAAATGGAGGTAAAGACTTGAAAGTCACAGGCAGGAAAACAATAGTTGAAGCCGCTAGAGTAGATAAAATCCAAAAATAAAATACAGCATGAGATAAAGGAGACCAAAGTCAGAACTTTAAATATCCGTATGGAAATACAGAAAGAAGACATCCCTGGGAAGGTGGCAGGGAAGGAATAAGCACAGAGATATGAGTAGGATGTGAATAATAAAACACCATAGAGTTTCATGAAAACATAATTACCTAAATTGTTCACATTTAGTCCCTGTTATTTATTTAACGATATAAACTGCATCAAAATGTGCCAATATTATTTTTGGATGTCTTCTAGATACTCTTTCCCCACCACTACACACACACACACACACACACACACACACACACACACACACCTGTACTTCCCTGCTATGTTAGGTAAGTATGAGTAAATGGTTATGAAAGTTACTCTTCATATTTCTCAATAATATATCTGAATTTAGAACAACAGATTCTTGATGTATTCTACTGAGATCTAAAAAAAATTAGAAGTAAAAAAATATTTCTAGCATTAAGTATCAAAAAACTGTAGTCAATGTTTGCCTGAGCTTAACTTGTTAAGATATTGTGGCATAGGGCCAGTTTAACTTAACAATGGACGGTATCTGCATGTTAACAACAAAGTCACAGGCTTACATGAAAACTATAAAAGGATATTTGCTGTATTGTTCTTGCCCTTGGAATGCTCCTTCCTTCCTTCCTTTCCTGTTTTGTTGCTGCTATAGGATGTCAGCTCAAATTTACTGTCATTGTTGTCATTTGGGCAATGAATATCATGAAATGTGGTAGGCACTTAACCTTGTGTGACTCCACAAGCAGGCAGCCTGAAGTCTGACTTCTTTAAGCAGGTTATCAGATGGGCTGAATGTTCTTGGAATGCAAATGTGATAGTGAAGTTTGTCTCCCCTCCTCCCACTCCCCCCACCCTCCCCCCCCCCGCCACCACCACCACTGAAATGTACCCTTCAGAATGGTTTTGCATCTCATACAAACGTTATAGCTTCTAAGAAATAGAATCTGCTTTCTCACAGGTTTCAAAAATAGCCTATAGACTTAGGTAGCATCCTGAAATTTTATAATAATTTTCTTAAAAGCAAAGACCTAGATCAACCAAAGGACTTGTATGCATACATATAGGCCTAACCAATGGACACAGACACCAGGGGGTTGAAGGCATTAGTGGGGGAGGGGTGAGGGGGCAATGAGGGGGATAAGGACAAATATGTAATACCTTAATCAATAAAGAAAAAAAAGAAAGAAAAGCAAAGACCTATTCTTTTTTGTTGTTGTTATTGTTGTTGTTCATCCTCACCAGAGCATATTTTTCTATTGATGTTTTGAGAGATTGGAAGGGAGAGGGAGAGACACAGAGAGAGAAACATTGATGTAAGAAAGACACATTGATTTTGCTGGGGGTCAAGCCTGCAACCAAGGTACCTGCCTTTGACTGGAATAGAACCTGAGATCCTTCAGTCCTCAGGACAATGCTCTATCCACTGAGCAAAACTGGCTAGGGTCAAAGACCTTCCTTTATACAGGAAATAAACTTAAGACAAGGTTTCTTAATGTCACTACTATAGCATTTTGAACTACAGCATTCTTTGTTGTGGAGGTTTGTCCTGTGCATTGTAGAATATTTAGCAACATCCCCTGACTTCTATCTTCCAGATGTTAAAAGTACCCCTCCTCCAAGTTGTGATAATCAAATATATCTCCAGACATCGCCAAATATATATCTCCAGACATCGCCAAATATATATCTCCAGACATCCCTTGGGGGAAAAATCACCACAAGTTTTGAGCCATTGGCCTAAGTGCCTCATTGTAAACTAAAAATGATGTATGGGAGTAGGCAAAAGTAGGTTTACAGTTGTGAGTATGAGAGTTTATTCTTGCATTAGTATTTATTAATTATTGTATTATTTTCTATATGAACATCTGTAAACCTACTTTTGTCCACCCCTGTATACTGTGAAACATAATTTAAATTTTCCCTTTTCTTTTTGTGGTATAATCATACCTAAAAATAAATAGAAACTTTTAAATAGTAAATCATTTTTTGTAGTAATAATATTTCTTGTTTTTCTAAAAAATTAGGTAAACATTCTAAGGGTGGTGTTTCGTGTTTTCTTGGTAGTGTTTTGAATTTTACATATTAGTTTCATTCATTCATTATTCATTCAATTAGTATTTACGAAGCTACCTTTGTGCTCCCCATCATTAGGTGTAAAGAAAAAAACAATGAGTGAGATAAGCAAGCTCGCTGGTGTTTTCACAGACTTTAATTCAAATGAGGAAAAACATAGTACACAAATAAGAGACTCCTGAGCAGAGCATCAAAACAATTTGATGTAATTGAGCAGGTATTGGCAAGCAATGCTGGCCTGTTTTTGCAAATAAAGTTTTATTGGAACACAGCCACACTAATTTATTTACATATTGTCTGTGGCTGCTTTCCTGCTGCAATACCAGTCAATTAGTTGTAACAGAGGACATATGGCCAGCAAATCTTAAAATATTGCTAGACGGACCTTATAGAAAAAAAGTTGTACTCTCCTAAAATAGAGTAAGACTGGGTGGCCATTTTTTATTGATTAAATGGAGAACAATTGTGATATTGAGATTTGTGATAAATATATATCAGATTTTTGCCCTGTCATAGCACACTTCTCCCCCAACTCTTGGAATTTTCTAACTGAAATTTTCTAAGAGCAATAAAGATGTCTTTTGTTGTTCATAACAACCCTTTCAATCACTTTTGGAAAGCCCCTAAGGATGGGGCTTATTCCCAAGGAAAACAACCAAGTGTTTAGAGCAGGGGGTCCTCAAACTTTTTAAACAGGGGGCCAGTTCACTGTCCCTCAGACCATTGGAGGGCTGGACTATAGTTTAAAAAAAAAACTATGAACAAATTCCTATGCGCACCGTGGGCCCGGGACAAGTCGGCTGCTAAGCAGGACAGGCAGCGGCACCCAGCGGGCCGGATAAATGTACTTGGCGTGCCGCATGTGGCCCGCGGGCCGTAATTTGAGGACTCCTGGTTTAGAGCAATGGTCGGCAAACTGCAGCTGCCGCAGTTTGCCTCTCTGTTGACTAATGAGTTTGCCGACCACTGGGATAGGGGCTTAATTACAAGGAACAACAACAGCCTGTAATTATTGGAATTGAGAGTCTAGGTCAGTGGTCGGCAAACTCATTAGTCAACAGAGCGGCAAACCCCGGCTCGCGAGCCACAGTTTGCCGACCACTGGTTTAGAGGGTTGGAACTTTCAGCCCCATCCCACACCCCTTCTTATCTCCTAAATGGGGGAGGTAGGGATAGTGAGTGACTTAATCACCATTGGCCAAAGATTTAATCAACCATGCCTGTATGTATTGAAACCTCCACTGAAAACCCAAAATCATGGAGTTCAGAGGGCTCTAGTTTCGTGAGCAAGTTTGACACACTCACAACTGCACGGGGACAGAAGTTCATGTGCTCAGGACCCTTCCGGACCTTGTTCCATGTGTCTCTTCACCTGACTGTTCATTTGTATTCTTTAATACTTTTTGTAATAATAAACAGGTGATCTAGTAACTAAACTGTTTTCCTGAGTTCTATGAGCTACACTAGCAAATTAATCAAATCAGAGAAGGGGGTTCAGGGAACCTCCATTTTCTAGCCAGTTAGACAGAAACATGAGTAACAACCTAAACCTGTGATTGGTGTCTGAAGTGGTGGTGGGATGGGCACTCTTATGGGACTAAGCCTCAGTCTGGTGCTAAATCCAAGTATATAGTGGCAGAACTGAATTGAATTGTAGGGCACCCAGTTGGTGTCCATCAGAGTTGGAGAATTGCTTCATGTGGGGGAAAAAACTCATACACATTTGGAGTACAGAAGTTATTAAGTGAACAGTAGAGAAATAACAGGAGTTTTTTCTAGACAAAAGCATTCTGTACAGATGATGTTTAAGCTGAAAACTGATTAGAAGAAATCAATTCAGAGCACGTGAAAGGGAAAAGTAGTCAAAAGGAGAGGCTAGAATGATGTCCTTAAGGCAACAGTGACCTAATGTGGGTGGGACATAGGAATGTTCTCAGGTGAGATCTGAAAGATAATAGCACCAGATCAAGTAGAGCCTTGGAGGGAATACTAGAAATGAAGGCTTTTACTCCAAATGAGATGGGAAGCTGAGTCAAAACAAGTTTTGTGTGATGCAAGCTAAGTTACATTTTAATAGGATGCTCTCACTCTTCTATTGAGACTAGGATACAGAAAGGCAAGGAAGACCAGTTAGGATGCTCATAGTCAAGCCAAGAGACAATGGTTTCTTCAGCAGTGTTGTTAATAATAGAGATGAATTCGGGATGTTTTGAAAGTTTAATTTACATGATTTGTCAATAATGTGAATTCGAAATTGAAGAAAGCAGCATCAAAGATAATATCTATATCTTTGTCTTCAATATTTGCATGAGTTGCAATGATGTTTGCTAATATGGGGGACTCAAGGGAGGAGGTGGGTTTGAGAGTTCAGGATATAAAAATTTCTTCTTTGAGCCTATTAAATACTCTTGAGGAAATATCAAATAGTTATTTATATATATGAATCTGATGTTACAGGGAAAGATCAGAGTTGCAGCTAAGTACTTAGGATGGATATATAGATGGCATTTAAAGCCATGAGGGTAGATGAGGTCACTTAAAGAGATGTTGTAGATGGAGAAGGACAAGAGGTGAATATAGGATAGAGTGGTAGTGGGTTCCACAATTAGAGATCACTAGTAGAGGAAGATGCCTCAGAAGACTAGAAGTTGCTGGTAAAGTAGAAATAAAACTAGGAAAGTTGTCTTGAAGTTGTCATACAGTGAACACAATATTTGTGATACCAACTATTTATGTTTCCACTTTAGAAGAAATTGAAGGTTACTGTGATTGGATGACTAGTTAAAAGACAGTAATCAGTAGAATGAATTTTATTCATCTTAAATATAGAATGCTTGTAACCATGAGATACCTGAGGGAACATTTGGTTTTTGTCTGATTAGCATCTGGACCTCCCCACTCCATTCTCATTCCATGTGGCTGGAATGAGGTCAACCTCCAATGTTCTGGCTCCAGTAACCATTTGGAGAATGGGCTAATGATACAAACCAAGAGTTCCTCAAGAGTTTCTTTAAAGTATTGAGAAAGAGAGATTCTTTTCAGTAAGAGAATGAGGAAATGTTCAAACTGCCAGTGGTGAACTTACTACCACGTGGGTACAGCTTGCTCACAAATAGGACCAACACAGAAGCAACACATGGATGACTGAGTTCCTGGAAACCCAGCTGGGCCTGAGCCAAAAGCATCACCCCACAAGCTCCTTCTCCTCATTATCTTACTTAAACTGGTTTTAGTTGGGTTTTTACCACTTGAAACTAAAAATTTTCTAGTAAAGTGCTTTTTGAGAGGGTTTATTTGTATAGCAGCATATCTCTATTTGTATTCTGAATAAAATTAAAGACCAGTGTTTAATGATAATACCTTGATTTTAAATTAAACAATCAGTTTAGCTATTTAACATAGACAAATTAAAGGACTTTAAACACCTTTCATCCCATTACTACTCAAAAACAGTCAGGTATGTGAGAAAAATAGTTTCGACCAAATTGTTGGTCTATTCAAAATGTCAACATTCTGAGAAAGGAATGATTTAGGTTTTCTTTCTTTCTTTTTTTTTTTTTTTTTTTACTATTATTACTTTTATAAATTTAAGACTATTCTTCCCCCCCCCCCCCCCTGCTTTATTTTCACAGTTTCATGGATGAACAAATATTTCAGGGCAATCTTCTCCTGTTGGTTTCTTCTTTAAAAAAACAATAAATGTTGTAACTTATTTATGTATTTGTTTTTATCTTTATTGTTGAAAGTATTACATATGTCCTCTTTTTTCTCCATTGACCTTTCTAGTTCACCCCACCCCCCATCCCAGGTCTTCACCACGCTATTGTCTGTGCATACAAGTTCTTTGGTGGATCTTTTCCCACCCCCTCTCTCCCCACCTTCCCTCTGAGATTCAAAAGTCTGTTCCATGCTTCTATGTCTCTGGATCTATTTTGATCATCAGTTTATTTTGTCCATTAGATTCCACATATGAGTGAGATCATGTGATACTTGTCTTTCTCTGACTGGCTTATTTCACTTAGAATAATACTCTCCATGTCCCTCCATGCTATCTCAAAGGGTAAGAGATCTTTTTTTTTACTGCTGCATAGTATCCTATGGTGTGAATGTACCACAGCTTTTTTATCCACTCGTCTACTGATGGACACTTGGGCTATGTCCAGATCTTAGCTCATAAATTGTGCTGCTATGAACATAGGGGTATATATATTTTTTTCTGATTGGTGAGTTTCCTACAGACATTCCAGGGACCAAAGGGACTTCAAATTAATCAGACATGTTACGTTTGTTGATTGTCCTAGCCACAATATTTTGATGAATGGTGCAGCTCTGTTGATAGTTGTAATGGATCTTGTCCTCAACCTCCAACTTCTGAACATGTGGCTGCCATATAAATTATGAAACAGAAACATATTTTGATTTTACAAAATAAAATTGATTTGGAAAAAGAAAGTCAGGCCAAAGAGCAGTATGAACAGATCCTTCCACACAGACATTAGAGTGGTGAAGGCCTGGGGTGGGGGCTGGAATGGGCTAGAAAGTGTCAATGGGGAAAAAGGCGGATATATGTAATACTTTCAAAAATAAAGATAAAAAGAAAAAACAAGGTACAGTGACAGAAGGAGCTCCCATTATTCCAATTTCTTCTCAGTTGAAATACAATATTGAAGTTGTGAGTATATTGTAAAAAAATTTCAGTACCTTTAAGAGACTTTACCTTAGAACTCCAACTTATTGTTATTAGATCTTTTGATGTCAACAAACCTGGCTGTGAGGTTGATGACCTTAAAGGTGGTGTGGCTGGTGGTAGTATTTTAAAAGGAGTATTAAAGGTGGGCCAGGAGAAAGAAGTTAGACCTAGTATTGTTTCCAAAGATAGTGAAGGAAACCTTATGTGTAAATCAATCTTTTCCAAAATTATATCACTTTTTGCAGAACACAATGATCTTTAGAATGCTGCTCTAGGGGTTCTTATTGGTGCTGATAGAACAAGAGAAGACCAATTCATAAACAACATGAAGATGAAAACATACCACCACCACAACAAAAAGAATAAGAAGATAAAATGGATGTTAAGAGGCAATGATAAAAAATATTAGAAAAGAAAAAGAGAATATGGAAATAATATGTAAGAAAAGGAAGAAGAGAAAAGAAAGAGATAAGAATAAAAAGGAAAAGACAAATATAACAAATGAAACAATAATAACAATTTTTAAGGAGTAATAACAACAAATAAAAAATATAGAATAGCAAAACAGAAATAAAAGACTAAAAAAGAAAACAAAAGGATAGAATATGAACACAAAAGAGAGTAAGAGGAGGGATAGGAAACAAAATAATGATATATAAAATAATTAATAAAGGAAAGATTAAAACAATTTTTAGAGTATTATTTCTAGAACTGTGAAATATACCACTGGTATTTTAAGAGGGATTACATTAATCTATAGATTTCTTTGGATAGTATGGACATTTTAATGGTGTTAATTCTACCAATCCATGAACATGCTATATTCTTCCATTTGTTTATGTCTTCCTCTATCTCTTTTTCCAATATCCTATAGTTTTCTGAGTACAAGTCTTTTACTTCATTGGTTAAGTTTATTCCTAAGTATCTAAATTTTTTTATTGCAATGGTAAATGGGATTGTTTTTTTAGTTTCTCTCTGAGAATTCATTATTGGTGTATAAAACTATCATTGATTTCTGGGTGTAAATTTTGTACCTTGCTACTTTGCTGAATTCATATTTTAAAACTAGTAGCTTTTTGGTGAAGATTTTAGGGTTTTCTATGTACAATATTATGTCATCTGAGAATAATAACAATTGTGCTTCCTCCTTTCCAATTTGGGTGCCTTTTATGCTTTCTTCTTTTCTGATCACTGTGGTTAAGATTTCCAGCACTATCCTATATAATAAAGAGGTAATATGCAAATTGAACCTCATGCCCTCACAAGATGGCTGCCTACAACCAGGCCGGCAGGGGGATTAGTGAGGGACAACCAAACGACTGAACCAGCAGGCTGTGTGGAATGACCAGGTCGGCAGGCGGAGGGGTAGTTGGGAGCAACCAGACCGGCAGGGGGGGCAGTTGTAGGCAACCAGGCCAGCGGGGGGGGGGGGGCACTTTGGGGCAACCAGGCCGGCAGGGAGGGGGCAGTTGGGGGTGACCTGGCCAGCAGGGGGAGCAGTTAGGGGCAACCAGGCAGGCAGGCAGGTGAGCAATTAGGAACCAGCAGTCTAGGATTTTGAGAGGGATGTCTGACTGCCGGTTTAGGCCCAATCCTTGGGATCGGGCCTAAACCGGCAGTCAGACATCCCCCAAGGCATCCCAGATTGGATAGGGTGCAGGCTGGGCTGAGGAGACCCACCCCCCGCCCCCCCATGATGAATTTTGTGCACTGGGTCTCTAGTGTTGAATAAGAGTGGTGAAAGCAGACATCCCTGTCTTGTTCTTATTCTTAGGGAAGTGGTTTTAGTTTTTGCCTATTGAGTATGAATTTCAGTGTATGTTTGTCATATATGGCCTTTATTATGTTGAGGTATGATCCCTTTATTCTCACTTTGCTGAGAGTTTTTATAAAAAATGGGTGGATTTTGTTGAGTTCTTTTTCTGTGTCTATTGATATGCTCATGTAACTTTTGTCTTTTAATTTGTTTACATGATATATCACATTTATTGATTTTCAGATATTGTACAGTGTTACATCTCTGGGGTAAAACCCAATTGGTCATAGTGTATGATCTTTTTAATGTATTGCTGGATCCAATTTGCTAAAATTTTGTTGAGGATTTTATCATCTACGTTCATTAGGGTTATTGGCCTATAATTCTCTTTCTTTGTAGTGTCTTTATCTAGTTTTGGAATTAAGATAATGCTGGCCACATAAAAAGAGGTTGGAAGTATTCTTCCCTTTGGATTTTTTTGGAATATTTTGAAGAGGATAGGTATTAGCTCTTCTTTGAATGTTTGGTAAAATTTCCCTGTGAAGCTATCCAGACCAGGGCTTTTGTTTTCTGGGAGTTTATTTTATTACTGCTTCAATTTCATCAGTTGTTATTAGCCTATTCAGATTTTCCGATTCTTCCTGATTGAGTTTTTAATTGTATTTTTCTAGGAATTTGTGCATTTCACCCACATTGTTGGCTTATAGTTGTTCATAGTATTTTCTTACAATCTTTTGTATTTCTGTGGTGTCAGTTGTTACTTTTGTTTCTAATTTTATTTATTTGGGTACTCTCTCTTTGTTTCTTGATGAATCTGGCTAAAGGTTTATCGAATTTGTTTATCTTTTCAAAGACCCAGCTCTTGGTTTCATTGATTGTTGTTTTTAATTTCTATGTCATTTATTTCTGCTTTGATCTTTATCATTTCCTTCCTTCTTCTTACCCTGGACTTCCCTTGTTGTTTGCTTTTAATTCTTTAAGTTGTAGGGTTAGATAGTTTACTATTAATTTTTCTTGTTTTTTGAGGTAGGTCTATAATGCTATGAACTTTCCTTTCAGGACTGCTTTTGTGCTGTGTCCCATAGATTTTTAATTATTGTGTGTTCATTTTCATTTTTTTCTAAGAAGTTTTTGATTTATTTCTTGATCTCATTGGTAACACATTCATTGTTTAATAACATGCTATTTAACCTCCATGTGTTTGAATATTTCTGAGTGTTTTTACTGCAATTTATTTCTAATTTCATGCCATTATAATCCAAGAAGATGCTTGATATGATTTCAATCTTCTTGAAGTTATAGACACTTGTTTTGTGTCCTAACATGTGGTTTATCTTTGAGAATGATCCATGTGAACTTGAGAAGAATGTATATCCTGTAGCTTTGGGGGAAAATGTTCAGTAAATATTCAGTAAATGTCAATTAAATCCATCTGCTCCAGTGTGTCATTTAGAGTCACCATTTCCTTAGAGTCACCATTTCCTTATTGACTTTTTGTCTGGAAGATCTATCCAGTGAAGTCAGTGGGGTGTTAAAGCCCCCTATTATGACTTTATTGCCGTTGATCTCTCCCTTAAAGTCCTTTAGAAGCCATATATATATTGGGTGCATATATGTTTACCAGGTTTATATACTCTTGTTAGATAGATTCCTTTATTATTTTTATAGTGACCTTTGTTGTCTTTTGTGATGGCCTTCATTTTGAAGTCTATTTTGTCAGATATTAGTATTGCTACTTCAGTTTTCTTTTTTGTTTCCATTTGCCTGGAAATTTTTTTCCATTTCTTCACTCTCACCCTGTGGTCTTCTGTTCTGAGATGGGTGTGCGTAGATAGCATACATTTGGGTCATATTTTCATATCCATTCAGCTACCTTATGTCTTTTGATTGAAGCATTTAATCCAATCACATTTAAGGTTTTTATAGATAGCTACTTATGTATTGCCATTTTAATTGTTTATGCCAGTTTCTCTTTCTCTATTTCTTCTTCTCATTACAGCAGTCCCTTTAGCATTTGTTGCAGTGCTGGTTTTGTGGTGAGAAACTCCTTTAGCTTTCTTTTTTTTTTTTTTTTTTTTTTTTTTGTCTGGGAAGCTCTTTATTTCTATTTTGAACGATAGCCTTGCTGGATATAGTAATCTTGGTTTCAGATTCCTGCTTTTCATTACCTTGAATACTTCATGCCATTCCCTTATGGCCTGTAGATTTTCTGATAAGAAAGCAGCTGACAGCCTTATGGGAGCTCCTTTGTAGGTAACAAATTGATTTTCTCTTGCTGCCTTTAAAATTCTCTGTCTTTAATTTTTGGCATTTTAATTATGATGTGTCTGGAAGTGGGCCTGTTTGGTTTCTTCTTGCTTCGTTCTCCCTGTGCCCCCTGAACTTGTGTGACTTTTTCCTTCACCAGGTTAGGGAAGTTTTCTTTAATTGGGTTCTCTATTTCTTGTTCATTTTCCTCTCCATACTGGTTTTTTTCTTTTTTTTTCTTTTTTATTCTCCATTAAGTGGTTGTTGTTTTTTTCTATCCTGCCTTCTAATTCACCTATCTGATTTTAGGCTTCCCCTAATTTGCTGAGTATTCCATCCAAAGTGTTCTTTGTTAGTGCTATGTCATTCTACATTTCCAACTGTTCTTTTTTCATTGTTTCTATATATTTTCTCATGCTGTTGAACATCCTTGTAATCATTATTCTGAAATCTATATCTGATAAATTTCTTATCCCAATTTCATTTAGCTCTTATTTTGGAGAATTCTTTCATTTGGGGCTTGTTTGTCTTTTTTTCTTTGTCTCCCCATTTTGGCTGCTTCTTTGGGTTTGTGCTGCTATAGATCTGCTATGACTCCCAGTCTCTAGTGCAGGACAATGTCAGATGTTTTTTGTAACTGACAATGAATACCATATTAGGAGCTATCAGCAATCCACAGCTTGTGGCCCCCTCTGCTGCAGCTGGGTGCCTTTGGGAAGGACCAAGATGTGCACCAAGGTCTGCTTTTCCTAAGCCCAGGGCCTGAATTAGATCAGGCAAAGACTCAAAGCCTCCAGAAATTCACCTCTGCCTGCAATCTGATTGTTATTTTCAGTTTTAATTAGCCTCTGGCTATTGAACAGCAAGGCATAGACTCCACAAAGTGGGCTGAGAGGTTTTCCAACAGGGTGGAGCAATTGCTTCTCCCCCAGGTGAAAGTTGCCTGGATGGTAAAGATCTGCTAGAGAAAGATGCCCTCTGCAGTATGATGGAATGATTCAGCACCAGAAATCGGAGTGGCTGACTTCTGAGCTCTAACCCCAAGGCCCTCAACCCTGGCTTCTGCTCACACAGCTCCAGTTCACTCTGTCCTCCTTCTGCTGAAGCCCAAGGTGAGCAGCTGTACACGAAATTTTGTGTATTGGCCTTTTAAGAGGGTGCCTGCATTTCCAGTCATCTCTCCTTTGCAGACAGCAACCTCATAGCTTTTCACAACCAGATATTATATGGGTTCCTTTTTCAGTTCTAGTGTTCTTGGCTGGGGAGCTCAGCTTGGAGTTTAGACCCAGGAGTTGTCAGTGGGAACCCCCCACAACTGAGATAGCCCTCTGGGACTTCAACTGCTCTCTGTGGGAGCCTGGCCAGCCTTTTCATGCACCTGCACTACCAGTCTTTACACAATCCCCATTTTCTGTCCTTGGTTATCAGGGTTCTTTCCAGTTAGTCTTCAATTGATTATTCAGGATTTTTTTATTTTTTTATTTTATTTTACTTGTAATTCCAGTTTGGTCCTGAGAGCATGTCAGTATAGCATCCACTTACTTTGCCACCATTTTGGAACTCTCCTGTTGGTTTCATTTGACCTTTTGTCTAGTGTTTAAAGTGCACTATCACATTTACCTTCTTTCTTATCCTTGTTACCTTGTTATTAAGGTCCAACTTGATAAATTTATTCTTATTCTAAGTTTTTAGTATAATGCCTTTTGTATCCCTTTATTGCTAATAAACTTTTAAACCTATGAAACATATACATGTTAATGTTATTATGTCTTGATATAATCAGTGTTACCTAACTATTATTATACCCAGTTATTCTCCTGCAAATTCTGCTTCTGTAAACGAGTATTGATATATTTTGTGAATGAATATAATTAGAAGTATGGCTCATCCATTGTGTGGGGAATGGAATAGGATATTCACTATTCCCAATTTCATTAGGATCAGAATGAAATGTCTGACTTCTTTATCCAACTGTGAATAGTGTGCTCATTATTTTGGTGCTATTTTTCCCCCTCCTGAAATTACAAACATTGTTTCTTTTATTTTGCTATCAGAGGGAAAATAATCTACTCTTTTTCTGGAACTGTCTTAAGAATAGAGGTAGTGAAATTTTAGCACTCTATGGAATTTTATTTTTTAATTGCTCTCCTCTAGTGCTTATTAGTATGCTGATTCTACCTATCACACTCTCTGCATTTCTAATGTCTTTACATCAGAAACTATAAATGAATTTGGTTTCTGATTATTAACAGGGTAGGTACCATTGAAGTCCAAGAACCACCAACTTCCACAGTTAACTTTAGTCACTCATAGCTCATTGCCCTCACTGCTGTGTCTCTCTTGTGTTATCAAAAGCTATTAATTCAGAGATAGAAACCAAGATAGCGGCGTAGGTAAACACCTAAACTGCTGCCTGGCACAACAATTTCAAAACTACAACTAAAAGACAAAATGGACATCACCCAGAACCACAGGAAGGCTGGCTGAGTGGAAATTCTACAACTAAAAGGAAAGAGAAAAGCACACTGAGACTTAGAGGAGCTGCAGGAGGCAGAGGTACTGAGATGCATGCAGAGAAGACTGACAACTGAGTGCGTAGCTGGCTTTCTCAAGCGGGAGGGAGACAAAAGCTCCCAACTGCACTGAACTCCAGTTCTGGGTGAGACTCTGGGGACCCAGACCCATTCGGGGAGAAACTGGACTGTCTGGAAGTGGGCAGAACTCGAGGGCAGCTTTCTCTCAGAGGTGCTTGCAGCGATTACCACGGGACACTGAGACACAGGGGCCTATTAGGGCAGGGCTGACAGGAAACCAATGCTGTCTGGTCCGCCCTGAGACTCCACCCCATCCAAGCTGAACACAGAGGCTTTTGCAAGTCTTATCTCATCAGGATGTCTCCAGCACAGAAGTTCTTCCAGCATAGACACAGCTGATCCTCACAGCCAATTGGCCTGGAGGTCAATTCCTCCCAGTGATACCAACAATAATCAAGGTTTAACTACAACAAGACTGTGCACACGGCCCACAAAGGGATGCACCAAGAGTGTCCACCTCAGGTAACTGGGGAGGCTGAGCCACTGGGCCCTATAGGACACCTAGCACACAAAGCCACTCTATCAGCTCAGGGAAGCAGCCAAAATGTGGAGACAAGGAAACAGATCACAAATGAAAGAAATGGAGGAAAGCAAACGACTGGATATAGAGTTCAAAACCACGGTTATAAGGTTTTTCAAGAATATTCTAGAAAAGGCCCATAAATTTAGTGAGACCCTCGAGGATATGAAAAAGGACCAACTAGAAATTAAGCATACACTGACTGAAATAAAAAATATTATACAGAGACCTAACAGCAGACTAGAGGAATGCAAGAATCAAGTCAAAAATTTGAAATACAAAGAAGCAAAAAACACTCAACTGGAAAAACAAAAAGAAAAAAGAATCAAAAAATATGAAGATAGTGTAAGGTGCTTCTGGGACAACTTCAAGTGTACCAACATCAGAATTATGAAGGTGCCAGAAGAAGAGAGAGAGCAAGATACTGAAAACCTATTTGAAGAAATAATGACTGAAAACTTCCCTGACCTGGTGAAAGAAATAGACTTACAAGTCCAGGAAGCGCACAGAACCCCAAACAAAAGGAATCCAAAGAGGACCACACCAAGACACATCATAATTAAAATGCCAAGAGTAAAAGACAAAGAGAGAATATTAAAAGCAGCAAGAGAAAAACAGTTAATTACCTACAAGGGAGCACCCATACGACTGTCAGTGGGTTTCTCAACAGAAACTATGCAGGCCAGACAGGAATGGCAAGAAATATTCAAAGTAATGAATAGCAAGAACCTACAACCAAGATTACTCTACCCAGCAAAGCTATCATTCAGAATTGAAGGGAAGATAAAGAGCTTCACAGATAAGAAAAAGCTAAAAGAGTTCATCACCACCAAACCAGTATTATATGAAATGCTGAAAGGTACTCTTTAAGAAGAGGAAGAAGAAGAAAAAGGTAAAGATAAAAATTATGAACAACAAATACATATCTATCAACAAGTGAATCTAAAAATCAAGTGAATAAAAAAATCTGATGAACAGAATAAACTGGTGAACATAATAGAATCAGGGTCATAGAAAGGGAGTGGACTGACAATTCTCGGGGGGAAATGGGATTGGGGGGTGCAGGAAAAGACGGGACAAAAATCGTACACCTATGGATGAGGACAGTGGGGGGGGGGGGGTAAGGGCAGAGGGTGGGGTGGGAACCGGGTGGAGGGGAGCTATGGGGGAAAAAAGAGGAACACTTGTAATAATCTGAACAATAAAGATTTATTAAATTTAAAAAAGTTATTAATTCAAGTTCTACTTGCACTTTTCTGGCCTAATTTAATCCAAAGCTGTTTGGGGTTTTTTTTTTACATCAGGTTTTTAATTAAATTTACACTTATGTAAAGCAGTTTCCTTCACTCTCATTACCCCTCCCCATTTTTCTCACTCTTTGCACAAGGTAGCATTTATTAAATACTTATTTTCACACATTGTTTTTTAATGACTATGATTAACTTTTTAAATTTTATTATGGATTTTATGATTCAAGCATTATTAAGAAATTTTTGGATTAAATCCCATCCATTCCATGTTAGACTTCAAATAAATGTTTTTATTTCCACAGTGATAAACTTCCTTAACTAGTTAAGTATTACACAGTAGAAGCTGCCATGTATGAAAAACATAAATCTAAACTATACAGAATACGAACATTCTTATAAAATCCTGATTTAGCACATTTCTGTAATTATGTGTTATTTATGAAGTAATTATACATTTTTTTCTTCTCTTGGACTTATATCTCTTATTAAAGATTACCCTTTGATGAGACCTCAAGGAAAATGTTGAGGCATTTCTAATAGGCTCCTCCATTTCAGTCATCAGGTATCTTGTGTTACATAGATGTTGAGTTTAATCAGTAAGAGAAATTATCTAAAGTGGATTTGAAGCCTCTTCCTTTGATCCTCAAAAAAAAAAAAAAAAGCCTTTAAAGTGTATTTGAACAATTTTCTTGCATTGGGGACTGCTGTGTGGTAAATGGTCCTATCTCTACATAAAGTGTGGGTGGGTGTGTATGTGGGTGTGCATGTTTTTACTGATGGATAGTGAGTTTTATTTATTCAGTCAACAAGATGGGTAAAAAATAGCTGAGTAGCACTTCGAATGAAATGTGCTTGAGCTTAAACAAATAAAGAGCAGGTAGACTACAACTAATGGCATCGATGGTTGCCTTAATAAATTTACAATCTATAAAATAACCAAGTCCAATTATATTCTGTAATGAGACCATATCTGCAATTGTATTCATAACTGAACATCAGGTTTATTAAGACTATTTTTTAGAGCAGTTTTAGCTACACAGCAAAATTGAAAAAAAAGATTCAGAGATTGCCCCATACCTTCTGTCCCCATGCATGCATAATAACCTCATACATAATAACCTTATCAACATCCCTCACCACAATGGTACATTGGTTACATTTGATAAACCTGCATTGATACATCATAGTCACCTAAAGTTCATAGTGAGCATCACGTTTTAACAGATACAAACTAGAATACCGTCAGAGAGGAAAACCAAAAAGTGAAGAAACCAAATGACTTGAGGACCAGTTTAAGAAACTAAAGCAATTTAATGAAAAGAATAGAAGATTCTGGGATATATGTTGTCATATTAATATACTGTGAAGGTTTGAGGCTATATGTTGTCATATGAATAAACTGTGAAAGGCTTTCAACCAAAAGGAAGATTTTTTTCTCCATGGTCCCAAGTGGCAGAACTGAGGTCACTAAAGTATTTCTGACAGACTTTGGCTCTTAGTAAGCAAGAGTTGAGCTTTCTTTTCACAATCAGAAGTGCTACATGGGAATGGAATCTCCTCTTAGTATGTTTAACAAAAGACTGTTGTTCACTTTGCAGGGTTATATGTTTATGAAGCACTGGATCTTCTTTAATCCAGAGATTTCCTCTGCCCTAAGATGTTTTCCCCTCTGTCAAACTAATGATTATTTAACCAGATATTGTTAGACATTATGACATAGAAGGGAAACTACATGAAATAGACCACTTTATCACTTAAGCCCATATGTGTAAAAATGAACTCATTCTAAACTCAAGTCAAGTCTGTTCCCCTTAATTTCTCTATTTTTATCAAACACATAATATGAGTAGATAAATGTTATTTTTTTCACTTATTTTTAAAATAATATTCAATTAGAGTCAACATCATGATCCTTCTTTAAAGTGTGTCTAATTGTCTATCCTTTTAATTTCTTCCCACTGTTAGAGCTACCACATCACTCCAGATTCAAACTGCTCAACCCAAATCAGGTCAACAGCCTCCTACCAAGAGCTTTTGCTATTAGTCTCATCATTTTTATACATTGTTAGATAGTTCACTATACTAATAATAATGTCTCTCAAAAACTCATTTTAACCCTGGCCAGTTTGGCTCAATGAATAGATCGTTGGCCTGTTGGCCTGCGGACTGAAGGGTCCGGGTTCAATTCTGGTCAAGGGCACATGCCTGGGTTATGGGCTTGACCCAGTGGGGGGCCTGCAGGAGGCAGCTGATCAATGATTCTCTCTCATTATTGATGTTTCTCTCTCCCTCCCCTGTCCCTTCCTCTCTGAAATCAATAAAATATTTTAAAAACTCATTTTATTTTACCTTTACTCTTTTTAAAAAAATATATTTTTATTGATTTCAGAGAGGAAGGGAGAGAGATAGAAACATCATCAATGAGAGAGAATCATGGATTTGTCATATCCTGCACGGCCCCTAGTGGGGATCGAGCCTGCGACCCAGGCATGTGCCCTTGACTGGAATGGAACCCGGGACTTCGGTCAGCAGGCAGACACTCTATTCACTGAGCCAAACCGGCCAGGGCTTACCTTTACCCTTTTTAGTAACTCTTAAAATCCCTTTTGACTACTGAATTAGCATAAACTCCAAATTATATCATTTAAAACTTCTTATAATTTAGTTTTCATTACTTTTTGTTTTTTTAATCCTTACCTGAGGATATTTTTTCCATTGATTTTCAGACAGAGTGGAAGGGAGGGTGGGAAAAGGAAGAGAGAGAAAGAGAAACATCAATGTGAGAGAGACACATTGATTGGTTGCCTCTTGCACTCACCCTGACTGGTGCCAGGGATCTCACTGGCAACCAAGGTACATGCCCTTGACCAGGAATTGAACCCATAACCTTTGGTCCACGGTCTGCCACTCTAGCCATTGAGAAAACTGGCCAGGACAGTTTTCATTATCTTTTGAATTTTGTCATTTTCTACGTGAACTTTCTGGCATAGGAGTTCATATTTTTCCTTCACTTGGACATATAAACCTCAATATTTGTTATGCTTCCTGTGTGCACTCCATTCCTCAACCTTTAATCCTAATCTCTGAGTTATAGTTTCTTCATTCAACATCCTTGAAAGTCTAGCTTACTTCCTCCCTCACTTCTCTTGGCCAAGTTAAACACCCATTTATTTCTTACTTTTATAGTAGGCACTGTAATTATGTGCTTATATCAAATACCTGTTGAACAAACCAGTAGAGGCCAATTAACAGTGTGTATGAAGGTAACTCCAGATACATAACATAGTCCTGCTCACTTTCTACCAATAACATGGCTTAATTGTGCATATGCGGTCTCAGTTCCACAATAACATTTATTTCCTACCAACATTAAATAGACCCTGAGAAAACATGTGGCAATTCTCTGTCAATATCCACAGAGAGGAGGAAATGTGTCCTCTTAGCTGGTGCATTGCAGCTAGCAGGCAGAGGATATGCCATCCACACTGGAACTGAGAAAAGAAGCTTACTTGAAAGCTGCAACGAGCCATGATAGCATTTCAAGCAGTTTGTTATTTTTAGCTCTGCCAAGAAATATCTAATTTCATGCAAGAATTATTTTGCACCTGACCCAGAGCAAAGATTCTCTGGCTAGTTTTTATATACACTGATGCAACAGTAGAATTGTTTAATGCTTTAAAAACCTGGTAAGCAAGAAAGGAGAAAAAGAAAAGAGACTTGTAGGGTATGAGCAGATTTTCTTTCTTTCGCAAACTTATTTGTAACTAGGGGGAAAGAAGACTGAAGGGATTTAGCAACTGGGAAGAACTGAGGTGGTTATTTTCCCTGAAAAACTTTAAACATTTTTAATGCTTCTTTAGAATATTGACTAACTTTAGCAGGTGGTAGCTAATTCTCTCCATCTCTGCTATTGACATTCAACTTAAATAGTCCCCTTATTTATTCTTTTATGTACATTTAAAAAAATCAATGTTTATAATTTTGATTGCCTTATCAGAAATTTTCTGGTGACTTGTGAGAGTAAGATGGAAAATTGAAAAGAGGTCATTTAGAGAGCAGGCATGGGGGAATAAAAGTAGAAAATCAATTATATTTATCACCCTAGTCCCTTCCCAGAGGACGTGTTCCAAAATGCTGCCTTATATTTTTAAAATTTTCTTCATATTTAGATGCAACTGTAGCTGGTAAGAAAGCCTTTGATCTGTATTTCCTAAGTATTATTTGTGTGAATATCCCTTTTCATTACTAAAGAAATATACCCTGCATATATCTCCTGACTGAGGTCTCTGCTCCTCGACCTTGCTTGCTGGTCATGAAATTGTATTTAAAATGTACATCTGCTTTTTAATTAATACTAAAGATTAAATTGCATCATGAAACCTTCCTGATCTTCCCTTTTAATGTTGGAAATGGACACTTTCTTCTTGTCAACAGGCAAAACAAAAACACGACATGACAGGGGACAAAGAATGTATCATATAAGTGAAGCAGGTGACTTCCTGCTGGAAGTTGTTTGATGTAGTGGTAGAGGAGTGCATATAACCAAAAGCATCAACATTACCCAAGCCTGACACTTCATAAAACATTACCCAATGAAGACATCCATTATCCTGAAATAATGCAACTATTTGGAAAAAGATATACCTACTATGTGAAAAACTTGTCATAATTTTTCTACCAGGCAATTGGGGGTAGAAGGAGGAGGAAAAAAAGAGAGAACTGGGGAGGATAGAGAAAATAAAAGATTGCCTGCAAAACTTGAATACAATCTGAATACAATATGTGCAATGTGGGTAAATGTAACATTAAAGTGCACAGACAGCTGAGTCCTAAAAACTTGAGATTGGTTAAGTAAAGCAGGCTTGGTCAGATGGGCCACATAAACGTGTTATGTGTGTGTGTGTGTGTGTGTGTGTGTATGTACACTTGTTCACGCAAATGTGTAGGAGGCTATGACGTGAGAAGGACTGCTAAAAGGGGTAACCATTAAAAATGATCAGATGATATCTGTCATACCCAGGTCCAGCCAGCCCTAATTGAAAACATCAGAAATCTACTTCATAAATGTCAAAATCTGATAAAATGTCTATTGAGAGATGTTGACTGTTGACAGAGACAAGAGCATTGGTGATGGACTTAAAACTGTTGATTCTTCTCAATGATGAATGAGAGAGCTGGGGCTTAATGAATGCCCTTTTTGATTCTTCGACATGCAGGGCCCAGTATTGGAAATGAATCTGATTACTGAATATATATCCTTTACTCATAGATAAAGATTAAAATGGCATGTAGTAGTCCAGAAAGTTGTCTTTGGTGTGTCCTGTATGTCATCTTCTAAGACCACTTTCTTTTCTAGATGATTTCAGTTTCACTTACTAGTAGTGTAAAGGAGCACATACAAAGTTAATTACTGGTTATATAAAAATGGATAAAACCAAATAAAACTCTTATAATCTAAGGCAACCCATACATTTCCAAATAGTAAAAGTGAATTTAAGTTGTTTTTTAATGTTTTATTATTTTGTGAAAAATATACTACCACAAACATTTTAAATCTCTTTATAATAAATATGAGAAAATATCTCATTTCTTATTTCACTCTGGTAACTGGAAAAGAAAAATTCCTGTAAAAGAAATGTAGTATTTAAATATATTTAATTATTGGGGTGTTGAACACACAATACAATATACAGATGATGTATTATAGAATTGTACACGTGAAACTTGTATAATTTTATTAACCAATGTCACCCCAATACATTCAATAAAAATACTGGGATTACACTAAATACTTATAGTCATCATTTCTAAGTGATACAAATATGGGAAATTTTCATTTTCACTTTCATATTTTTCAAAAATTTTTTGAATTTTTGCAACAAGGATCCATTGCATTCATAATCTCAGAAATGTGTTTTATAAGAAAGCAGAGAAGAAATAACAAGTAAAGAAATATATATTTAACTACACATAGACTCTACTTGAGAATGTATTTAATAATATATAATGCCATACATAACCATGTAAAATTTTACACAAGCACATGCCCACTTGCATAACCAAATCTAATCTTTTCTTTCAGGGTTGGATATTATAACATGGCTCTTCTTGTAGGCTGAAGCATATTAAGATTCCATGTTAAAAAAGATAACCCTCTTTCCTATGTATTATCTCTTCTTTACTGACCCATCTTGAACCCTATAGTTGATCATCAGAACTACTTTCTCACCGAAATCCTTGATTTCTTTCATTCCTGTATTTTTGCAACACCTGTTCAATAAAAACACAAACCTGTATTGAAGCTACAATCTTACTTCCCCAGCAGCCTATTAGAGAAATTTACAATTTATTCTACTTGGTATCACCTATCCGATTCATGGTTTCTAGTTCCAGTGTATTCTCATCTCTCTTTTCCTTATCCATTTTGCTTTCTTCAACTCAAAACCTTCACTACTCTCCTTTAAGTTCTCTTCCATTTGAGAAGACAGTTTTGTCTGCTACATCTAGAAGAGGTGGAAACCATCAAGTGTGATCACTCTTGACGTCTTACCACCTCTAGAAATGTATTTATAATTAAAATATATATAGTTTTATAGATATTATTTTTATATTCTCATGTCTCCCCTTTTTATTCTTAGTGGTATACTTATTTCTATTCTCATAGGATAAGATGCCCTTTAATCTCTCTTTTTTAAAAATGTATCTCTTTATATATACACATGCTTAAATTTCCCTCATTCCAAAATATTGTCCTTCCTAACTCTACTGGATTCTGCAGTCATCTATAGATACTGTCTGAATTCTTGTCTTTATCCTTGTACAGATTTCTTTTAAAAAACCAATCTCTACTTTTCAGTTCTTCATCTCCCATTCTTTTCAACCCATTTTTCAATTGACATTGACCCACTAAGGTCACAAATGATCTCTCAATTGTTAACTCCAATGTGTTTTGCAATTTTTCTTTTTATTATTGGACCCCTCTGCTACATTGGAAAATGTTGTTTGCTCCATGGAAATGGTGTTCTCCCCAGTATATCACAACGAATTGATTGCTTTTGTGATCTATTTTTTTCTGCTTTTCTTTGAATTTTGATCCTCAGCATTCAACTGTAAACTTTATGTTCTTCTTACCCCATGTAATCTCCCTTCATGACTTTGTAACTCACAGGAATTACTCACTTGTTAATTTTGCCAAACCTATTACCATAATCATATATATCCAATCATCTAACTAAAATTTCCTTCTGCTAACTTGATAGATTTCTTATTTTTTTATTTTTAAAAACAAAATTAATTCTCCCTTTCCCCTAAATAGACTGTTGTTTGTTAGTCTCTACACTGGTTGTTGAGGTTATCTTTTACCAGGTCTTTAAAGCTAGGAGTTTGACTATTATTCTAGACTCCTCCATTTTCTGCACTTTTCATATTTATGTCATTATCAGTGACTAAATTAACTAATCTGTTCTCAGCCTCACTTGCTAATTAGGATCATCTGGGGAGTTTTAACACTATCTTAGATGGATCAGATCAGAATCTATGGGAGTAGGGCCTGGAAATTAGTTATTCTAAGGGGCAGATAGGATTGGAAACAACTTTTCCCAATATTCCTCAAATATGTCACTTGTGTTTTACCTCTAATACCACTGCCCCACTTGTAGGTTCTCATCATCATTTTTGCATATGGCCTAACTGGCCACCCTGCCTTCAGTCTTAGCCTTTCTAATCTACTAGTATTATCAATCTGACCATCAGGGTGAATATTCTGAAATATAAATGTTACAATGTCATCTCCCTTGCTCTTTTAATCTAATCCTATGTACTCTGCTCTGGCTTAAAACCCTTTGATGGTTTCCATAAAAAAGTTTAAATCCAAGTATTTTAATTGGACACCAGAGGTCTTCTTTTAATTTACTCATCACTTGACACTTTTGTCTCTTGTTCCCCCAAAATGGACCCACTAATTCCTATGCATATGTAATTGTTTTCTTTCTTTTATGCTTTTGCTCATGAGTAGTCTTTTGACTAAAATGGCCCTTTTGTGATTAACTGTTAATCTAATTTATCTTATGCCTCAACTTTGTAATTACTTTTTTGAAGCTAGGTTAAGCACCTTCCTCATAATGACCTCTACCTAAAGAAATTGCTGCTTTTACCAGTTGAGTTAATAATGATTTCTTATTATGGTTTAGTCACCTTTTATTCCTTGGTGTCTAGTCAGAGGTGATAAAATAAGGTTGAATGCCAGTGACATTGGGTCCTGAAACAATCAAAATACTTAAAATAGAAAGGGTTAGTTTTTGTACATTGAGAATGAGGAACTTGTAAACCAGTAGAGAAGACTTTCTTTAGATTAAGAACATACTAGATCTCTAGTAACATTACTAGTGGTTATTTGCTTTTGATTTTTACATTTATTTTGGTCTGGGTGCATGGAGTGGGGCAACCAGTCTCTGTGTCTCTCTCACATCGATGTTTTTCTCTCTCTCTTTTTTTCTCTCTCTCTCACCCTCCCTCTGAAAAGCAATGGAAAAATTATCCACAGGTGAGGATAAAAGAAAAAAGAAAAATAAAATTCTGGTCTTAATTTGGCTTCTTTTGTAGAAAAATAAATATATAATTGGTCTATATTAATACTGGTCTATTTAGCAGTTATGTTCCTCACACAATCATATATTTTTATACTATACATTAATCTCCTGTGAATTTGAGCTTATCATTTATTTTTTTAGGGTCCAATCACCCTGGGTAAATTTGTCAAATTCCAGATCTGCTAAAAACTGAGTGATGTGATTAGTACAAAGATCCCCCTTGGCCTTGAAATTTGGATTTTATATTTTAATTGAAAAATAAAAATTCAATGTTTTATCAATATGTATACATCAAAATGCATAAGGACTATAGATAAATTACATTGTAACTTGTATCAAATTTTATGTTCTTCACACAAATGTTTGAGAGGAAATAAAATTATCCATATTTTTCTGAATCAAGGCTTGTTAAGTGAACATGGAAAATGTAATATGAAACATGAATAATGCAATGGAGGTACAAAGGAATACAAACCTGAGACAAAGTAGTAAGTTTATTACAAATTTTGAAGTATCTATTTTTAGCATAAATCCTTTTATTTGATTACAAAGAATAACTGCCAAATAAATAATTATCTGGAAAACAATTATCTTGGAATTAATTGTCTAGGAAAAAAATCACAAAGAAGTGATTATGAAGATTTTTTTTCAGATGTATAATTGTTTAATCTGATATAAGCTTTAGGATTGAATGTATTAAGGCAGTAGCTTACTTAATTTTGCACCCTGTGATATTATTGAATTGTTTAGGATTACTGAGCCCACGTGCTGTAAAGAAATCGTATATAATGTACTACATATATGACAAACTTTAGGCATATATATATATACGTGTGTGTGTGTGTGTGTGTGTGTGTGTGTGTCTGGTAATAGCAGATGTTAGTATCTGTTAAGGAACTGATAACTTACTCTCTATATAATATATATTAACTGATTTATTAATAATAAGTTTAATTCATAGAACAAGATCTTTGTGGTAGGATTTGCTAGTTTGTTGGCAAACATCTATCTATTCACTCCTCTCTCTAAACAAAACCCAGATTTTTAGCTGGTTATATTGCTTCCCAAAATAGAAAGCACATTGTCTTCCAGACATTTTTGTAGCTAAGTCTGGCCTTAAACTGAATTCTGGTTTTGAGATAGTAAAAATAAATATTTGTGGGAGTTTTCTGAAAATTGCTTAAAGAGAATTGACTTACCTGAAAGTTCAATATACCCTTCCACCTTTCCTCTTAACTTTTAGCCTGAAAACCAGTGGTAAGAGCTGGACCATCAACAGCCATATTGGAATATATGGTGATTCTGAGAGAGAAATCCAGGTGCTGGGATGATACAGGAGAAAATTATGGAGCCACCATTTCATACTTTTTCTATGTGTGAGAAGGATAAGATTCTATCTTAAGTCATTGTTATTTTTGTGTTGTGGTTATTGTTAAGCAAGAATTCCAGTTGAGCCCAAACCAATACACAGAGTGTGGTTATATCTGATGGATCCATAGGTCAACATCTTTCACTGGCAGCTATTAGTATGTGTTCTTAAGGGTAGTTGGGAATTTATTACTCTTAACATGGAATGATTTGTTAAACCCAAATGTGATTAGGTAATAATGCTCTTATTTCACTTTAATATGTGAATTTGGACAGAAACAGAGACAGCTTATGCTTCCTAGGCAATAGCCTTAAATAGCTAATTTATTCATTCAGCAAATATTTTTTCGACCAGCTTTTATGGATCAAATAAATTATTGGAATACTTTGTTATTTAGTCAACTCATATTCAATATCACGAGTCACCTGTGAGTTTGGGGAAAGTAGAAAAAAAAAGAAAAATTGAACTGAATGAAAACAGTTTAAATATTTTCCCCAAATAGTTGTGTTCTAAACATTTTTTCCTGTGTTTAAAAACTGTAATCATGTGCATTTTCTGTGAATAAAAATATTAATATCAAGTATTAATGCTCAAATTACAGGGGTTTATAGATACCATTACAAAATTTCTCAGTACCCCTGCCACAAAATCTCCCAATCTTTCCTGGGAGTTCTGGGGGAAGGGTCTTACATGTGCTTATGATCATTTTGTTCGTATTAATCACCTACTGCCTGCTATGGTGCTTGCAAGACTCTTACGTAAACTGTCTCATCATTCTGCTGCATGTAATATCTTCCAGGAGAACACTCCTCTCCTGTAAAAATGCCAAATCCAAGTTCACTGTAGGCTACAAATCACCATGCTGCCAAAGGAGGCTACTTTCATGCTAAACCATACCCTGTTGGAGATAGACTTTTTCTGTTTAGAAATTAGGAGAGTATTTCTCTAGCAAACTCTGTCACCTTGATGTGCTACTGCTTATGCTCTGAGTATCACAAAGTCTCTAATGAAAACATTTCTATATGTTCTTTATAGCCCTTTAATATACATTCCTTTATTATGTTCTATCCCTTGTGTCTTCACTGGGATATGAAATTTTATATCAATAGTTCTTTATTCTCCCATGTGCGTCAACTCATGCTAACAGTTTGCAGGGAAGATTACTGTCTCATTAGTTCATCAGAAATAACCAAACCAGACTTTGGGCTCAAATGGAAACCCTGCTACACCAGAACTTAACTTGGACTCTAGATGGCTTTAACAAAATAGCTAGTTGAGAATAAAGCTGTAATTTCTTGATATTATGTGTGTGTTTTGTATATATATGTATATATATATATTACCATATCCCATAAAACTTGTAATTTTTATTTCTTCAGTTGAAAAAATAATATAAAAGAAATGCCACTGCTATCACATGTATTTTACTTATTCTATATGTATCTACTAGTAGATATAAATATGAGTAATGTACTTACAATATTCCCTTAAGCCACTGTTTTTGTACATCCTGAAAACTTTATACATACAGTTTATATATTTTTTGGATTTATTTAAAAGCTGATCCAATATGCGTTTTTTTCCTTTTGCAACTTCCCTCAGTAAATGTAATTTCTGTTACTATGAATAAAGTAGATATGTATGGGTAGAGGAGATATGGAGAGGCCAGTACTTTTGTAGATAAACAATGTGAAAACAAGGAACTACTCTGTAATTATTGGCACAGAAATAATGGCAAAGAAACAAAATTACTTCCTGAACTACATTTTATCATCTTACTACTTGCAAAGAACACGTTTTACCTGTTTTAATCAAATGCAAATCTTAATCATCTGAATTTAGGGCTGTAACGTATGTTTATAAGAACTCAGGATCCTTGATAGTAATAATCATGGTACTAAAATGATTATTTAGGTAGAAAGTGGTTAGAACCATTTAGAAACATTTTACCAGTTTAGAGAAAGAATATATATCACAACATCTGAGAAGCCCACAGTATAAAGTTTATTTAAGACTACCAACTGTAGTGGAAAGAAAATTCCAAAGCATGACAATCTAAGGCAATTTTTAGTAGCACCTGTGGTAGGATTGAAGTTAAATAGAAAAAAAAAAAATAGAAGGCATGCATTTAATCTATAATCTTGTTGAAAGAAGAGTTCCAGCACAGTAGCTTTTTCCTTGTAAGACTAGCCAGATATGGGCCTTTCTAATGGTATATGGAGCCACAGAAAGAGAGAATACAAGTGCTGGGAGAGAAAAGCAGATACAATAAGGTGTGTTAAAATCAAAAGTAAATGGAGAATAGCTTTGAAGCTTCCCTAAGAAGATAAAATCAGTTTAGTCATTAATTTAGCTTAATTACCATTCTTTGTGAAGACACTGCTTTCTCATTATATAGGCTGCTCTCTAGCGGTATACCCCAAGCCTCATTCCATGCTTTGGTTTGAGAGTTCCCAGTTTGCAAACTGTTTTTTGGGGATGTGCACAACAAATTTTTACCAACTTCTACTTCAGAGATTCACTGTTTTTACGTTGGCTATTTCAGAATCTTTGACAGCTTGTTTTTAAGATGGAGAGAAACCTACATAGAGTGAAGGTGACTGGAACAAAATACAAAAACTGTTTCCTCTTCAGTCACTTATGCAGAAACTTCTAGTAAATGAAAGGGACAATGCATATATTAGCAATTCCCATTATCTGTTTCACTGCCCTGACATGATTAGTGGAGACTGCTTGGCCAGTGTAGTTAACTACTTGCTTTCTCATTAGCCTGATACTTGATCTGCAATCCCTCCAGCATTAACTGTAACAGGAAAACACTCAGGAATTTCGGAAGTGTTGTTTGGCAATCATAGTCTACTCTCTGTGAGGTCTCTACTTCATCTTCGAGGCTGGGGTGACTGTAGTTCTTTTTTGATAGCCAACAAGAAGCAATGCCTAGACCTCAGTGGCTGCTGTCCTGGGTAGAAGAGTTTGGCAGCCCCAGGGAACTGAAATTCGTGGGCCTGGGACACGCCCAGGTAGAGAAGCAACACCCTCTCAGGCTCTACTCCGTTGCTATGAAACAAAAGACTAGGAAGGTGAGCAAAGCAGGAAGTCCCGCCTTTCAGCCCCAGTTGGCTTAGGCTCCAGCTCCCAACGCTTACGCCCACCGGCCCACTCCCTATTGGTCAGCTCCCTAGTGACTTGAATCTTTTCCATTTTCTTCCTCTTTTCCACTTTTGTTCTCGGGTGAGACCAGTCTCCTCATTTCTCTTGGAGTCCCTTGTCATTTGGGCCGGGCGGCCAGCGATCCTTCCTTTAGGGCCATTGTGCACCGTGGAAGACGTGGACGGGTGGCTGTGAGGACAGGCACTTTCCGCCCATTGGCGCCACGCGCTGTCTGGCAGTGGCACCGGCCTACGGGATTGGTCCATCCCTCAGCGGCCCCGCCTCCGGCCCCGCCTCGCGCCCCGTCTCTGTGTGTGTGTAGGGTACAGGGGTGGAGTGTCCAGCGAGTGGTCTCCTCCTCCCGCTAGTGCCGCCGCGGCGTCCCGCGGCCTCCCGAGTCGGGCGGGAGGACAGAGCGGGTGTGGATTGGTCTTGACGGTAATTGTTGCGTCTCCCCGTCTCGTTGGCTTACGCTCTGGGTTGCTCCTTCCTCGCGAGCTTGGGTTTACGCCGATTTTGCCTGCCCGGGCTGCCCACGCACCGTGGGCTCGTGCGTGTCGAGTCGGACTCGCGCACACGCGTGTGTCTGGACAGAGACGGAGCCGAGAGGCCGGGCGGGAAGGGGGCGCCGGGGAGGCTCGAGGTTTCTTTCTGTCCCGGGGGCCCAGGGGCAGCCGGGCGCCGGCCGCTGAGGAAGAGGGGACAGCCCCGGTTCCAGCTGTCGCCGCCGCCGCAGGCACAGCCTGAAGAGGGTATTTAAAGACCGGACGCGGGTCAGGCCCGGGAGGGGGAAGAGGGAGTAAAGCAGACGGGCGGCTGGGATTGCAGACTACCGGGGAGGTGCGTGCACTTGGGAGCCGAGTCCCGAGCGCCCTAGACGGATGGGGCTGCGGGCGCTGGAGGCGCCAGGGGATACTTTGTCCTTCTCCGTCCACCTTCCTCTCCCAGCCAAGGTCCGAAAGTGACAGGCGAGGACCCTGAGCAGGGAAGGGGGCACGGGCGTCCCGAAACAAAGCTTTGGACACTCCCCACCCCCCCATTGGGTGAGATGAGAGGCAAGGAGCGAAAGAAGTGAACTCTTTTCTTTCTGTGCCCGCTCTTGTCAGTTTCTCACCCTCTCTTTTAAAATGGATTTTTGTTTGTTTCTATTTCTTTTTTTTGGGGGGGGGGTGGAGGAAGGGTCTTAACTTGGGGTTAACTCCTCACCGCGTTGGTAAAGAATTGTGTGTTCGCGTATCCTTGTTCAGGTGTCTGTAATTGGCGGTTTTAACGGGGAATATCCAAGTTCTGAGCCTTTGTAGACAACAGACATGTGTGCCTCTTATGCTTCTGTAGAAAAATCTTTACGTGTATATAACTTGGTAAAAATCTGAGTGAAAGGGCGGTTTTGAAGTAGGGCTCTCACAAATGTTTCCAGGGGCTTCAGTTCTAGTATTTTGAATTGGAATTAAGGCAGAGAGGGGGAGAACATTATGTTCTTAACTAGTTGGAGGAAACCTGTGTAAGTTTTTTGTTGTTATGACTTGGGTATTAATCAAGCCTTCCCTACTTGAAATGTGAGAAGGATGCATTTTTAACTCTTAGTGTTCCAAATGCAAATCTAAGCTCTTGGCTTCTAAACCTGTTGTGTGTAGAACTTGAGAGTGCAAATTCACACACTTTTGAAAAGTTGAATCTGGGACCCTGGATTTTGTTCTCATTGATGTAGGAAGATATAGTGGGTGCAAGTAACCAGGCCCTTTTCTCTTGAGTAAGTATTTTCATGACCACCTAACTTTTATTTTTTTAAAAATTTCCTCTCGAAGAACTGAGATTCTAGATGGCAAATTCTATGAATGGCAGAAACCCCGGAGGTCGTGGAGGAAATCCCCGAAAAGGACGAATTTTGGGCATTATTGATGCCATTCAAGATGCAGTTGGACCCCCTAAGCAAGCAGCAGCAGATCGCAGAACTGTGGAGAAAACTTGGAAACTCATGGACAAAGTGGTAAGTTCTGTCTGACTGTGCCTGTACTTAGACCTAGTCACCCTGGATATGGTTTCTTCAGTTTTATTTATACTGGTAATTGATAATTATTATTATTATGGCAACAATCTTTTAATTTGGATTGGCTCTTTTTGTCTTTTTAACATCCACTCTGTGTTTTGAAAAGTTGGATTCAGAGCAGAGACCTTTTCCCCCCTTTTGTCCTACTCTTCAAGGTTCTAAGTTCCTCTATATGACTCAGATATGCAAAGTTTTTACTGTTGGTTGCTCTTTGTCAGGTGCATGGCCATAGAATACTTTGGAAGTGTTAGTTCTATCCAATGTGATGTTGTGTTGCTATTAATTAGATAACAAAAGAGTGCAAACAGGTAATTTAAGAAGTCTTTGATGGACCATTCCTGACAACCACAATGTGTGATGCTGAGAATATTTACAGGGGAAAAAGATTAGTCCTGAAGTGAGGAAGCAGTATTTGAGAGAATTTCCATTTTCATCTTTGATAAGTCATCTTCATTAAGAAACTTTTTTTGTTGTTAATGGTAAAGTTCAAGTTTCTTTCATCTATTCCATTTTGAAACAGGAAACCTTTTGATTGCACATTGTTTATCACGAAAGGAAAATTTATGATGGAGGTGTGGGGCTGAGTATCAGAAACCACTATGGTTTCTGCATGTTGCTTTCAGATGAACTACAATTTCACAAGAAGAAATGAAGCAAGATGTCAGATCCAGAATTAATAGTTCTTGCTTTTGAAGCAATAGTACTTTCCCCTAACATGTTGGTAAATGTTTTTAGCACCTTATGGTTTTATTGCATAGATATTTGGGGCTAATTCTAAACTTACTTGACTCAGGGTTCTTGATAACTTAATTATTGCAGAAATGGAGGTTTAAAAAGTATTATTTTGCAGGGATATGCTAAAGCCTCCATGAAATCAAATGGTATCAGTCACCTTTACTTTGGTTTGTAACTGTGTGCAAATATTTGCCATAAAAAGCCACTGTCAGTGGTATTAGCAAATACAAGAAGGTGATAAGATTTACTTTATTTTCATTTATCCTTATGGAAAGTACAGATGGTTAGATGAATGATAGGCCTATCATTCTGTGGCTGGTGGTGCTAACTGCAGAGCCAGAATATTTTTGCCAGATAAATATCCTTAGCTTTGGGCTTCAGTGTGACCTATTTAAGCTTCTGCCAATTTATTCAAATTGTGATATTAAAGTGCTCCAGACAGAATGACGTCATAGTGTCAGAACTGCAACTTGCTGCTTGAGGTCAGGTTTTGATTTTTAGCATTGGATACTTAAGAATGAGGAGTATGCAGTTGGAAAAATTGCATGTATTTGGCAGGCGCAATACTAGCTGTCTTTCCTTTTCTAAAGTGTATTCAATTGAAGGTCACTCATTGCTGAAATCATTATTCCGGTATAAGAGAAGGAATGCAAGGTTTTCGTCTAACTTACCTGTTACATGAGTGACAAAAAAACGGGTCAGATTTTGCCAGGGAGCTACTCCTCCTACTCCACCCCCTTCTTTGAGTGGTCAGAATTTGTACAGGACATCAAATGAACAAGATTTATGTAAGGAAGTGGTGAACTATAGTTAACATAAAGTTATTCTTTTTGAAACATTAAAAAATATCTCCATAATTTTGGTCTGTAACTGATTGTTAATGTAAGTTTTATCTACTTTTAATTATTTCACCATGAGTTATGGTAAAATAGATGGATATTTAATAGCTAAGCTTCTGCTATTGTTTATTTTATTAACCCTTTTGTGGATTTGCGTTTAGCTTCTTCATGTGAGAAACTTGACTTGCAAGGAAATCAATTATCTCAAGTCTCTACTTAGTGGAATGTGGGTGTGGGTGTTGGCAAAGGTGTACTGTATGGTTTTTACCCCATTTGTCTTCATTGTCAGTTATGAAAATTGTTCTGTACACTTATGAATACATTTGTGGGCTTCCTGGAGGGAAACTACATAAATCATTATAAAAGAGTTCAGTATATTTGTTACTATTCTATTACACATTAATAGAAAGGAATTGATCATTACTAATTGAAAATATATTTTATTTAATTGTGTAGTGCACAAGCAATCCTCACATGTGTTTATCTTTTCATCTTTCTTTGTCAGTGGTGAAGGAAGTAGTTTAGATTCTCAACATTGTCCCAGTAATTACATCAGGAACTTTATTAGTAATCCAAAAGTTAATCCCTTGACACATCACCTAACTGTTTTGTAAAGTAATTGCAATAGTATGAATTTAGCTTCTGAATAACAGAAAATCATAATTTCAGGTTTAACTGGTAGTTAGGTAAAGGGCAGGGTTAAGAGTTTAGTTAGTTACAGGGGATATGAAGCAGTCCAGTAACTGTGTCGTTTTCCCTGACTTCTAGAATTTAAAACGGTCAACTGAGATTCCAGTTCTAACTGAATGTACAGTTCAAGAGAGAAGGAAGTCTTTCTATGCAAGGTCACTGAGAGAAGAGAGTAATTGTTCAGTTGTGTTCCTTATTAGATGCAAAGTGTTTTGTAACAAAACTTGAGTTGCATAGAATTAGCATAGTAAATTTACTGAGAAAAACAATAGTAGCATATCCCAAAGCATCTCATATTTTCTGGCCTTAGTTCTGTGTGTTAGTATAACTCAGTAGCTGACGCCAAACTCTTTCAAGTCTGTTCATTTCTATTTGGTACAGTGATAGGACTATTACTCATGAATACGCATCTGAACTCAAATACACTTAAAATGTAGAGTCCATTCCAAAGCTGTTGCAAAGATGGGTTTTTTAAAGCACTATATAATAAAACATTTATTGAGAGCCTACTATGCCCCTATTAAGTGCTTATACTGGGTTTGCAAAGTTCGATAAGATATAACTCTACCCCTAATCTGTCAGGGAATTCAGAGACCAGCAGCAGAGCCAGGCATAAAAATGCATAATTGCCATTTAGTATGGAAAGGGCTGTGATGCAGACTTACACAAAGTACAGTGGCAGCAAAGTAGAGAAATGCCCCCTTGTTTTCTGGCCACTGTTGAGATAGTTGTATGTTTGGATTCTGCTGGCCACTGCCTTTAGGAACAGCATTATGGTACTCTTGCTAGAAGTGCTGAGGTGAGGGTAAGGAAATGATTGCTAATCAGTATGGTAGGAATGATAATTTATTAATGTGAGGTTTCTGAACATGATTTTCACAAGCATCTTAGCCAGGTGATGAAAAATGGAGGAAACCATTTTCTATCTAATAGATACTAAATGTACTGAGCATGTGTGGCAGTTCAGGAAATTATAAAGTAATTAATTGATGGCAGAGAGCAAAGCACGTTGAGTACCTGCATGCAATTTTGTTTCACTGTTCTTGTCATTTATTTGAAATTACATTACTGAGTTTTAAAAGTCTTTAAAAAATGATGCCAAACAGCCTTTTGTGCCTTTTATCCTCAGTACATTTAGCACATTTGTCAAGCTTGGAATATAATTCATTCTCTATCTCAAAATTTCATTGTGACCATAATATATTTTAAAGTTTGTCAATCAAAGAAGCTTGGATTATATACAACTATTTGTTGGGTTTGAGAATATCATCTTCCTTGGGCCCTTGGGACAGGAAGTACCATATATTTAAAAATTTTTTTACATATTTTCTTTTTCTTAGTGCAGTGGTCGGCAAACTCATTAGTCAACAGAGCCAAATATCAACAGTACAACGATTGAAATTTCTTTTGAGAGCCAAATTTTTTAAACTTAAACTTCTCCTAACGCCACTTCTTCAAAATAGACTTGTCCAGGCCGTGGTATTTTGTGGAAGAGCCACACTCAAGGGGCCAAAGAGCCGCATGTGGCTCACGAACTGCAGTTTGCCGACCACGGCGCTTAGTGAAATTGTTCTGTGTTAGCAGAATCACGTGCCCAAGTAGGCCTACATAGATGATAACGCAGTAATTGTGTGGGCAGTTTTGTTTAGTACTGAGTTAGGTTTTGAATTTGTCTTAAATTAAATGATCCTACAGTTTGCTACTTGTCACTTTTATTATGTTTATTTATTTAAAAATATTTTTATTGAATTTATTGGGGTGACATTGGTTAATAAAATTGTATAGTTTTCAGGTGTACAATTCTATAATACATCATCGGTGTATTGTATTGTGTGTTCACCATTCAGAGTCAAGTCTCTTTCAATCACCATTTATTTCTTCTTACCCGTTTCTACTTCCCCCACCCCCTTCCCTTTGGTAATCATCATACTGTTATCTGTGTACATGAGTTTTGTTTACTTTTTTTTTTTTTTGCTTAATCTTCATCTTTCCACCTAGCCCCCCGCCCCCCCCCCCCAAACCCCCTTTCCTTTGACAGATGTCAATCTGTTCTCTGTATCTGTGAGTCTGGTTCTATTTTGTTTGTTTATTTTGTTCATTATGTTCCACATATAAGTGAAATCATGGTATTTTTCTTTGGCTTATTTCACTTAGCATAAATCTCCAGGTCCATCCATGCTGTGCTACTTGTCACTTTTAGAAAAAACTTTTGATAAAATAAAAGATTTAAAGGAATCCTCCCAGGAGTTACCTTGTGATATAGGGCATATATGTAGCATAAGCCTTAATCACTTAGTAATCTTTTAACTGGTATAAAATTTTAATCATTCAGATTTTGAATCAACTTCTTTCTTTCAAAGTTGCTTTATATACTATCTATTGATTTCCTTATTCATTTATCATATCCCAACTCTAGAGATAGAGATTTATAATTAATCATACCAGCCTGTAAAATGCAGTAAGTGCTATAATATGGTATAAATAAAGTGCTGTGAGATAGTATGAGGCAGAGGTGAACGTTGGTGTAGAATGCAGCATGGTGGAGGTACTATCAAGCTATTAATTTGTATGCTTTGGGTTCCAGTGAGGTGGAGGGCATAGGTTGAAGAAATAATGGGTAAAGGGAGATTGTGGAGTGAGAGAGGTGTGTTAGAGGAAGATGAAGAGGCTTTTATAACTCTGTCAAGGAATCTGAACTTTGTTTATTAGACAAAGAACCATTGAAGTCTTTGAGCAGAGAAAGTCAAGGCTGTGGTGAGATAGATAACTTTCTTGCCTCTACAAAGGAGGATTAAAAGAAAATAAACTTAAAAGTGGTAATAATGATCAAGAGAAATTAAAACAGACTGGCAAGATATAGTGAAGGGCTAAGCTAGAGAATTGACAGTAGGTATGGCAAATATTGGTTCAAATGTGGGAGGTATTTTGGAGGTAAAATTCATACGTCTTGGTGACCCTTCAGATATAGAGAATGAAAGAAAAGGCGAAGTGAAAGTGACTCTTGAGGTTTTTAGCCTAGTTGACTCTGAAGGCAGTGATGCTCTTAATGATATAAGGAACATAGGAAGAAAAAGAGGAAGCTTGGGAGTTGGTGCATGATAAATTTGTTTTTGACCATGTTGAGTTTGACATGCCAGAGTGAAATTCATTCTGAAGTCAGAAAAATTGAATGTGCAGTTCAAGAGAGAAGTTGAAACTAGAGAATATGTTTGGTAGATATGCCTATAGAGGTAGCATTTCAGGCTATAGATCAGTAAGAGATCAGCAAGGCAGAGTAAGTGAGAGTCAGAGAAAAAGTCAGAGATTGGAATTTTTGGCTGTATGTCAGGTTGTATCTGTAATTCGATGGCAATTATGGGAAAATAATGCTTCAAAGAACAGTGAGGAGAGAGGTGGGAAAATAATTGGAACATTTTGATTTCTTGGGTAGAGACAACATCAATAAGGAGATAGTTTCAAATTCTGAGAAAATCAAATTCAAGTGGAGAATATCAGGTAGGATGAAAATTTAAGAAGTCTTTGAATTTCATGAGTAAAGACCACTGTTGATCTTTCAGAGTAGTTTCACTTATACGATGGGGCTAGATTGAAAAAAAAAAAGTGTGTGTGGATTATTTAGAAATTGTTCTAAAATTGTGACAACCAGTGAAGGAAGGAAGTTATGATGCCTTAACTGTTTGAGCAGAGCGTAACTTCGTGTTCTGGGTGATGTAGGAGATGTTAGTAGATGGTAGTTAAGGGATGTTAGTAGGGAAAGATTTAAGATGTAAAGTAAGTAGAAGTAATTGGTAAAGTGGCATCCTTGATTATAAGGGTGAGAGGGAAGGGCTAAGAACAAGTAGAAGAATAAACCCTTCGTAGATAACTAACTTCCACTCAGACAAAAGGGAAATAAGGAAATAAACACAAGTTTTGAGAGCATTTGTAAATTTTATCTTGGGTTATCAGGAAGTGATTTAAGATATAATATTTATAATGTTTAACCATGTGTTTTAAAATTGTATGTTATAGAATAAACAATATATATTTTTACTTGTCTTCTAGCAATTAAGTGGGTGAATAAGTAAAACATTGAAATGGAAATAATTTCTCACCCTGTACATGAAAATCATCTTAGAAACATGCTGTGACTTAAATGATGCCAGGATGCTATTTTTATCTACTCTGTTTGGGCATATATTTAAAGGTTTTAAATTTTTAAAATATATTTGTAAGTGATTTTCCCCCCTAGTAATGAAAGAAGCATTTTGAAAATATTTTAAGTTTTAGCTTTTTAACATATTCATATTTAAATAATTGTTAAGCTTACTCATAGTATCTTCCAATAGCAATAATAAAACAATTATTAAATGTTTTACCTGTTAAAATTTTTGTATCAGGATGTACTCAGGAGAACTGCTCTGGGCTTATTAGCTTTATTTGCTGCTTTCCTGCACAAAACATTCCATATTTAAGAGTTTCAGGTAGTATGAAAAACTTTAGGAGGTAAAAAAGCTCTTAATGATCTACAAAGTGGTTAGTACCTTTGGTCTAATTCTCATACCTTTGCAAAACCTGAAGGGATCTTGTCATGTATGGTATAACATAACATATGGAAGAAGAAGGAATACTAAAAAATAATGAGTGTCAACTATGTGCCAGGGCCTGTGCAGAGCACTTTACGTTTCCTCTTCTAAGAATTAAACATCCTTAGAGGTTTCCAGAAGAAGAAACTGGCCCAAGGTTGTAAAGCTAGTAAATGGCAGGGCCACATCCTAGCTTTTATTGATTCTAATGTCTATGTTCATAGTATATAGATTCAAGCACACTGCTCCGTGGAGTAATATGATTCTGCCTCCTTCTATAACAAGTACTAAGTCAAGAGTATCTTTACTCCTGTATTTGATAAGATCAAATTCTTCTGCAAAGTTTGTTCTCACTTTTTTAGACAGATTTATCATATATTATAGACTTCCTATTTGTATTATTAGTTTCTTGTGAGAGGTTCTTCCTTTGTTCCTTTCCTCTTTTTCCTCCTTCCCTTCATCAAGTATTTATTGCACATCTACTATGTACAAGATTCTACATTAGGTGAGGCGATAGACCAGTGCGATTAGAGATGTTCTCTACCCTTAAGGAAATTCTGTTCTTTTTTTTTTTTTTTTTTTTTTTTTTTTTATAAAATATGTTTCTGTTGATTTTTAGAGAGAGAGGAAGGGAGAGGGATAGAGAGAAAGAAAGATTGATGTGAGAAACAGATCGGCTGCCTCCTTCACGTCCCCTACTGGTGATTGATCCCGCAACCCAGGCATGTGCCCTGACCAGGAATTAAACTGGTGACATCCTGGTTCATAGGTCTACATTCAACCACTGAACCACACCAGCTGGGCTCCAATTTTTTCTTATTTGGAAGAAAAATTGCAAACAAATAAATACACAATTGCCATTTTAATTACAACCAATCAGTTTTTTAATGGTGCTTCATTATATCAGTCTTCTAAAGAAATCTTTATTGAAAACCATAGAGGAATTGTTAGTTTTCTCCAAATCCAATTTTATATGCTAACTTTCTTGTTTTGCCCAACTATTATTCTATATAGGGAGAGTTTATATTATTTTTCTACTTTTTACATTTTATACTTTATACATTTTGCCTTTTGTACATTTAGTGATGATTTGCTGAATTCAAATGGAAAGACCTGTTGGCAGTGATAACCACTCCAGGTGTTAGACAAGTGGTCAGACCAGACATTGGTTTAGCAACCTCTGTACTCAAGTTCTGGCCAAGAAAGCGTTCAGAGCCAAGACTCAAACTATAAGAGAACATTTATGTGGAAATTCAGAGAGGAAGAAGAAGTGAGCTCTATAAGAAATAGGCTCAGGAAATAAGTTACAAAGGTAAAAGAAGGGCCTTGGAGCTTAGGAGAGAGAAAGCTAAAGGTGCCTGGCCTGGGGGAAGCAAAGGGGAACATGAAGAGCATGGGTGTGCTTTTGAGAGGAACAGTGTGCTGGGTTCTCTGTCCTAAGGGCTTTTAAGGGTGGAGGCTTTAGGGGAGGTCCCAGGGGGAGGATCTCAATAGAATATTCATCAGCTTTCCAGGTGTCTCCTTTCAGGGTCGTGGTTGAGTGGTTGGCACCAGGGCAGGGGGTCATTAGTCAGTGCATCTGGTCCTGAGGCCAGCCATGCATCCCTTGTCTGGTTTTGCTGCTTTTCTGGTCCTGGAGCTGAAACACAACTGAAGTCTAGATGTTATCCCTAGGGGTTAGTGCAAGGGTTTGTTTGGGGGTTGTATGAAGTTATCCTTCTGCCTCTTGTTTCTCCTCTAAGGTGGTCTAAAACCACATGACTAGCAATAGGCCAGGGGAGGAAAGATCAGGGGAGAGTCTGAACTGTATTACCAGCATATGCTAGAACAGGAAAGGTTACCTAGGGGCGAGGTCCTTGTTTTCCCAGTTTTGCCTGATGGTAGGCACTCGGGGCTTTTAGCCCTTGTGACCTGTACTTGGCCCATCATCTTTGTTCTGCTCATGTCTAACTGCCTACCAAAAACCCAAACTACTTATAGATGCTTTTTATCATGATGATGTACTTTTATGTAACTATAATACAGAACCTCTTACAACATTTACATGAGAAGCAGAGACAAGGCATTCTTTCAGGCTTTCCGTATTGTCTTTAAAAATGGTTATTTCACTTCGTGGGTACATTACTTGATTTAATATAACTGAATGCCCCATGAAGTGAGGTGTGTTTCGTAATGTAAGTCTGCTACCATGCAGACACAATTTCTTGCTGTTAAAGTTTCCATTTGGTTCAGTATAATTTCTTTCATACATTTTAGGGGCTGGTTTGACCTTATTTGCAAGAAATATGTTGGGTGACCTAATACCTCTTTGTTACCTATTGGTTGGAAATTTTAATTAAGGCAAAGTCAGGAAACTCTTTAAATGCAAGAGTGGGAGAAACCAAGATGGCGGCATAGGTGAACACCTAAACTGCTGCCTCGAACAACAATTTCAAAACTACAGCTAAAAGACAGAACGGACATCATCCAGAACCACAGGAAAGCTGGCTGAGTGGAAATTCTACAACTAGAAGGAAAGAGAGGGGCACACGGAGACTCAGAGGAGCTGCAAAAGGCTGAGGTACATAGACACGCGTGCGAAGAGGACGGGCGGCTGAGTGCCTGGCTAGCTTTCTCTAGCGGGAGAGAGATGGAAGCTCCCGACTGCACTGAACCCCAGTTCCGGGTGAGACCTGGGATCCCAGACTCATATGGGGGGAGTCTGGACTGTTGGGAAAAGAGAGGAGCACACGGAAACTCAGGGGAGCCGCGAAAGGCAGAGGTCTGGAGGCACGCGCACCAGTTCACGCAGAGAGGACTGACTGCTGAGTGTGCCACTGGCTTTCTCTAGCAGGAGGAAGGCGGAAGCTCCCGACTGCGCTGAACTCCAGTTCTGGGTGAGAATCTGGGAATTTAAATTCATTGGGGGAGAAACTGGACTGTCTGGCAGCGGGTAAAACTCGAGGGTGGCTTTCTCTCAAAGGTGCTTGTAGCGATTACTGAGGGACACTGAGACCCACGGGCCTCATAGGGCAGAGCTGATGGGAAGCCAAGGCTGTCTGCTCAGCCCTGAGACTCTGCCCCATCCAAGCTGAGTGTGGAGGCTTTTGCAATTTTGCAAGTCTTGTCTCACAAGGCTGTCTCCAGCACAGAAGTTCTCCTGGCGTAGATAGCTGATCCTCACAGCCAATTGGCCTGGAGGTCAGTTCCTCCCAGTGATACCAACAACAATCAAGACTTAACTACAACAAGGCTGTGCACACAGTCCACAAAGGGGTGCACCAAGAGCGTCCACCTCAGGTAACTGGGGAGGCTGAGCCATTGGGCCATATAGGACACCTAGCACACAAAGCTACTCTACCAACTCAGGGAAGCAGCGAAAATGCGGAGATAAAGAAACAGATCACAAATGAAAGAAATGGAGGAAAGCAAACGACTAGATATAGAGTTCAAAACCACGGTTATAAGGTTTTTCAAGAATTTTCTAGAAAAGGCCCATAAATTTAGCGAGACCCTTGAGAATATGAAAAAGAACCAACTAGAAATTAAACGTACACTGACTGAAATAAAAAATATACAGAGACCTAACAGCAGACTAGAGGAACACAAGAATCAAGTCAAAGATTTGAAATACAAAGAAGCAAAAAACACTCAACCAGAAAAGCAAAAAGAAAAAAGAATCCAAAAATTTGAAGATAGTGTAAGGAGCCTCTGGGACAACTTCAAGAGTACCAACATCAGAATTATGGGGGTGCCAGAAGAAGAGAGAGAGCAAGATACTGAAAACCTATTTGAAGAAATAATGACTGAAAACTTCCCTGACCTGGTGAAAGAAATAGACTTACAAGTTCAGGAAGCGCACAGAACCCCAAACAAAAGGAATCCAAAGAAGACCACACCAAGACACATCATAATTAAAATGCCAAGAGCAAAAGACAAAGGATATTAAAAGCAGCAAGAGCCGAAACTGGTTTGGCTCAGTGGATGGAGCGTTGGCCTGTGGACTGAAAGGTCCCAGGTTCGATTCCGGTCAAGGGCATGTACCTTGGTTGCGGGCACATCCCCAGTAGGATGTGTGCAGGAGGCAGCTGATCGATGTTTCTCTCTCATCGATGTTTCTAACTCTCTATCCCTCTCCCTTCCTCTCTGTAAAATATCAATAAAATATATTTAAAAAAATAAAAAAAAAATAAAAGCTTTAAAAGCAGCAAGAGAAAAACAGTTAATTACCTACAAGGGAGCACCTGTATGATTGTCAGCTGATTTCTCAACAGAAACTATGCAGGCCAGACGGGAGTGGCAAGAAATATTCAAAGTGATGAATAGCAAGAACCTACAACCATGATTACTCTACCCAGCAAAGCTATCATTCAGAATTGAAGGGCAGATAAAGAGCTTCACAGATAAGAAAAAGCTAAAGGAGTTCATCACCACCAAACCAGGATTACATGAAATGCTGAAAGGTACTCTTTAAGAAGAGGAAGAAGAAGAAAAAGGTAAAGATAAAAATTATGAACAACAAATACATATCTATCAACAAGTGAATCTAAAAATCAAGTGAATAAAAAATCTGATGAACAGAATAAACTGGTGAATATAATAGAATCAGGGTCATAGAAAGGGAGTGGACTGACAATTCTCAGGGGGAAATGGGTGTGGGGGGGTACGGGAAGAGACTGGACAAAAATTCTACACCTATGGATGAGGACAGTGGGGGGGAGGTAAGGGCAGAGGGTGGGGTGGGAACCGGGTGGAGGGGAGCTTTTGGGGGGAAAAAAGAGGAACACTTGTAATAATCTGAACAATAAAGATTTATTAAATTAAAAAAAAAATAAAAAATAAATCCAGGGGTTTCCAAGAATAATTTATGGGTTTTAACATTCTTGTAAATTTTTTATTTATATTTGTGCTTTTGCTTTGATACGATTGAATATAAATTTGTATGTATGTGTATACATATTCATGTATCTATTGAAATATACAGTATGTATAGATTAGACATATATTTTTATGTATGTCAAACAATGCGGACATATACAGAGAGGTCTGCTTAAAATTCTTTAAATACATTTAAACAAATACACCGGGCAGTTGTTTACTGTAATGGAGAGAGTGCCTGACTCTCAATTAGGTTCCATTTCAGTGTTTTAGTATTGTCATCTCAAAGGGAGGGAGTTAGTATTGATGATCCCCAAGGTCCTCTTTAGCTAGCTCTAAAATCCTTTGAGTCAGTGACTATAATGCAGTTTTTAGCCTAATTCCAATACTAAGTGTTTTGAGTTTTAGTTCAAAAGCAAAGAGTAATGTTGCTAATGAACTAATGCTTTCATATTTCAGTCAGTGCCCTAAAAAGTTTATCATTGTAAAATGTGACTGCAGATTTGTTCTTTGGGTAAGCTCTTCTGTGTTGGGACCCACTTTCATTCTAGGGAGTGAGTTGGGTACTTCTAGAAGAGGTCAAAATTGCTTGAATCAGAACTTGAACCTTGTGGTGAGCTTGATTTTTCTTCTTATTATACTGCTTTATGAAAAGCAAATTTTCTTTCCCTGGCTTTGGCAGTCTTTGTACATAACAGGCACTCAATAAATATTTATTGAATTGAATTGAATTTGACCTTTTTAGAAGGCATAGTCCTGGTGTAGGGTTATTCATTTTCGGCAGAAGCTGTCATAAATCAGAATTTAATACTAATCCACCTGATGAACTGCATGCTCAGCAGCATATGGTAGTTCAGCACTGTATGTTGCATGTTCCTCAGTGCAAATTTAGAAAACTGTGTGACCTGTAAGGGCCTGATGAACTGACTCTACCTAGCCGATTTCAAATCTATTTGCACCACTCACCCATGGGTTTTCTGTGTCCCCATGGTTTTGAATGAGTGCATTGACTCTGCTCTTCACACACTGTGCACTCTGCTTCCTCTCAAGCCTTTGCACACCCTTTGCCTGGAATATTCCTTTTACAATTTTCGGTATGCCTTTCTTAACGCTCCCATGTAGCACTTCATACATTCCTGTTTTGCAGTGCTCAAATTCTCCTGCAATTCTTTTCTAAGCCACTAGTCCTTTTCACCACAAAACTCACAGATCTGTGATTTCTTTCTTTCTATATTCCCTAGCGCCTGAAACAATGCCTGACACAAAGGTTTGTAAAATTAAAAAATGGGTCCCGAAGTTCATGTAAATTTGCAAATGGAATAAAATAAAAATGTAAATGAGTTTAGCCAGGGATCATTGATTATATGTCTGATACTAATTAAATTATGATATAGGTAGAAAGAAGATCAGCCTGAGATTCAGAAGATGCAGGCTCTTGTGTTGGATTAATGACTTCTTAATAGTCCCTTAATCTTTGTAGTTCTTAGTTGCTTTATCTGAAAATGAATGGATTGGACAGGATCTTTACTAAGATCCCTTAGAGCAGAATTGCCTTGCTCCTAAGTTAATTATAGAGAACTAGGTCTCTTCTGCCAGACTCCTTGAGGTAGGAAGTATCTTCTAATCATCTGTAATTTCCTGGCACAAAGCTTAGTACCTGGTATATAGTAGTTATTCAAACAATATTACTGAATGAAACAATAAATTCCCAGAGAGAATTACAATTTAAATAAAGCAAATGAGAAAAAGATTAGGTAGATAATAGTTAATTAAAAATGTGTAACATTTAAAAGAATCTATTAAAGAACACTTATTTGGAATGTCTGAAAAAAGTACCTGGGAGAAATTTTTTATTTATCAGTTAAAATATTCAACAATAGAGAAAATGAATTTGCAATTGACCAGTCCACTAACTACAAGTTAATAATTTTTTAAACTGTAACATGTTGTACCAAGTTTTATGTGCTGAAATTAAACTGCTCCTGGAGGATATTGGTAGAGATATTTTTGAAATTTGTATATACTTCTGATACCATTTTTTAGTTTTAAGAATTGAAAAGCTATCTTATTTCAACTAGGATTTCTTAAATCATTGACATATTTGTGACTTCCTCAGATTTTAGGGCAGTTTTTTTTTTTTTTTTTAAATATATTTTATTGATATTTTACAGAGAGGAAGGGAGAGGGATAGAGAGCTAGAAACATCGATGAGAGAGAAACATCGATCAGCTGCCTCCTGCACACCTCCCACTGGGGATGTGCCCGCAACCAAGGCACATGCCCTTGACCGGAATCGAACCTGGGACCCTTCAGTCCGCAGGCCGACGCTCTATCCACTGAGCCAAACCGGTTTCGGCTTTAGGGCAGTTTTTACATTTAAACTATGCCTATACCTTTGGGTTATTGATTTGAATATTAGTGTAGTTTAATCATGAAAACAGGGAAGTAATATAATCGTACTATTTATGTATTTTATATATATCTTATGTATATATATGGTATGTGGTATTCCAAATTAATTAACCAAGTCATCTGTATATCCATTTATTAGTTCTGTACTATATGCTAGACAACTCTGCTTTGGGCACTGTATACAAAGAGGAGGAAGATATAAAGATGCTCTCAGTGAATGTGACAAATGGTTGTCTTAAGTTAGAGGCTCATGCTTGATAGTTTGAGGAAGATTTTTCTCCCCATAAAAAAATTATATGGTTTTTATTTTTAAAAAGCAAGAGAGATAATAAGTTTAAGAGTACTCTTTTAAATTTGTTGTCTTCTTGAGTTTTTTAAAAATTTTAATTAATTTTTAGAGAGAGAGGAAGGAAGAGGGAGAGAGAAAGAGAAAATTGATGTCAAGTGTGGAACATCGATCTGTTGCTTCCTACCAGGGATCCAGCCCACAACCTGGACACGTGCCCTAACTGGGAATTGAACCAGCAACCTTCTGGTGCACGCCATGACATCCAACCAACTGAGTTACATTGGCCAGGGCTCCTTGTTTTTTTGTTTGTGGTTCTTGAAAGTATTATTATTCAACTGCTTTCTATTTGGCCCAGGCATTTTTTTTTAAATATATTTTATTGATTTTTATACAGAGAGGAAGGGAGAGGGATAGAGAGCTAGAAACATCGATGAGAGAGAAACATCGATCAGCTGCCTCCTGCACGCCCCCCACTGGGGATGTGCCCGCAACCAAGGCACATGCCCCTGACCGGAATCGAACCTGGGACCCTTGAGTCTGCAGGCCGACGCTCTATCCACTGAGCCAAACCGGTTTCGGCATGGCCCAGGCATTTTTATGAGTATCCAGCAGTGGATGCAAGTTTTGCGGAATCTGAAATTTGGAGGGGTCCTTTTAATTAAAAAACAACAACAAAAGTGTAAATACAAAATTGGATATGAAGGTCAATTTTCTTTGAACAATAAAGTTACAACAAGTCATACTTTAAAAGTATGAGAAATTCACAAACATTAGGGAATTTTCACTCTGTACATTTTATACTTTGATTCTCTTACATTGTCCACAGTTGTGAGTACCACTGGACACACTGTGATGACCCGATTTGACCTGGACCTTCCTGCTCCTATGCTGGGCTAGTCAGCATTGTGGGCACTTAAAGTATTACTGAAGCCATTCTTTTATTACAACTGCTGGCAGTAATTTAATTCTAGAAGTAACTGTGCACTTCACATGTACCTTTCACTAAAGCTAAACTAAATGTATCTCCAGCCCAAATTCTAAATAGCCAGATTCCATAAATGCCCATGGCTACTCCATTGCCAACCAATAGAAGGATATATGTGATGGAAGGAAAGTCATATTAGAAAAAGATGGCAGTCTTAGCCAGTTGTGTTTAAAATGTCTTGCTCTTGAGAATTTTACAAAATAATAATAATAATGATGATGATGATGAAGGCCTTAGAAGAGAGCCAGGTGTATGAGGGACCCTCAAGTTTACTCTTCATTAGCTTTTCAGTAAATGTGCCTGTATGTGTACATTTTGCAAGTTCACTCTATGTATGATCTTATGCAATTCCCAATGATTTAATTAAATAATCGGGTGGTTCCTTATACCCTGTCACAAGAACATGTGAAAGTGAATGTACTAGTTGAGTTACTATCTTTTCTTGCTAGCAGAAGGTATTTTCAGTTCTGCAGGCAGCCCTAAACACCCAGTGGTTGTGCAGCACCTGATAGAATGACTGAGTGGTTATACTGTAACACAGGTTTATAGGCATGGTAGATAATCTGGGGAGGTGGAAAAGACTCGTTCTAACCTGACACCATTTACTACCTAATAACTCAGTTATTAAAATTGCACTTACGTTTTATTCTCCCTAGGGTTAGGAACAATATATAAAATATTAATTAAAATCTATAAAATCATTTTACCTAGGAGTTCATTATAGTAAAATAATATATAGATATGAGACATTGGTTACAAGCAGAAGAGACTCATTTCCTCATTTTTATTTTAAAAAGAGAATGTTAGTGGTATGCAATAATTAATACCCTGGAGTTCTATTAAGCCATGAATAATGAGACGTTGTAGAAGAGAGGATGAAAACTTTAGGACTTGAAAGTAAAGGTATGACCAAAATAAAACTGAGCAAAAAAACAAAACAAACACCACCCAGAAAAAACCTCATGTACACAGACAACAGTATGGTGACCGGAGGGCAAGGGCGTTGGTGGGAGGTAGAACAGGGTAAAGGAGGAATAAATGGTGATAGAAGGAGACTTGACTTGGGGTGATGAACACACAATACAGTATACAGCTGATGTACTATAGAATTGTGCACCTGAAACCTATGTACAGTAGGTCCTCAGGTTAAGTCGGAGATCCGTTCCTACATGCGATGTAATGCGATTTTCACCATAAGTCGGAACCCATCTACATAAGCACCTACGTCACTCACATGGAGCACATACACAGCAGTAATGAAGTGAAACAGTAAAAAAAATTTAAAAGGAAGATAACAATTCCTGACCTTTACTTGTGGTAAATAAATAATAAAAAACATAAAGTACATATGTACATACGTCTAAATGACGGAACTTTTTTTTTTATATAAATGGGAGATGACGACGTAACCACAAAATGACGTAAGTCGAGTTCAACGTAACCTGAAGACTGCCTGTAATTTTATTAACCAATGTCACCTCAATAAATTCAATAAAAAAAAAAAACTGAATAGGAGAAGGAAATAGGTTTTAATTGTATTAAGATAGATACAGATATTTGTCAACTCTTTGTAGACTGGTGTTAATAATTTAAAGTCAAAATTCATACTATGGGAAGTGAAGAAATAGTACATAGTTTACTAAGTTTCTCTATAAAAGTAAGTATTTGTGGTTCATATGAAATGTTTACTTTCGTCTTTGTTTTTTAGGTCAGACTGTGCCAAAATCCCAAACTTCAGTTGAAAAATAGCCCACCATATATACTTGATATTTTACCTGATACATATCAGCATTTACGACTTATATTGAATAAATATGATGACAACCAGAAACTTGCCCAACTTAGTGAGAATGAATATTTTAAAATCTACATTGATAGTCTAATGAAAAAGTCAAAGCGGGCCATAAGACTCTTTAAAGAAGGCAAGGAGAGGATGTACGAGGAGCAGTCACAGGACAGGTAAGACTATTTCAGATTTTATTTCTTAGTGTTAGGGTCATTTATGTTGCTTTTTGTTTCACAGGTAGCATAAATGTCAAAATGTGTTTACTTTGGGGAAATATTTCAATTGTGTATTCACTTTTCACATTATCTAGACCTTGTAGTTTTACAAAAATTTGTGATAATAGCTAATTTGTGAGAGTGTTCTGATTTTTTAAAATAGATATTACATTTTAGAGCAGTTTTAGATTTATAGAAAAATTACTTGGAAAGTACCCTCTCTCGTATATGCAGTTATTCCTATTATTAATATCTTGTATAGTGTGGTACATTTGTTACAGTTGATGAACCAATATTGATACAGAATTATTCACTACAGTTCATAGTTTGTATTAGCGTTCTCTCTTTGTGGGATACAGTTTTGTGGGTTTTGACAGATGTATAATGTCATGTAATTTCTAGCACAGTATCATCTTAGAATAGTTTCACTGCTTACAAAATGCCCTTTGCTCCTCAGTATGGTTTAACCCTCTTAGAAAGTCATATTGTTGAAAGCATGTAATAATGTAATGTTTTCAGACTGGCTTCCTTCACTTAACAATATGCATTTAAGGTTCCCCCATGTCTTCATAGCTTGGTAGCTCATTTATTTTTATCACTGAGTAATACTAATTACATGGGTATACCACAGTTTGCTTATTCATTGATTTGTTGACGGACATCTTGGTTCCAGTTTTTGGCAATTATTGATATAACTGCTGTAATTATTCATATGCAGGTTTTTGTGTGGGCATAAGCTTTCAGCTCTTTGAGTAAATACCTAGGAGCATGATTGCTTGATCTTATGGTAAGCTTATGTTTAGCTTCGTAAGAAGTTCCTAAACTGTCTTCCGAAGTGGCTGTAATGTTTTACATTGCTACTGGTTTTCTATTGCTCCACATCCACCAGCATTTGATATAGGAAACACTGTCTTTAAGATGGAGTCTTGATTGAATGTGTGGGTGTGGTAGATGTGGGTGAGAGATGTAGCTTCCATTCTCATACTTGTCTATTAAGTGAGAAACTGGACTAGGGTGGAGGAGACATCAACTGACTCCTTATTTTGTGGCCATAATTTTTGAATTAGAGACTCCTCAATAAAGCTTTGTTGTTTGGCTAATTTAATGTTAAATTTTATGATCTACCTTAAACCAAGTAAAAAATATAATAAATCATTTGATTTCTAGGATATTTTAAATATATTGGGAATATTCACTGATAGTGCTACTTTACTTAGATTTTCAAACTGAAAAACAAATACAGTATTAATTAAAATATATAATGTTTTAACATAGTTAAGTTGAATTTCAGTTTAAGATAACCACTGTGGATTTTATTTTTCTTTTCTATATAGAAAAATCTCTAAGAAACCTCTAAAGTTTCTTTCAGGTTGGAAAAATTAGCCTAATGAAACATATGATTGTATAGAGAAAATTAATTTACCTAGGTATGCAGACTCTGAATTTATCTGTAAATACCAGAAAAACAAATAGTCCAGAGAGAATAAAACTAATTTAAACATAGGAAAACCCTCTCCCAAATGTAAAATGGCATAAAGATTTACTTATTCATAATTTGCTCTCTAAATTAGTGATGAAACCTAACATAATCATAGTAGTCTAGCCAATTATATAACTGTAGATTCATCACTTAATATTCTTGGACCACAGTTTACATATCTTGAAGGTGGTAAATCTTCCAATTGCCTTTTAGCTTAAAGCTCTAAGACTGTTCCCCAGGACTGCCCAGGGCAGTTTGGATTGCCAGAAGGAGCCAGAAATAAGGTAGAGATGTATCGTAGTGATTGTTTCTTCTTAGACCTTTTAAGAATGGTCACGATTGTGAGATGCCAGATGTTTGTTTAAAACTGTATTTTCACTTCGTAGTTCTACCATTGATCTAATAAAACTAAGTTTTTCTAGAAATATCTTTATAGTTCTTATTCAGATTTAGTAGCCCTGAAATTCTTCCTGGTCCCTTAAAATTTACATTTTAGGGTATTAGGACAGTGAGAAGGTGTGTAACTTCTAGGTCAGGAATTTGAGTTGACACAGTGTTTTAATTGGTTGTAGTAATATGTAATGTGGTAAACTTGTATCCCACTTTTTACATCTTCTATGGTAACTTGAAACATTTGCTCACTCATTAGTTGTAACAACTATTTCATTTATAAATTTTTATATTTGTGACTTTTTGTGTAGGAGCATATCATGGGGACTCTATAAATTTTTGTTGATTGTGTGTAGATTTCTATAGATGATGATATATTGCATAATGCTAACTGATTATATTGATACTACTCTTTAAGTTCTGTCTTTTAAGTGTCTAAATTTTGTCATTCTCCTAAAATCAACCTTAAGACCAAGTTTATTAGTTTTTGTGCTTGTCTAGCATTCCTAGTTAGATTTTACTGTCATCCATGTCCCATATTCTGATAGTATTCTGTGGCCAGCTGATATTTACATTTGATAAATATCTAATCATCATAATGGACTATTCTTGGTCCATTGTAACAAGGACATAGATTTTTGACTTAGGTTTCTTATAGTAGTAATATGTTTTTACGCTCAATTCCAGATTCCCTTAGGATTCCAAATGCAAACTGAGGCTGAAATGTGCCATTGTATATGGGAGCTCTTGGGCATTTTTTTCTATAGAATATATAAGAAACTGTAAAAAATGATTATAGTTGTTAGGCAATAGAGTATTCTATTTAGTAAAATGGCTGTTACATGTATGATACACTAATTATTGGGAATATTATAAATTCCCTAAACAATATATATATATTTTTAATTCTACAAATGATGTCACTGAGGACCTTAGTATTATTAGGTTAAAAATGTAGGACAGTTATAGTAGAAATATTAATTTGGAGTTCATTGTGTAAACCAGTATTTTCTCTAGTGATTTAGTACTTTATTGGAGAAAATTATGCTAGATGAGTATATGAATCAAAATGTTTATTTTAATGTTCCTGTTGTATCAAAAATACACTGTGTAGATGCTTTAAATGTAAGGGCAAATGGGTAAAATTCATGTATCAATTTTGAACTATTTCTGCTTTAACTGATTGTGAAAATATGAGTAGTCTGAATTTTTAAAGCAACTTAACATATATGTGATAAAAATACAAACAAATAGAAAGATAAATATAGCAAATGCCACAAAATGTATTTCCTGTATAGAAGGCAAGAGGTAGAAAGTATAGATACATTTATTTACTACTGAAATAGGTCCTAAGGCACATAGTGCAAGCTTCTTGCTTTGAGAATAGGTGGAATAGTGACTTCTGTAGAGGCAGGCTGCATGCCTTGCTCGACTTTTACAGTAACCTTTTCCTTCTCTAGTATCACTTTTCCTCCATGTTTTTTTTCTTTTTTTCTTTTTTCTACTTATAATCGAACCTCTCCCTGAGCTAGTGCTTCTCCAGCTGAGTGTCTAAACCAGCCTTGGGCAAACTACGGCCCTCGGGCCAGATCCGGCTGTTCTATCTGGTTCTCTTGCTCTCCCCTCCGCTCCTTTACTTTGAATTTATATTAGTTCACACAAACACTCCATCCATGCTTTTGTTCCGGCCCTCCGGTCCAGTTTAAGAACCCATTGTGGTCCTCGAGTCAAAAAGTTTGCCCACCCCTGGTCTAAACCATTCTGAGCTGGTATTTTTTGGAAGAGTAATTCAGTGATTTTTGGCACACATAATGTTTTTGTGCATATGTGTGGAGTAGGGGTGAGGGATCTTGTGAGAAGGGGGAATTTATAGTTTGAAGCACAGAGAAGATGACAAACTTATTGCTTAAAGTGTTAGTAGCAGAAACAAATGGGTATGACGGTAGTGATCGCTGACAAATGTTAACACTGATGGAGATACCTTTCTTTGGTGACTTGACTGGCAGTTTCATCAGATGACCATTTTAATAATAAAATGTACTTTTTCATATAAAAAGTAATGTATTAATCACAGGCTCTGCAAGGCCTGATGTTTGGCACTGTTTTTAAGAACACCCAGAGGTGATGGCCTAATAATATTCAGATTTTCCATATTTTAGAACTGTTTCAGTGAATCAGAGTGCTACAACCCATTTTCGCCCTCCCACACTCTGATTTACAACCACTGAAACAAAACCAAAAGTTGACTGAGGTGTTAAATAGCTCTGTGTTTGATAACCTATCTGTAAAGAAAATAAAGGCTTTTAAAATATTTGTGCCAGAGAGTGACACACAGATGTTGTGTTATTTTTTATGTCATTTCAAAGCCCTGGACCTTTTCTTGTGCACATGTAGAAACAAATCATAGTTTGTATAGTTGGTATAATAATATTCACTCCAATTAAGATTTTTTTTACAAGTATTTTGACATCAAAAAATTAGTTCTAGAAAAGGATAGCCTTTATTTAAAATCTTTCAGGAAAAAATCTTTTCTCCACTGACCATTTGGCTAAAGAAAGGAAAATGTATAACCTGTTACATTAATAAAATGCCTTTCCTGCTAAAGGACTACAGATCACTTGGCTTGCTGTTTATATCTGTGTTGTAATTTATGAGTTAGTGTACCAAAAACATTGTGGAAGTGACATATTAAAGATACATGGTTCAGTTGAAAGTTGAATCAAAAACATTAGTTACAACAATAATAATAATAAAAGTGACAGCAACACACAAAGCTGCAAACAAGCCTACTTTCTTTACTCATACCACTGTATGACAACATTGCTTTGGCCAAAGAATAATGTTGAATTAATTTAAATATTTATGTTTGTATAAACACAAAACATGCTGGTTACATGGTCATCGAAGTAGTTCTGAAATTCCTCATGAGTTTTCAGTTTAACAACATAAAGAGATTGACTTATTTGCACAATGTGGGCTTTATGTAATAGTTTTAATTACTACTTGGACCTCACAGGTTAATGGCCTTGTTTGTAGTGTCACATAGTTCCACATTTTTTCCTAGGCAGCTCTGTACATAGGAGCAGGAAGTGAGGAAAGAGTGCTGCTGAACCGAGTACAGCAATCTCACGGTCTGAGGCCATTTCTGCCCCAAGTGTCTTTGTGACCTTTGTTGGTTTCCTGACTCCAATCTGTTTTTTCAGCTTTTAAGTTATTTTCTGGATATTCACCATATTTTTTGGCTCACATATTTCATTCGACATCATAAAAGGAAGTTGTAGTTTGTTTCAGATGAATGCTGCTGTTGCTACATCAGTTTATAGTTTTTCAAATTCAGTAAGTTTATGGTAAAAATATTGTTTTTGTTATCACAATAATTATTTGCAAGAGAATTAATCTTAGGGTTATGTCTTTCTTTTTAAATAATTTGTGCACTAGCGAATGATATTTATGAAATATCATTTATTATACAGAAAGGGAATGGCTTATACTCTTTTTAAAAATAATTTTACATTTTAAAAATTAACCTAGTCTATTTCTCTTTTTAAATTTACAAATGGTGAAAATTGCAGTTCTTTTGCATTTCATGGGATAAGTGCAAGTAGAAAAAATGATTTTTTAATAAATCAAAATAGGTTATTGATGTTTTTTTGAACACAAGTATTTTAATGTAAACATACATAGTAGTTACTATTTAACTTTTTTCTATATTTGTTTGTATCCTAGGCATTTTTTTTTTCTATTTTAGCAGAATATTAGAGGAATGAAAATATTACTTTTTAATATTTTAAAATGACAATCTATAACTTGGATTCAGAGGACAAATACTAGTCAGTCCTTTTAAGTGGAAGTGTGTCTGCCAGGTAGGAAATGAAATTTTCTTTAGAAAACGCGAATATCTTCCTGACATTGATTTATCATTAATGAGTAAAAAGTTTATTAAGTTTTGATAAGAATGCCTTTATTCATATTTCAGACATCTGGGAAATGTGAATATACTTTTCTAAAGTTTGGAAATGAAGGAGCTTATTTCTTTAACACACTATGAAAGTAGAGGCCACAAAAAAGTTATTTAGACAAATGTCAAATTAAACAAAGGGAGTCTGTGAGAGTGGGCAGGTGAGAACTTGCAGAATCTGTTAAAGACTTCATGGCTAAATAGCAATGCTTCTTTGCTAACCAGATACAAAGTAATTTTCTTGTTGATTTTCATGTAAGTAAAAAGTGAAAGTGGTTTCCCCAGCAGTTTCCTTTTTGGGGTACAATTTCAAAATACAAAAGAATACAAGTTATTAGGTATAACTTTAAACTAAATCCATTGTTTTTAAATAAAATGTTTACATTTAATCCATTTATTTGCTATTTTATTTACTTTTTTTCAGTCCTGTGTTAATACCATCCCCCAACTCCTGGTTTATTAGCTGTGAAAATTTTTATTGCAATGCATTTAATTTCCTTCCAAGTCAAATTATATATTATACACACATGATACTTTGATATTAAAATTGGAGAATTTTTTTTCTTGCAGCATAGAGTTCATCAAATGTTTATAAATTCCTGAGAGTGATAACTATTGTATTACTGTAAGCCAACTCACAAGACTCAAGTGAACTTGGCTTTATGGTTGAATACCTTTTATGTTTTCAGTCTTAAGGCAGCTTATTAAAATTGATGTTTTCCTTTCACTAAATATCTGGTGACATTCAAATTTGATAATTAAAATCCAAAAGCACTTAAGAAAGAATGCCTGTTTTTAGTTTCATAATAATAATACTCCCACAGAGAAGGTTGATGACTGATGTCTTTCAAGTGGCTGATTTGTTATTTAGTTAAAGAAAGCTCCTTTGGCAGTTTCTTACAAAACTAAATTAAAGTATATTTATAAAACAGACAAGCTGCAGTGATAATCCTATAGCCCTGAGGAATGCTTAGAAATCCTAGCCCTAGAAGCATCTTTGTGTGTGTGTGTGTGTGTGTGTGTGTGTGTGTGTGTTTGTGTTCCAGTGATTTAACGAAGAAGTGAAGTTTCCAGAAATCCAAACAGATTAGCATCAAGCACTAATTGAGCAGGTCATAAAAATTTAGTCCTGTCCTGTTTTGCGATACAGTGCTTCAGAAATACTTATTTTTCTAGGCCTGTTTTTAATATTAATCTTTGGTATCTTTAAATTCATAGTTAAAACTTCAGATCTTGTTTTAATTTGCATTTAAACACGTACAGTTTTCAAGATTCACATGTGAGGTCATTACAGAATCCTATATAATAAAAGGCTAATATGCAAATCGGCCAAACAGCGGAATGACTGGTGACTATGATGCGCACGGGACGCTCGGGCTGAGGCAAACCCCCTACCCCCCTAATCCCCAGGGCACGAATGTCATGCTCTGGGCTTCTAGTTCAAATAATAAAGAGATTGAGATTGCCTGTGTTGTTTGGTTGGACCACTGAAGATCAAAAGGTGCTTCCAAGACTCTTTCCACTTCTGGTGGCCCCGGGCATCCCATGGCTTGTGGCAGCATAACTTCACAGTCTCTGTCATCACCTGGTGTTCTGCTCTCTGCATGTGTCCAAGTTTCTCTCTTCTTGTGCTTGCTTCAGCAACACATATACTAAAATTGGAACGATACAGAGAAGATTAGCATGGCCCATGCACAAAGATGAGATGCAAATTCGTGAAGCGTTCCATATTAAAAACAAACAAATAAAACAAAAACAAATTTCTCTCTTCTTACAAGAATACCAGTTATATTGGATCAGGCCTAGAATAATGACCCTATCTTAACTTTACTATGTCTACTAAGATCTTATGTCCAAATAAGGTCACATTCATAGGTAGGGTGGTTAGGATTTTTTTAAAAAATCTTTTTAAGCTCTAGCTGGTTTGGCTCAGTGGATAGAGCGTCGGCCTGCGGACTGAAGGGTCCCAGGTTTGATTCCAGTCAAGGGCATGTACCTTGGTTGTGGGCACATCCCCAGTAGGGGGTGTGCAGGAGGCAGCTGATCGATGTTTCTCTCTCATCGATGTTTCTAACTTTCTATTCCTCTCCCTTCCTGTCTGTAAAAATCAATAAAATATATTTTAAAAAAAATCTTTTTAAAAGACAAAATTCACTCTAAGTGACCAAATATGGTAATGTAAAATTTATACGAAGGAGGGGGAGAAAATTGAAACTTGAGTGTGTGTCACGAAAGTATGAAAACTTCGATTGGTAGAAGATAATGCCAAACAAAATGTCTTAAAATTATTCTTTTTGAAAGACCTCTGGCTTAAATATTTTTGTAATTTTTTTCAGGTTTATAATAAAAAGCATGGTGCATTAATTTATCCATTAATTTTATGTATATATTGAAAAGCATAGAAAGTTCAACTTTTATCAATAATAAAATTTTACATATGTTAATTTATAAGTAATTTGTTATGACAGTCTTACTGATTTTAATGTATAAAATGCTATATCTTTAGAAATTATTAGTGCTATAAATATATACATTTAATTAAAAGTTGTAATATTAATAGCCCTGATTATCTTTGATTAAGAATTTCTGTTTCATTCTTTTATTTTGTGATAAACTCTGGAGAATTAATTAAAATATTTAATTATGACTTATATCATCACCACTAAATCTGTTTACAAAGTTTTCTGTATTGCAAATGAAAAAAAGAGGTGGGAGGTGTTTTCTGTGGTGATGGCATATAGAAAAGGGTACATTCACATTCACTTTTTGTGTCTCTAATAATAAGATAAATATTTTAAGTATGACTTCAAATTAAGATTTCAGAGAATCAATTCAAGACTTTTAGTTTAAACAAGAGTAAATAATTGTTTCTAAAAATGGCACAGGGTCAGCAAACTATAAGGAGCTGGATAGTAAATAGTTTAGACTTTGTCAGATCGCCTCTGGCAACTGCTCAACTTTGTTTTTAGAGTAGTTAAGAAGGCATAGACAGTATCTAAATGAATTGGAATGGCTTTAATAAAACTTTATTTACAAAGCCATGTGTTAGACTAAATTTGTGCTATAGGCCATAGTTTGCCAACTCTTGGCTTAAAGTGTTAATCTAAATTTTGGATGGTCAAAATTTTACAACTGTTTATCAACATGGATTGAGTAAGTAAGTTGTATCACTTAGGAATTCGTTTGGCTAAAAGTAACAATACCCCATGGGACACAGACAACAGGGGCTGAGGGTGAGGGCATGATTGGGAGGTTGGGGGGACAATGAGGTTAAGGCACATATGTAATACCTTAATAAAGAAAAATAAAAGTAACGATACCTAACCAATAGTAGCTTACATATTTAGGGATATATGGGGTCGGTAAAAGTAGGTTTACAGTTGCACTGTGACATTCTTTTGATTGTATAAAGCTGTTGTAATAATCATAACCTACATGTCTTTTCCATACCGGGAACTGTAAACCTACTTTTGCCCATCCTGTATATCTCTCACCGGTGCTATGAGACACCCAAGGTCTTTCTGATCTTGCAGTCCCCTTGCTTAGTATTTGGGCTTTTCCTACAGCCTTGGGCAAACTACGGGGCCGGATCCGGCTGTTCTATCCGGTTCTCTTGTTCTCCCCTCCGCTCTTTTACTTTGAATTTACATTAGTTCACACAAACACTCCATCCATGCTTTTGTTCCGGCCCTCCGGTCCAGTTTAAGAACCCATTGTGGCCCTCGAGTCAAAAAGTTTGCCCACCCCTGCTCTAGAACCACATGGTTGTAGACTTTCTGCTGCAGCTCTGTATTTTTAAGGCTACAAGACTGAGGAAAGACGGGTAGCACCACATATGCCTGTCCTCTTTTTATCATTGATTGAAAAGCTGCCCTGGAACCTCTCTTCGGACTTGCTCCTGCCAGCTTGATTCCTCTTAGTCTTCTCAAGCCTGAAAAAAAGGTGACATCCAGAACAATAGTGAAAACGATTGAGTGTAAATTTTTTCTATTCTTGTTGGTTTTCTAGGGAGAAAAAATATTCAAAGATAAAAGAAGCCACAAATATACTAAGGCAGTTTTATCTCAAACTCATTATCCTTTAAAAGAGAAAACAATTGTGTGTTTTTTTTTCCCTTGAGTATTACCTCATTCTCTTTTAAACTTTGACTGCTGTAAACTTATGTGTAGTCCCAAATAATGGAAAACAAAATATTCGTAGGTTAGGAAGAGTGGAATTTTGCTTGATAAGAATTACATCATTATCTTTGTTATCAATGTCTATACCTCAGAGATGAGTGGTAAATACTCCATTTTCTATTGAGAGAAGCTAAATTGAGTGGAGGTTGCATGACTTGACAGGAATCACCTGTGACATATTTCTGAGCGATGTCTCATTACCAGTTGAGCCTGCAGCTGTTTGTGTCTGAAGGTGTCGGCATTGTAAACCCTTTTTCAAGTTTGTTTCGGGAGGACTCATTTGAACACTTAGCACATTTTATACTTGTGAAAATGAAGTGTGTTTTCTCATCTTCATTACACCAGTATTAGTATTATATGTCAAATGGTCAGTAAATGCAAGCTTGTTTTTTTTTTTTTTTAACAAGACAGCTTCTATATATTAAATTCAGTACTATTTAAAGTTCCATTTCTCAAGCATGCCTTTCTCTCTCTCCCTCCTCCTCCCGCCTCGCCCTGCCCTGTGTGTATGTGTGTGAAACCTTGCCTGTGATTTTTTAACCTTTTAACTTCTCTAGATGAGTTTTTTTCCTTTAATAGAAAAGATTACCTAAATACTCCCCCCCCAATATATTAATGGAAACAAAATGTTAGCTTATTTTGCAGTTGTGCAAACACTTCACTTTTTGTTCTAAAGGTTTTTTAATAAGGTATATTGATTTTTCTGTGAATGTGACAGCATATGAAGCTGTCAGGTTTATCCTTTTCCAGAAATTTCAGAAACCTTTACTTTGACTAAAGAATGAATGCATTCTGGTCAGCCAGGTCTCATTTATCTGATTAAGGGAGGTTTGCATGGATTCAAGGCCTAAGAAACAGAACAGTCTCCTTACCAAATTTTGTGAGTGTTTTTCCCCATAAAATTCTAACTTTAGTTTCTTCTCCCCACAGTTGGATATATAAAAATTGTTTTTATAAAGCATCTGAAATCTTGAAGTTGCTAATGTATTACATAATTTTTTCCATTTTATTAATACTTGGTAAACTACAACCTGTGGGTCAGATCCAGAAAGAAACAAACAAACAAAATTTCAGTGCCACAGATACCTGCCCATTCTGACTACAATGACAGAACTGAGAAGTTGCCACAGAGACTGCATAACTTACTGACCTCTGCACTATTGATATAATCTACAGCAGTCTTAGGAACTTGGCATTTATAAACACTTTCTTTGTTTTGATTTTCTTTTTTCTCCTATTTCTGCAAGTAATGCTTTATAATTACTGACCAATGTGATCCTCTAAGGCAGGGGTCCTCAAACTTTTTAAACAGGGGGCCAGTTCACTGTCCCTCAGACCGTTGGAGGGCTGGATTATAGTTAAAAAAAAACATCTATGAACAAATTCCTATGCGCACTGCGGGCCCGGGATGAGTTGGCTGCTAAGCAGGACAGGCAGCGGCACCCGGTGGGCTGGATAAATGCCCTCGGCGGACCGTAGTTTGAGGACGCCTGCTAAGGCAAGCATGTCAAACTTGCAGCCCACAGGCAGCATGCAGCCCACAACGAATATTTTTGTTGCCCAGCCAATATAATGGAATGTAGGAAACATTTTAATAAAAATTTCGTAACTGAATTTTTACAATATCCCATTATACATAATCTATACATATAAAAACGTAAGCAAACTGCTGACTGTTCGACCGTCTGCCCGTCTGACCATCTGACCAGTAGCTATGATGTGCACTGATCACCAGGGGGGCAGATGCTCAGCCCAGGAGCTGCTGAGCTGCTGTGACTTGGCAACTGCAGTTCTAGGGTGACGCACCCGAAACCAGAGAGGAGGGAGCCTGATTCTGGGGCACGTCACCCAAGAACTACCCTCTTGCAATCCGGGACCCCTCAAGGATGTCAGAGAGCTGGTTTCAGCCTGATCCCCACAGGCCAGGCCAAGGGACTCCACCAGTGCATGGAGCCTCTAGTTATTAATAACGAACTACAATGTTCACTAACGACTGATTACTGTAATTGTATTGCATTCATTTCCCTTATACACCTTACGCACTAGCAGCGAATATTTTAGCAGCCGATTGCCACGTCATTAGTCTTGGACTGACTTGTTTGGTATGCGCAACAAGAAGTATTTTGCTTTTGGAGAACAAGAAAAATAGGTTTATTTGTGTTACGCTCATTAATTTGTGCAGTTATTCAGTGTTTGGTAAGTTAATGTTCAAGAAAAATACTAATTTTAATTAAAATTTTCTATTATTTTATGTTAAGGATTACTCATTTATTTCAGCCCTTTGTATTCATCATGTCTCTATCGAAATAAACCTATATTTCTATGAAAATTGAAGCTTTTGTTTTTTTGCAGCCCACATAAACTTAAACCTTGTTTATTTGGCCCATGTTTACCTTTGAGTTTGACATGCTTGCTCTAAGGGCAATAAAAAGTTAATGACAAGTAGTCAATGATTGAGAGCTAAAGTCCCCCTAGACCCTCAATTCCTATCTTATTGTCAGTATTCTGATAAAATACGATAATTTTTAAATTCAGTAAATTTAAACTCTTTCGTAGGTTTTTTTTTTGAACACAAGATATGTTACTAATGTCTTTGGTGGTCATCTGGTCTAGTGCTTCCCTACATAGTCCCTGGACCAGATGATGCATTCTAATCCTAATGGTTAAGTACAGACCCCTGACTTCCTACAGTACCTCTGTCTTTACCAGTTGAGATCAGAGTAGCCACATTTTAAAAAATACCCTAGCCATCTCTGATAACCTGCCTGCTCTTAGAATTGCTAAGTCAAATTATATTTTATATACATAGTAATGAGGGATCATTGAGGTGGCACAGAGGGGACTGGAATCCTGGATCCGTTCAGAACTTTACTAAGCTTGCTCTATCATCACAGGGATCCACTCACAGTTTTAAGTTATTTTAAAGAATCTCCAAGAAAGATAAATTTCTGTAAGGCCTTTGAAGGAATGTTGTTGGAAAAGAAGGATTGAAATTCTCTTTATCTCTCCGTTTCAGATTGGCCTGATCCAGTGATTTTCCAACTAGTGCGCCACAAGAATTTTTAAAACGTGCAATACCTGACTGTTTAGTCAAGGGCACTGATCCCTTTTCCCTTAGATTGTCAAATACAAAACTGACAACAGGCAATACAATAGTCGCCCAATATGAATGAATCAATATTATACTTATTTTTTTTTGTCAGAGCGACAGCATATATAATATATTTTTTGGTGTGCTGCAGAATTTTAGTAATTAGTTTATGAAAAAGGTTGAAAGTTTCTGGCATAATCACTATCATTAGATTTTATCTCTTTTTTTCTATGTGCCTCCCTTTATGCAGATCCTTCTTATTCTTGATAGAGCCAAAACTCCCCCTCTGTCCCCATCCCTATCTTGTTTCAGCAGTTTCTGATCGCTCTAGCCAAAATCTCTTTTTCTTCAGACTATAGCAATTATGTGGCACTAAACTATATATTATCAAATATTTCTATCTTTTTAAAATGGCGGTAAGAAAAGTCATTTTTAATGTCTCAAATTCCTTAAAGACAAAAGCCACTTTTTGCTCCTGTGTATCCACAGTATACAGAACAGTATTCCATAGTTGGCAAACACTCATAAAAATCTGTGATTATTTCTCTAGAATTGCTGTAGGATTATTTGAAAAACCTGATTTATTCCTTGATTATTGTCTACTAGGACCTAGAAACAGGAGAAAGTGAAAGTGTTACATGGGAAAATGTCCAATAAAGTGGCCAAAGGCTACCTTTTAGGATTTGTAGGTTAACTTTGAATATCAGCTTCTTCAGATTTGGCCATGAGGGCCATTGATTTTAGAAGGAAAAAACACGCTAGTACCATTATTTAGAGAATTATATTTTAAAATAATTCTTAATTCTATGTGTATACAAGCTGTCTTTAATGTAGTGATATTTTTGGATAAAGCTGGTGGTTACTACGATTTGGAAGCACTTATTTAATGGAATGTCCTTGTGGTTTCCCTTAACACCTATAAAATACATCCCTTAAAAATTCACCATCCTGCCTATTCCCCCAACATATGCATGGTAATGAGCATATTTCACAGCTCTCCTGACAGATTAGTTCTCCTTCTGAGCTCTTATGAGTGTTTTCACTTCCTCTTATTCTTATTTTAACATTTCTTCAAAGACTGTTTTTGTTTTTGTGCTATGTTGTATTTATGACTCTGAATACTCAGGACTTTTCAGCAACTGGGGAATCCTCCAAAAAATCTATGCTTTCGACATGAATAGTCTGGTTTCATCTGGCACGTATTATTGACGGAGGTGCTCTATCCTCTTTATAGCTTGCTGTGTAGCAGATGGTCGCTATAGCATTTACGACTCCTCAGAGAGTGCATAAGTACATGTGCACAAATAAAAAATGGCTTATTAGTGTAAGCCTCTTGTGTTCTTATTGATGGGGTTCCCCACAACAGATAAGAATTTCTAAACTTGAAACTTAGTTTTCAGATTTTAGCTAACATTTTATTTGTATTTATGTATTTACTTAACTGCTATCTCTTTTTCTTAAAGGCAAGCTTGGAGGGTAGAATCAGGTATTATTTTGCCATATATGCTGCTTTCTTTCTTTTTTTTTTTTTTTTTTTTTTTTTTTTTTTTTTTTTTTTTTAGCAGGAGCATGGACATCTGAGACATTTTAAATATGTAGACAGGGCTTTTAATGAAAGGAATGGCTGTTCTTTTTTATCAACCATGCAGACTTAGAAACAGACTTTAAAGGAAAACAGAGGCATGTGTGTTCTCACTGTGTATTATTGTTGCGCCCCCTCACATAGTTGTGAAGATTTGTCAGCAGTTTGTTTTGACTCACTATACCAAGGTGGGGGTGGTTTTCTGTGTTTTTATAAGTTAACTAGTGTGGGATGTCAGTAATCTCAACTTTACCATTTTGATTGGCCTTGATCCATCCTTTTCCCAGGCCATATTTTAGTACTAAAACTTGCTTTAATATATTTGGCAAACAGTTATTCTCTTTTTATAACTTTGGAGGTTGAAATCGATCCTTAAGATATACAGGGTGGTGCAAAAGTAGGTGTGTTTTTTAAAAGCTGTTTGTATGGAAAATAATACAATCCTATCTAATAAAAGAACGATATGCAAATTGACCATACCTCTGCTACACCCACAAGCCACACCCACTAGCCAATCAGGAGTGAGTATGCAAATTAACCCAACCAAGATGGCTGCAGCCACAGAGAGAGGACGAGGCTTGGGTTTCCCCGGCAATGGAGGAAGCCAAGCTTTCTGCCTGCCCTGGCCTGCCTTGGCCTCCACTTAAGGCTACAAAGTTTCAATTATAGAAGATAAATAAATCCCAGATACCAGGGCCTCTGCTTGGGTTGCTGGGGGGCGTGGCTGGCCTGCAAACCACCACAGGCCCCTCGCTCAGGCCGCTCCATGCCCCAAGGGAACCCCCACCCTGATCTGGGACACCCTTCAGGGCAAACCAGCTGGTCCCCACCTGTGCACCAGGCCTCTATCCTATCTAATAAAAGTCATATGCAAATTGACCATCACTCTACACAAGATGGCTGCCCCCATGTGGTCAAAGATGACTGCCCCCATGTGGACACAAGATGGCCGCCACAAGATGGCCAGCAGGGGAGGGCAGTTGGGAAGGACCAGGTCTGCAAGGGAGGGCAGTTGTGGGCGATCAGGCCAGCAGGGTAGGGCAGTTGGGAGGGTCCAGGCCTGCAAGGGAGGGTAGTTGGGGGCAATCAAGCCTTCAGGGGAGGGCAGTTAGGGGTGACCAGGCCGGCAGAGGAGGGAAGTTGGGGCGACCAGGCCTGCAGGGAAGGGCAGTTGGGGGGGACCCAGGACTGCAGGGGAGAGCAGTTAGGGGTGACCAGGCCTGCAGGGGAGGGTAGTTAGAGGCAAACAGGCTGGCAGGGGAGTGGTTAGGGGATGATCAGGCTGGCAGGCAGAAGCGGTTAGGGGCAATCAGGAAGGTAGGCAGGCAGGCAGGCAGGCCGGCGAGCAGTTGGGAGCCAGCAGTCCTGGATTGTGAGAGGGATGTCCGACTGCCCGTTTAGGCCCAATCCCTAAACGGGCAGTCGGACATCCCTCATGGGGTCCCAGATTGGAGAGGGTGCAGGCTGGGCTGAGGCCCCCCCCCCCCCCATGCACGAATTTCGTGCACCGGGCCTCTAGTAATTAATAAGTAATAATATAAGAGTAAACTCTGTGTTTGGCCTACTCACAACTGTAAACCTACTTGTGCCCCACCCTGTATACTCTTTTTTATTATTATTATTTTTTTTTTCAAATTTTTATTAAGGTATTATATGTGTAAATATCTTACCATTGCCCCCCGCTCCCACCCCACTCCCATACATGCCCTCACCCCCCAATGTTTTGCATCCGTTGGTTACTCTTATATGCATGCATACAAGTCCTTCAGTTGATCTCTTATTTCCCCCATATACTCTTTTTTTATTCACATTGCCTCTGTGGTATGTTCAAGGTATTTCTGTAAACTAATTTTGAAACCTCCTTGAATTACTCTTTTTAATTTATCTTGATAGCTCATCTTACATAATAAAATTCAGTTTAATTCATTATGGTAAGATTGGGGACTCTCCTAAGTTCATGTTCCATTTTTTGAGAGTTGGTTTTAGACACAAAGAACCATGATAGATTGTTTTGATCAGGGATGGAGGAAGATGGTACCATCTGAAACAGAGGACGGGGCTCCTGGACTTGATGGAGTGAATCTTCCACTTTTAGAAACCATTAACAAAGAGAAGGTGGGCTAGCAGATCTGTCTTGACACGTTTACGCTTTCCTAGGAGAATTGGCACTCCAGGGAGTTGTGCAGCATGGTGGTCCTAGTACATTTTTGACATGATATTAAGGTTGGGAAATAAAGCTTTATATATGAGACACAAGAAGGCAAACAGTGTTTTCCTTTAGTCACTCAAAGTAACCAATACATTTAAAGACCAGTGTGGCTATCTTATGTTGCTGATAATTTTCTATTATGTAACAGTTCTTTATTTACTTTATTTATGTGGATTAAAATTATTTATGTGAGATTAAAATTAAAACAGCTCTTTATATGGGATTAAAATAACTAGAATTCTTGTAGCATTTTCAGTACTTGACGTTTAAGAGACAGATGGCAAGTAAACAAGGAGAGAGAAGGACTTTATTTGCCGTATTACAATCTCAAACTACTGTAAAGAATTTTAATTAGATGTTATTTTAGGAAGTTTCCAATTCACTGCAGGTCATTGAAGCTTGGACAGAGCAGAATGTACACCATGTATTTTAATATGTCAACAATCTATTGCATGTGGTTGAAAGTTCATCTGGAACTAGGTTATATTTTTAAGAATATGAAAATTTTTCTGGGTCCCAGTGTGCCTTAGAGTAAGTAATTTTCCACAGCTCTACTAGAGATTTTCTTCACTGTGAAAAAGTAGTCGTTAACATAATTCAAAATTCACTCTTCAATTTTCACAAATAATTTTTGTAAAATGTGACTTCACAGTTACTTTTTTCAGATAGAAGCTAGTTTTTAGAACTATTTGGTATAGGAAAATAAATTCACATATAAAGGTATCCTAGTTTATTCTTTGTAGAAGTACATATTTCTTTTCATCTGTACAAATAATATGAAGATAATAGAAAAAACATTTGTTTCTTACCATTAAAATAAAAATAGCCTTGAAACATGTCTGGTGTTGATAGTTCATGTAGGTTAACAAGTGATACACAAAAGGCAGACTCTTCTTCAGTTGCAAAATATTACGCAGTTGTATCACTCACCAGCTCAGGGCACAGCATGCATTCATGGTTTATTCAGTGAATAAAGTAAGTTTCCTGTGAAAGATCCAATAGATGATTTTCCTCTCAAGATTACAGCATTTATGGAGACTATAGTATCTTGTGATATGGTCATAGTAAAGTGAAAATTGTAAGGCGATTTTCTTTAATTGGTACAAACTTAGAGAAAACAACATTATAATTTTGAAAAAGACCTGCACACATTATGTGTAATGATTTTTAACATGAGTGAGTCCTTTTTGTTTCCTTCTCATTTTGCACTTATAATCAACTTACATAGTTAATTTTGGGCTAAAATGTGTTTTAAAGACAACATGATATCAATATTATGTAGCTCATTCCCCTTCCCCCATTTACCTGTATTAATTTTCTGGTTTCTCTTTATTACTAGAAATATATTGGTGTTTCCTTTAGCTCTTTTGTTGGTTTAAATAGCATTTAGCATTATTTTATTGGAAAAATACCAACTACTGTGTACAACTATGTAAGAAGCAGTTCCTTGGATTCTGAGTAAAAGCCCTAGAAAATTAACATCAGAAAGTCTGTTGTACTTTTGTGTTATGGAGTTTTAAAAACTGTTTCTCCAAATGAGATCAATAGGGTAAAAGAAGTGCAGAGTCCTGATATTCTTACTTAAGCTAGATTTTCTCTATATAACCTGTTTTTTTTTTTATTATCAAAGTTTATCCCAATCCTTAAACATAAACATTTTCTCCTCATTTAAGTATACAGTGAAGATGTTTTGATTGATAAAATTTTTAATGGTATAGAGTTAAAGATCTCTTTTGCAGTAAGAAAAAATATTAGTAATAAAACAGTGGGCTATTTAATGCATAATTTGAGAAGGTCAAATTCTAGATCTGGTAATCTTAAGATCTAGATAAAATAGTAACTTTCAGTTTTTTTTTAAATTAAAGATTTTACTCAATTATCAAGTTCTAAATCCTTTGGAACATTGGTCTTTAGTGATTGTGTAACTTTTTCAGAGAAAACTGAATATTCACTTTAAAAGTTATGCTGCTTCAAGATTTTAAAAAAAACCATGTCTCTAAATTGATCATTATTGATTTCAGTAAATTTAAAAGAGAAACATTAGGCTTTTGAAATTTCCATGAATAATAAAAATGTTTGAATTCTAAGGAAAATGCCTTGGAATCTGAGTCTTTATTTCAAATCAGAGTTGAATTCAAACATTTATACTTACAATACCCCTGGATACTGAAAAAAAAAATCTTAATAGCATTTCTTATTCAGAAAATGAAACTGATTTCAAGCAGAAGGAAAATATCCTACTGAGTATCTGCAAGTCAAATGAGTTGTAAAAAAAGTAAAAATCGCTCATTTTTATCTTACAGTCTTTTTATCTGGAAGTCTTTTTGTCTTTAGTAGTTTTAACTGGTCATAGAAATTAATAAGCCTGTTTGTCCCAGAGAAAGGTATTTGGTCTGCTTTCACTCCTCTGCTTGAAGACCCTGGCATCTCTCCATAGCCATCAACTGAATGAGTTACAGTTTTTATTTTCTGGCCTCAAAATCTATTCTCATTATATAAGACCATATGGTTGAAGTGAATGGAAATTGTGATGGCAATAACCTTGAGAAATAACACGACAAAAAGCACTATTTATTCATATGAATGGTTTATCACTTATATTTCTCCATTATCTGCCTTTGTAACCCCATCTCAAGACAGTTTTCCTCAGGTCTTTGTGCTCCAGGCATTTAACATTTTTTAGTTTTTCAGGCCTTTAGGACCTCCACATAAGCCACAGCTTCATCTGCCTGGTAATTTTTTCCACTATCTAACTCTTGCTCATCCTTCAGATCGTAGCTTAAATGTCAGCTCCTGAGAGAGGCCTTCCTTGACCGATCACTCTGTATTATTCTGCACGTTATTAACTCTCAGGGTGCTCTGTTCTCTTTCCAAAACCTGTCATAATTCATATAATTTTCTTTCTTCACCATTCTCTCTCCAGTGCCTACCCCAGTTTCTACACATAGTAGGTACTCAGTAACTATGTATTAAAGGAACAATGGATGAATGTATACTAATCTCAAGATACATGCTATTTAAGGAGCACCATAAAATTAGACAGGTGTGATTGAACCTCTATACACAGGAGTTGTTGGTGGTTTGTTTTTGTTTTCTTTCTGGGGATGGAAGGAAAAATTTAATTATTATTAAGCCACAGAAATTTAATTCAGTTGAGCATGTTAATCTTATATGATACTTCTATTAATCAGCTGAGGATTGTGTTTTCATGTAACATTTTAGAAAGAGTGAAAAAGGCCTTGAAGCCACATGCATTACTCTTTGGCTTACTGATCCATAATTAGAACCACTGTCTAGAACAGGGGTGGGCAAACTTTTTGACTTGAGGGCCACAATGGGTTCTTAAACTGGACCGGAGGGCCGGAACAAAAGCATGGATGGAGTGTTTGTGTGAACTACTATAAATTCAAAGTAAAGGAGCGGAGGGGAGAGCAAGAGAACCGGATAGAACAGCCGGATCCGGCCCGCGGGCCATAGTTTGCCCAAGGCTGGTCTAGAATGTTTTAATGTAGAACTAAATACCATAGAACCATCAGAACTGCATTGAAACCACTTTCCACATATTTAATTATTTGTTGTACTTTGCTGCTTAAATTTAGCATATTTAAAAGTTTTATTGAGACGCATGAAATTGGAACCTGCTGCATCTGTGATATATTGCTTCTTAATGCCAATTGAGTAGTTTCTTGGTGGTAACTCCCAAGTTAATGAACATAATATTATGAATATATTATATATGGCGGTCTTTGATACACAGCTTTCTTCCTAAAACAGGTGAATAATATTTAGTCATTACTGTATACTTTCTTGAAGGAATTGCTATTCTTTATATTCTAATTATATCATGCCAGATAATTTTTATAACAGTTTTTAGTGGTTCCTTTTTTCCAGTTGTGTCACCCTGAAACTGCTTTGATTAGCTTTCTGGCTTCACCCTACTTTTTGGAACCAGGTTCTCTACCTCCATCCATTACTCAATATTCCATACTATAGTATTCCCTCTTATTGCTTTATTTGGTTCCCATAATTTGAAATAATTAAAAAAATACCATGTTTCTCTCTTGCAATGTTCTTGAAGAACATTGAAACTTCAGCCTCATTTGTCTAATTTCAATTCCTGGATTGAGCCAAGATCTTTTTCCACCTTGTTGCCGCTTCAGATTGCTTCCCCTTCCTGAAAAGCTCTTCCCCAACACTTCACATTTTTAAGCCAAGGACAAAGATCTAAGTGTACCTATCACCTCCTTAGATGGGTCTGCTTTGACCACTAAAATAGCTTGTCTCAGTTAGTATTATCAACTAGAGGCCCGATGCACAAAATTCATGCAAGGGTAGGCCTTCCTCCCCCAGCGGCTGGCTTTGCGGCTCTGGCTGCAGGCTTCTTGGCCCCGCCCCCTGCCTGCACCCGCCTTGGCCTGGCACTGCCTGCATCCATCACCACACATCCCCAGTTCCCCAGAGCCGCCCCTTCCCTCCCCCCCTTCCCCCGATCGATTGCCCCACAGAGGGTGGCCTGGGTGGCCTGGGTCTCCCTCTTTGGGGCGATCATGGAGCCCCCCAATTGATTGCCCTGCCGGCTGGTGGCCTGGGCCTCCCTCCCTCTGCGGGGTGATTGTGGGGCCATGGCAGGCCCCACCTACCCCTGACCAGTCCCATTGCACCCACCTTGGCTGGCCTGGCGACAGTGTCACAGCATGGTTGTCTTGACGGTCCTTCTGCTGTTTGGCCGTTTGGTTGATTTGCATATTACGCTTTTATTATTATAGACCAGAGGTCCAGTGCACGAAATTCATGTACATTTAAAGGGGATTAATTAGAGGAAATAATTTAATATTGCTATTTGCCCTTTCTCTATAATAGAAGTGTCAGAGATGAAAGAAAATTAGTAAAATGTATATGAAAACCTTCCTCCTGTCAGAGTCTGGGCCTCACCACGGGACCCAGAGTCAAGTCCCCACCCACCCAAATGCACCTCAAAATCATGTGAGACCCAGACCCAGCCGCACCCCCCCCCATTGGGCTAGATCCAAACCTGGCCAGTCCCACCCTTGTCAAGCCCTGCCAGGCAGGGGCATAGCCCGGCGCCAGGATGGGGGGCGTGGCCTGAGGTCCCCCAGCTCAGACTGGGGCGGGGTGTGCCTTGAGGTCCTCCGTCAAGCCCTGCCAGGTGAGGGACATGGCCTGAGATTCCCTGTCAAGCCCCACTGGGTGGGGGCCATGGCCTGAGGTCCCCTGTCAAGCCCAGCCAGGCAGGGGGGCGCAGCCTCAGGTCCCCTGGCCCGGTGCTGGGGCAGAGGGCACCGCCTGAGGTCCTCTGTCAAGCCCCGCCAGGTGGGGGGTGCAGTCTAAGGTACCCTGGCCTGGTGCCGGGGTGGAGGGCATGGCCTGAAGTCCCCTGTCAAGCCACACCTGGTGGGGGGCATGGTCTGAGGTCCCCCGGCCTGGCGCGGGGGCGGAGGGAGCAGCCTGAGGTTCCCTAGCCCAGCACCAGGATGGGAAGCGCACCTTGAGGTCTCCCGTCAAGCCCCGCCAGCAGGGGGGCACAGCCTCAGGTCCCCTGTCAAGGCCTAGTGGGCGGGGGGCGCGGCCTGAGTTCCCCGGACTCAGCACGGGGGTGCACCTTGCCGTCCCCTGTCAAGCCCCGCCAGGCAGGGGGGCACAGCCTCAGGTCCCCAGGCCTGGTGCTGGGGCAGGGGGTGTGGCCTGAGGTCCTCCCAGCCTGGTGCCGGGGTGGGGTGCGCAGCGTGAAGTCCCCTGTCAAGCCCCACCTGGTAGGGGGTGTGGCCTCAGGTCCTCTGGCCTGGTGCCAAGGCAGGATGTGGGGCCTGAGGTCCCCCAGCCTGACGCCAGGGTCGGGGGTGCAGCCTGAGATCCCCTGTCAAGCCCTGCCAGGTGGGGGGCATGGCCTGAGGTCCCCTGTCAAGCCCCACAGGGGCGGGGGAGGGCATAGCCTCAGGTCCCTGATTGCTTGTTAAGGCTCCTTAAGGGAACTTGGCCTCAGCTGTGGGTTCAGCCATCTTTGTGACAGAGTGATGGTCAATTAGCATATTCCCTCTTTATTAGATAGGATGTTTGCTGATGGTTTCTTCTTTTTCCAATTTATGTTACCTGTCCTTTAAGATACAACTGAAATGCATACTCTTAAAGCATTTTTTTGAACAATTGAGGGTTGGCACTTTAGTTTTTTCAGCTTTTACTATTTGTCAAAAAACTCTAGTCAGTCATGTAGAAACAGTTCTATCTTGGTTCTTCGATGTCCTGTATCTAGTTAAGGGACCCTCAGAGTCCTCAGGACTCAAGGGGGGGTCAGGGAAGACTTCCAGTGGAAATTATAGGTGAGCTGATGCTGGAGGGTTGAATTGAATAGCAGTTTTAGATATAGGCAGGGCAAGGAGTCATGGAAGACATTTTAAAGGTATGAAACTTAACTCACCTAGCTCAGGAATATGTGAAAGCTTATTGTGTTGGGGTTCTGTGGATTTGGGCGTCTCAGCAGGATAGAAACTTGGGGATTTCTCTTTCCTTATTATACTTTTCTGCTCTCTGACTTTTCAACTATGAGCATGGTTATGTTTCTGATGCGGGATGGGATGGGGATATATTTAAAAAATGACAAGAAAGGAAGTCACCAAGAAAGGAAGTACCACATCATTTCATATTTAAATAACAAATTTTTGCATTTTTGGATATTTCAAATGAACCCATTAGCTGTTCGTTTTGAAGTTTCGTTCTACTGCCTTGTATTTTCAGTGCTTCACTACTTTTAGCTTTGTACTAGACCAGTGGTCAGCAAACTCATTAGTCAACAGAGCCAGATATCAACAGTACACCGATTGAAATTTCTTTTGAGAGCCGAAAACTGACTTCTGTGCATGGGCCACAAAGTTTCATTCACACTGTACGTGCACGCCCGCACGTGGTATTTTGTGGAAGAGCCACACTCAAGGGGCCAAAGAGCCGCATGTGGCTCGTGAGCCGCAGTTTGCCGACCACTGTACTAGACCATGTACCCTCTGCAGAGGGGGCACTCAACACCTGAAAGAATCAATTTGGTGATTTTTTTTTTTTTTTTATTGTGCCCTAATTACAGTTGTAGTAGACTTGCTCCACATTAGGCTCATGAGATAAGCAGTTGATTACATGCAAGTATGTGCCTCACTTTGTAACCTAAAATGGCTTTGTCTCTGAAAATATATGATCAAATAATTTAATCTTAGACTGCAGGGTTGTTTTTTTAACAACTCTTAGAGACAGATAGTATTTTTAAAAGAAGAAATATGTAGTTCTCATCTGTCTCCTGTCTCCTACAACAAAATCTGATTAATCTTTCTTGTCATTATATGATATTTCCTAAGATTGATCCTGTATCAAGGTTGCCAACACTTTTCCTAGCAGAAGAAAAACATTCAGATCTTTGTATTGCTGACTCAGGAGAAAGTATTAATCTACAGAGGAAAAGGCTTTGATAGGAAATGTTGCTTCCTTTAGGAAATGAAGTACAAGATCTAAATGTGTGTCACATAAATAAGGGACAACTTTATTAGGCAATTTTGGAACACCCTATAGAATGGCTTTATTAGTATACTTTCCCTTCATGACTCTCAGAGATTTTTAAGGTGGGATACCACAGGCAGCCTTACAGGTTGTTTTGTTGTTGACAGCAGTGCATTATGGAGGAGGGATAGATAGCACAGATTGGAACTCTGCATTATTACTCTTTTGTTTGTTCCTTAACATCTAGAGCAGTAGAATTTAGTAAGCGTTCATTTGTTCTATTGACAGTGGAGTCAAGTCAAATATACCTGATTGCGGGGGTTCTTGGGTTTACAAGCTTGCTGACTAATCTATATATATAAAAGGCTAAGTGACCGACTGCCTGTCTGACAGTCCGACCAACCGACCTGCTGGTACATATGACGTGCACTGGCAATTTAAAAATAAATGTTGACTTGTGCATGCGCGATACATGTAAAGCTCTCACTGGCACCAATTGCATGCATGTGTTTTGATCTGTCATTGTTGATCGTGAATATTTGGTTGTTTTTGTTGACATTCTGAAGCTAAAAGAAGCCAGCGTCCCCATCTGACACTGGCCTCCCATTTAAATTAATTCGAAGACAGTTTCCTGTGATGCCAGCATTTGCGATGACTATTAATAAATCACAAGGACAAACTCTAGACAGAGTGGGAATATTCCTATCTGAACCCATTTTCGGACATGGTCAGTTATATGTTGCTTTCTCTCGAGTTCGAAGAGCATGTGATGTTAAAGTTGTAAATACTTCATCATAAGGGAAATTAGTTAAGCATTCTGAAAGTGTTTTTACTCTTAATGTGGTATATAGGGAGGTACTAGAATAACTGTAATCAATTTATCAGTCATTGTTTTTATCAGTGTTATTTTTATACCATGTTTTTATTGTTTATATATCATGTCTTTGTTATTATATCATGTTATTGTTTATTAATCAATTTATATATTTTTCATATACATTTTACTAATTTCTTTCATCTCTGACACTTCTATTATATAGAGAGAGTGAATAGCAATATGAAAATATTTCTTCTAATTAATTTCCCTTCAATGTGCACAAATCTGTGCACTGGCCCACTAGTTATATATAAAATGAGATATTTCTTTACATTGACAGTATTTGAAGATAGCACTTTATATACAATTATTAAGACTTCATTAAATTAAATTTGCAGCAATAATAAATGATTTGCACTTCTTACAATGGCTTAAAATAGCAGGAATTTCTCTTGCAGAGGGAAAATGTGAACAAATGTTTCCAAAATTATACTAATGCATCTTAAAAAAATTTTTTTAGCGATATGCTAGACTAAGTGATAGGAACTTTTAAATTAAAATAAATGCTTATTACCTTGAAAGGATTTTTTTTTAAATTTTGATTCATCCTCAAGATAACTAGGAGAATTGTGACTTGGCACAGGGATAGGCGTTACTGATATCAGGTCTTATTCTAGTAGAAGTGGAGAAGAAAAAGATAGAAACCTGATTTTAGAGGAGTACCTTCATATCATAAAGATGGTTGCAATTTTGTGTGTAGAAGTTGATCTTCTGCCTTCACTGTGAGAAAACAACTATATAAACAGTATTCATTACATTTATTTTACCTGTGTGTTCCGTACTGAAATGTTTATCCTATATAATAAAAACCTAATATGCAAGTTGTTCGACCGGGAGTTTGATCAGGAGTTTGACTGCTCGCTATGACGTGCGCTGACCATCAGGAGTTTGACCGCTTGCTATAACGTGCGCTGACCCCCAGGTACTGAGGGAGCCGGGTGGCGGGCCAGGCCCCGATTGATCACCCCACAGGCGGGACGGTGGAGCAGGTGAGGGGGCGGCACCAGGCCATGGCGGGCTGCCAGAGGGGGCTGTGGGGCTGCGAGGCTGGGGGTGCGAGCTGGGGCCTGATCCCTGCAAGCCACCCTGAGGGACCCCACCCGTTCATGAATTCATGCACCAGGCCTCTAGTTTTATCATAAACTGTAAAACCAGATTGGAAAAGTAACCTGTATTTTCTAAAGGAGTTTTATAAAAATGGTATTTTAAAATGTTATTTTATCATTGCACTAGAGGCCTGGTACATGAAATTCGTGCACGGGGGCGCGGGGGGTGTCCCTCAGCCCAGCCTGCACCCTCTCCAATCTGGGACCCCTCGAGGGATGTCCGAATGCCCGTTTAGGCCTGATCCCAGTTGGACACTCCTCTCACAATCCAGGACTGCTGGTTCTCAACTGCCTGCCTGCCTGCCTCATTGCCCCTAACTGCTTCTGCCTGCCAGCCTGATCACCCCCTAATCACTCCCCTGCCAGCCTGATCGACGCCTAACTGCTCCCCTGTCGTCCCGATTGCCCCTAACTGCCCTCCCCTGCTGGCCTGGTCGCCCCCAACAGCCCTCCCCTGCAGGCCTGGTTGCCCCTAACTGTCCTCCCTTGCAGGCCTGGTCACCCCCAACTGACCTCCCCTGCTGGCACCGGTCACCCCTAACTGCCCTCCCTTGCCAGCCTGGTCACCCCTAACTGCCCTCCCCTGCCAGCCTGGTTGCCCCCAATTGCCCTCCCCTGCTGGCCTGGTCACCCCCAACCGCACTCCCCTGCAGGCCTTGTCCCTCCCAACTACCCTCTCCAACTGCCCTACCCTTCAGACCTGGTCACCCCTAACTGCCCTCCTCTGCCGGCCTGGTCGCCCCCAATTGCCTTCCCCTGCTTGCCTGGTCACCCCCAACCACACTACCCTGCAGGCCTTGTCCCTCCCAACTACCCTCTACTGCAGGCCTGGTCACCCCCAACTGCCCTCCCCTACAGGCCTGGTTGCCCCCAACTGCCCACCCCTACAGGCCTGGTCCCCCCAACTGCCCTCCCCTGCAGGCCTGATCCCCCCCAACTGCCTTCCCCTGCAGGCTTGGGTCCCCCCAACTGTCCTCCCCTGCAGGCCTGGTCATCCCTAACTGCCCTCCCCTGCAGGCCTTGTCCCTTCCAACTGCCCTCCCCTGCAAGCCTGGTCACTCCCAACTGCCCTACCCTTCAGGCCTGGTTGCCCCTAACTGCCCTCGCCTGATGGCCTGGTTGCCCCTAACTGCCCTCCCCTGATGGCCTGATCACCCCTAACTGCCCTCCCCTGCAGGCCTGATCGCCCCTAACTGCCCTCCCTTGCAGGCCTGGTCTCTCCCAACTGCCCTCTCTACTGGCCTGATCGCCCACAACTGCCCTCCCCTGCCAGCCATCTTTGATCACATGGGGTGGCCATCTTGTGTGTTGGAGTGATGGTCAATTTGCATATTACTCTTTTATTAGATAGGATTAAAGGTTATTATAGTGTCTCTTTAGCCATCACTACATGGGAGATAGAAGATTAAAAAAAAAGATTGTTGCTTAAATTGCTTTTTATTTCAGGAGGACTGTAATTGAAAAAGAATTTCAGCAAGTTGTACATGTTAAGTTTTTGGGTCTAGAAATGTGGCAGAGAAGTTCCCTAGAAGCTTCTGTTCCATTGTGGTTGAAATGTTTTCTCACCTTCTTGAACTCCCTCATTACGGCTGATTTAGGTAATAACTTGAAATGTGCCTAGAGAAAGTGTAAAATTTCCTTTGGCCTTTTCTGGACCAAGGGCTAAGGTCCATAGATGTGCTGATTATTTCAAAAAGCAAATAGGTTGTATTCAAATATGTACATTTATTTATTAAAATACTTCAATTTATATTTTAAATATAATCATGTCTGTCTTATAAATTTATCACTCAAAGAAAAGTGGAGAGTATTTTGTCCCAGGATCGAGAGTAATATTATTTAACCTTACTGAGGCATATTTATTCATTTTCTATACTAATTAAAAGTTTGAGGCTGAAATGGGAAAAATACTTATTTTTGTGTTAGTTTTTAAAAATGTTTAATATTTTATATAATCCTATTTTATTTCTATTTTTTGTTTTGAATCTTCACCTGAGAATATTTGTCCATTGATTTTAGAGAGAGTGGGAGGGGGAAAGACAGAGACAAACATTGATGTGAGAGAAACACATCGATTGGTTGCCTCCTGCACATACCCTGACTAGGGCCCAGGCCGGGGAGGAGCCTACAGTTGAGGTACTTGCCCTTGACCAAAATCAAACCCTGGACCCTTTGGTCTGCAGGTTGGCGCTCTATCCACTGAGCCAAACCAGGTAGGCCTATATAATCCCATATTTAATGTTACTTGGCTCTATCTTAATATTTTATCCTTTAAGGAAAGATGGTCTAATTTGGCTTAATCCACTCAGTGAAACTTCATTTAATATGTAACAAAAATAATTTTGTAGTTTCCATTTCCATCTTTATTAGAGGTTGCTAAATATCCTCCAAAACTTATTTTGCTTCTTATTATGAGATCATCCCTTATTTTTATCGACCCATAGTAAAGAGTATTTCCTGGGCTTGCATGGGCTGATGTGGCCCTGTGAGTAAGACCTGACTAATTGGATGTGAGTAGAAGTGAGGTGTGCAGCTTCTAGATTATGCCCTTAAAGGGAGGTCACACGCCCTTCTTTCCCCCTTTTTCCTGCTCCCTGTTGTCTAGAATGTGAGGATGTTTTGAGCCATCTTAAGTCACTTGGAGAAGAGTGATGGGATAGGAATGCAAAGGAGAAGCCTTGGTCATTGACCATCATGTCATAGACTAGAACTGCTACACTTTTAGATGAGAGGGAAATAAACATCATTGTAAAACACTATTATTCTGTCAGCCAAAGCTACATGCTAAAATCAAGCACCGTATTGAAAGTATTCACCATTTCTTCTGCATTGTTTTGAGATTTAAGTTTGAAATTTGTATAATAAGTAAAGCCATGGCCATGTAAATAAAGCTTTATTAACTATACCTTGCTTAGCTCAAAGCAAACACTGAGTCATGCTAATGAGGCCCTTTAATATTATATTGTTGTGATTTATATTATGTTGTTATTCTGTTTTAAAACATTATGTGACTGTCCCTAACTCTGTTGGCTCTTATGACCTATGTAGGGTTAAACAGGATATTATCTATTAATAGTCCATGTTTCCTTAGTTTGTAGTGTTTGTGTTTGATTTACTATACTTCCCTTATTTTACCTGTGTCCCCCACATATTTCTCTTCCCTTTCTACATTTGTGCAGTGTCTGGGGAAGCAGCTCTGGTGCAGCTCTGCCTGGCCTGTTCCCCAGAGCTACAGAACCTTAATAGAGCCCAGGTACCTGGCATTGTTCCTGAACACACACACTGGTGAAATTCAGTTCCTTGCTTGGAGAGTTTGTGGGCTTATATTGTAATGGATGGAAAAATGCCCTGTGCTTTGCAACCTTTTAGACTAAGTAATACCACTTACGAGAAATTGCAAATGTTATAGGAACCAAATTTTGTGTGGGAGATGAGTACTAGGGAAAAAAAAAGTTTCATAATGATGAGTGAGACATTTTCAGAAAGCATTGTTTAGTTTTTCATTTTCAGTCTAAAAGGCAACTTACATCATCACACTGGGGATGGGATATATATAGACTCACCGAAGGATATGATTTGTTCCCCAAGTTATTTAATTATGCTTCATTATACAGGAGTAGGCAAAAGTAGGTTTACAGTTTTTAGTATGTGAAACACAGTTGATAAAGCTATTATAATGATCATAACCATGTTGTTTGTTTTTTTTTTCATATGAACACCCATCCCGGTATTGAGATACTCTGCCCCTGCAGAATCATTAAAAATTGTGATATGTTCTAGGTGGGCAAGTGGAAAGAAGGGCAGTATTGTATTGGAAGAATAATGCATGTTCTTGTATTCATGCCCTTTCCAAGTTCTCTATTTGTGGCTGTGCCAAATTGCATTACGTTCTGTATGCATAGATATAAAGCAAGCAAATAACAGGCATCTTGCATTTTAGAGAAAACAAGGGAATGGCTACATGTAATCTTCCTTGCCTGTGATTCATTCACATTTTACAATTCATTTTATAAATGAATGGAAAAGTAAAGGGAACATTTCCTTCCACACTAACATAGAAAACATTTTAGCATCACATTCTATATTTTGATCCTTGGACCAATATTGGAAATTTCATGTACAACTGGATCACTGTGTATATTGCTCTCCTAATTACTTTTAAAAGACCTTCCTGTCAAGGCTTCCATAGTTTTCTGACTCTTGTAACAGGCACATCTTTGTAGATGTCAATATGAGTCTTCATAGCATACTCTAGCATTTGAAGGAAATTGCTGCACAGTCTTTTTGCATTCCAGATGTTACCTTCATGCTAGGCAACCACAGTTCTCACCTCAGTGGCTGCACTATTAGGGACTCTTATCGTTATTCCACTCATCCATGTATATCCCTGGCCAAATCATGCTGCCTTTTGAATCCTTGATTCCAAAATCTCATTCTGCAAACACACCCCCAGTTCTTCCACCTCTCATTTTCTTATAACCATGAAATCTGCTTTTAAACTTCATTAGTATTCTGTTACTTATTCTTCAGGCTTCACTCATTTCCATATACAATTTGGATCCCATTAATCATTAGCCAGACAGATCTGAGTTCAAACTCTGGCTCCCCAAGTTATTAACTGTAACTTAGAAAATTTACCTCTGTGTCTCAACATTCTTACTTGTAAGAAGAGCATTGTAATACCCATCTAGTGGAGTGGTTGAGTGTATATAGAAAAAATGTTGGTTAACCGCCTAGTGGAAATCAATACTATTAGTTATGAAATTAATGTGAGCTGCTTTGATATTATTTGAGAGAATGATAAAAGATGTTGAAAAGGTGAAAGAAATTAGAGACAAAATAATTAAGTGCAAAGGAATATAGATTTGATCTTACAGAAGTGTGGAAAACCATTGTAGGTAAAGTGACACCATTTACAATGCACATGAAAGGTTATTCTGATACAGTTTATGTGATAGTGTTAAAGACTAGAGAACAGGGTAGGAAATTTGTTGGATTATATACTGAAGCTATGGTGTTTCCAGGTTACTGTATCTCATTTAATATTTTATCTCTTTTTAATGTAGATCATCTTTTAACACTTTATTATGACATTTTGTACCACATGGTTTTATTACTTTTTAAAGAATGACTTAATAGAGAACAATTTAGGTAGTATGTGAATACATTTGTATGGTCAAGGACATAATGGATTTCTTTTGAACTATCTACTATCTTGTTGCCTTAGAGTTGTACAATGAACTCGAGTCTCCATAAATAAAATTGGGGACGTGCTGTGTGGGAGTCATTTAGAAGCCTGAAGTGCTTGGTTTTAAATTTCAAAGTCATTTGGATTTGTTGTTTAGGTGCTTAATTAAAGCAATCTTCTGAGGAATTTAAACCCCATTAAGTTGATTTTGTCTAATTCCCATCAATTTATGTTATCAAAATACTCTCAAAGTTGCCATTCAGATTGGAAATTAAATATGAGTGGAAAGATTACGGTTCACTTGATAACGCAGCACATTGTTTATTATACTGGAAAGTGAATAGTTAGCATCAGATTAGGATGGTGACATAATGTCTTCATAAATTATTGGCTTCACACCTTTTTATCAGGAATAGTCAGTCAAAGGCAGATAAAAATTTCAACTAATGGCAAGGCACTTTCTACCTTAAAACAATTTAATGAGGAGTTATTCATAATCTGAAAACTGAAGCAAGAGATACATGATCGTAAAATCTGCTATTGTTAATTTACCTTACTCTCAAATATTTGTGAATTCATGTACTTATTCATTGGTTCCTTCAACATGATTTGTTGAACATGAAGTCTGTCCTGGTCCTATTTTAGTTATACTAGAGGCCCGGTGCACGAAATTCGTGCACTGGTGGGGGGTTTCCCCTCAGCCCAGCCTGCACCCTGTCCAATCCAGGACACCTCAGGGGATGTCTGAATGCCGGTTTAGGCCCGATCCCACAGGGACTGCTGGCTCCTAACTGCTCACCTGCCTGCCTGCCTGATCACCCCTAACTGCCCCCCTGCCAGCCTGATCAACCCTAACTGCCTCTGCCTGCTGGCCTGATTGCCCCCCCCACCCCCCCACATCGGCCTGGTCGCCCCCAACTGCTCCCCACTGCCGGCCTGATTGCCCCACACAGCCTGCTGTTCAGTCATTTGGTTGTCCCTCACTAACCCCCCTGCTGGCCTGGTCGCCCCATGCAGCCTGCTGTTTGGTCGTCTGTCTAGTTGTTTCAGTCGTGATGGCCCCTAGCTTTTTATATATTAGCATAAGATAATTAGTCTCTTCCATGTGGATCAGAAAGTAGACAGAAGACTAAACAATAGCTCCATTTTGTTTGGAATGTTTTTTAATTCTCTGTCTCCCTTTTGTCTTCCTCCTCTCCTTTCGCTTTCCATTCTAGCTCATCCTTCCTCACCCATCTCAGGGTTCTGGGAGATGAGGAGATGGGACTGGTTTAAAGAAACCTTTTGTCTGCCCTGGGTTTGAATCTTGGCATAGAGTCTGATAAGCCATTAGCTGTAAAACTGTGAAAGGAAGAGATGACAATGATTAGAGTAAGTCCTTCATCCCACAGTTATCTGTATGCCAGGCAACAGGGTTACAGTGGTGAACAAACAAGATACACCTCAGTCCTCTTGGAGCGAATAGTTAGTCTTATTTAACGTCATTAATAGGGTCTGTACCTTAAAATGATATGACGTAGAAGGAAACCAGTTTTACCACAGGCTAACTGATATTAACAAGTGTTAAATTCCCACGGCATTTCATCAACTTTATAACATAACAACACTGAACTAAAGGACCTTATTCTAGGACCTGCTGTGCATTCTTGTGGGGGATGCAGACCAGGATATCAACATATACAAAATGCTGTCATTTCAGTTAGTGATAAGTTCTTTGAAGAACTTATAGGGTAATCTAGGGTAAGAGAATAGAAAGAGAAGATGCTTTATAGTGATGCTCTAGGTAACTATTCTGGTTTCACTCTAGTGTTATATACTGTCATTTCCTGACACATTTGCTGGGAGTAAAGAGGTAGTTTTTCCTGTACGTCTGAGTCAAAGGGAGAAGGTAAAAGACTGCAATTGCCCTTTTAGTAGCTGGTGTGAAGTGGAAGGATGCAGGAGACCGCCCCTGCTCTCAGTGCTCTGGCTACCTCATCAGGTTACTGTATCAGGGTGAGCTGTCGGCTTCCTCCCCCATTTCCACCACCCAGATTTCCATAGTTGGTATCCAGATCCTCTCTTAACTTGTTATTACCTTATGCTAACTGAGCAGGAGTGTGCTTTGTGATTGGGCACCAGGGAATAGTTCAGTGAAAGAAGAATGGGGTCCAGAGAGGGGAGGGTAGAATTACTAAAGACAGCCTTTGTCTACTTCACAGGTACCCTGAGCCAAGGCTGCTTGTGGTGTAAGCCCTTAATGTGACAGAAATTTGTGGCATTTGGTTTAGGTTCTAGGTACATGTTTTGTTAACTAAAGTCATCTTGCTTGGCCAGCAGAAAAGCAGTCTGCAGTCCATTTTACATGCGTAAGCAGGGTTGGTGTTTGACATTTGAATTTGAAGCTGTGGTAAGAGAGTCACCACAATAGTACCAGTTACAAGGCCCCTTATGCATAAAATTGCCCTTTAAAGAAAGAAGACTGGCTCCCTCACATTCATCCCTGAGTGGTGAATGGGGCTGCAGAGGGAGTTCAGAGGGATTTGACAACCTGTAAATCTGAAGTTTTGGGAATTGTGAAGCTATAGGAAGAAAACACCAATAGGCTTAATTTTAAGACTCCCAATGAATGTTCTGCTCCTCAGGAGGACTGATGACTGGGAAGAGAGTTATGAAAGAGGGAGGGTTTTAGAGAACCTCTGAGTTCAAAAGGTAAAGTAGGAAGGGTGACAGTGTGAGGAGGAGTGGGGAGGAAGGACCTTATTTGGATTTTTTTTAAAGCAAATGAAGAGCAGTGGGGAAATTGAGAATCAGCTATTTAGAATTAGCAGTAGAGCCAGAATTAGAGAGAGGGGGGGGGCATTGAGGAAGGAGAGTACTGGAGAAATGGTAAGAATTGGAACTCAAGGGAGCCCTATAGGGTGATATTTACTCTGGGAAGAGGAGAATTTCTGGGTACAGAGTGTAGGGGAACTTAGCAAGTTAGAACTCAGCACAAGGGATTCATTGCAACATGAAACAGAGAGTAATTGTGACCAAGATAGAGAAGCATCCTCCTTTTCAAAGGTCAAGATTGCTGAGGTGCAGGACCCAGTCCATGTTCTCCAGCAGGAAGAGGGACCCAGGAGGAAAAGTGCTTATTTATCAAAGTGTACAGGTGACTGGATGGGGGGAACTTGAATAGACTGATTTGTAAATAGGATATAAGCTAATTAAGTAACATGAAACTCCCATGTGTTTCATTACTTTGAACTCAAGATTTCTAGTAATGTAAAAATAGTTTGTGAATCTGACATTGTCTCTGTTGAACTGCTGTAGCCTGGAAGGGGGTCTGGTGTAGCAAGAGAAATGCAAAACCTATTGATTCGGTCTGGAGGGGACCATCCTTCTTGCCCTCTTACAGGGGTGTGGATGGGAGGTCTCCAAAGAAGCAGAAATGAGATCAGGCCAGTGAGCCGTCAGTTCTGTGTAGTTTTGTTTGTCAGTGACACTGATCTAAGCCTGAAGCCGGCTGTTTTAGTGAAGTTCAGACTTGCCATCTATTTTCAGTAGAAGCAGGAAGAATGTCAGAGGTGATGTTTGAATTTTAGGGCCTTTTAGAAGGGCACACGATAAAACTGTTTAGACCTTCTGTCCTCTGTCATTTCACTTATCAAACTTAAGCACAGCTTTTTAATTTCAACACACTTAACTTCTGGGGATGAATAGGGCATTGAACGGGTTCTATAAACAAGTATGTTTCTGAGCCATAAATAGGAACACAAGCAGCAAGACAGGGGATGTGAGGAGAGGGCCGAGGCTGAGAGCTTTCTCTGCTCCAGTCTGGGGAAGCAACTCTGTTGTCTTTGATTTAAGGAGCAGTTACGTTATAAATCAGAAAATGCTGATGTACCTAACCACCATTATTCAGTTCTCTAGACAGTGCTACTGAGTGATATGTGAATAATATTGTATGTTGATTAAACATGTTGCTTTTTATAGAAACCACAAGATGGAAAGGCAAAACAAGATGGATAGAATTGTTTGGGTACTAAGAATAGTGGAGACTTCGAAGAAAATTTTAAATCCTATCACATGGGAGGTTTATTTCCCATCCACATCTGAAAGGGTCCTGCTCTTACTTATCTCTTCACTGTATTTTAGATTTAACTAGTTTGTTTTCTTTGGCCCTGAGTGTGCCCGAAGAGATACTTAACTCTCACCCCCCAGCACATGTAACTGAGTGAGGACATTATTTTAATTCACTCTAAAGGGAGGGGATCTCATTCACTGTATCCAAAACACAGAGTACTGTTTGTTCCAAAATTAACCAGCCATGGAAAGATTTAAAATCTTTGCCTGTCAGCATGATCATCCTAAGAATAGGACCTGAACTATTGGAGTTGCTCAAGAATTAGCAGACTTGACAATTGTTAAGTCATTTTATTTCTTTCACATTTGCCAACTTTTCTAGAGCAGCTTTCCTAGAAAAAGGTAACATGTTATGCCATTCAAAAGTGTGATTTGTTGTTAAGTATGTTAAACACTGTCACAATTGGTGTATTTATGCCATATGTATTCACATATAAATACCTATGAATAAAAATATCCTATATAATAAAACCCTAATATGCAAATAGACCGAATGGCGTAATGACTGGTGGAACGACCGGTCGCTATGATGCACACTGACCACCAGGGGGCAGACGCTCAACACAGGAGCTGTCCCCTGGTGGTCATTGCGCTCCCACAGGGGGAGCACTGCTCAGCCAGAAGCAGGGCTCACGGCTGATGAGAGCAGTGGCGGTGGCAGGAGCCTCTCCTGCCTCTGCAGTAGCGCTAAGGAATACTGAGCTCGGCTTCTGGCTGAGCGGCGCTCCCACAGGGGGAGCTCCATTCAGACAGAAGCCATTCAGACAGAAGCAGGGCTCACTGCTGGCGAGAGCAGCGGCGGTGACGGGAGCCTCTCCTGCCTCCGTAGCAGCGCTAAGGAGCAGCGAGCAGGCTGGCAGTAAGGAGGCCCAGACTGCGAGAGGGTGCAGGCCAGGCTGAGGGATTCCCCACAACAGTGCATGAATTTCATGCACCGGGCCTCTAGTTCATATGTAAATGCCTATGAATAAAAATACTTATAAATAAAAATTGTAATTTATAGTAGCAAATGATAGAATCAAAGGAATTATACACCTACACAATAGAACGTTTTTGCTTATAAAAATAATGAGTTGTCTCTATGAGCTGATATGGAACAGTTTTTAAGGTGTTACACAAACAAAAGGAAAATACAGCAAAATGTAGACAAGTGTGTTTAGTGTGATAATATGATATGAACAGGGATAGATACATATAGACACACGCTCACATCTATGCTTGTTTATATTTGGACCATGAGAAGAGGTGAGAAAAGATGGAATCATCACTTTGGGAATGAGAAGCCTGGCTTCTTCCTCTGAGATGGGGGAGAATTTGGGCAAAGATAAAGATAAATCCTATATAATAAAAGCCTAATATGCAAATCAACCGAAGGGTGGAACAACTGGTAGACGGGGGACAGGGCCAGCAAGCGGGCAGTGCCAGGCCAGTCAAGGCAGGTGCCAGCAGGTGGAGGGGATGATGATCGGGGATGGTGGTGACCAGCGGCAGCCCGCCTCTAAGGATGTCCGACTGTGGCTTATGCCTACTCCCCAGGGGGAATGGGCCTAATCCATCAGTCGGATATCCCCCGAGGGCTCCTGGACTGCAAGAGGGTGCAGGCCAGGCGGAGGGACCCCCAGAGTGCATGAATTTTCGTGCACTGGGTTTCTAGTTTTGAAATAATTACAAAAGAGTTGAAGAAAAAAGGAAGGGCAGTCAATGAGCAACATCCTCTGTATTTTTTATTTTATTTATTATTTTAAAAATATTTTTATTGATTTCAGAGATGAAGGGAAAGGGGGAGAGAGACAGAAACATCGACGATGAGAGAGAGTCATTGATTGGCTGCCTCCTGCATGCCCCATACTGTGGATTGAGCCCACAACCCTGGCATGTGCCCTGAACGGGAATTGAACCATGAACTTCTGGTTCGTAGGTTGACACTCAACCACTGAGCAAAACCGGCCGGGCAATCTTGTATGTTTTTTAAAATGCACATCTCAATAGCTGGGAATCTTGAGAAACCAGGGTCATTGGTGGGATGATTGCAGTGCCTTCTCTTTTGTTTGGGGAGAAGAGTACAAATGCTTACTTGGCACTAGCATGATGAAGTGCCCCTGACTTTTTTTTTTTTTTTTAATATATTTTATTGATATTTTACAGAGAGGAAGGGAGAGGGATAGAGAGCTAGAAACATCGATGAGAGAGAAACATCGATCAGCTGCCTCCTGCACACCTCCCACTGGGGATGTGCCCGCTACCAAGGTACATGCCCCTGACCGGAATCGAACCCGGGACCCTTCAGTCCGCAGGCCGATGCTCTATCCATTGAGCCAAACGGTTTCGGCAGTGCCCCTGACTTTTGTAAGCAGGTTCTTTTTCTACCTGCCTTGCATAAATTTCTCCCTTCCTCCCTTTCTTCCGTTCTCCCATCCCTCTTCTCCCTCTCTCCTTCTCTCCCCTCCTTTATTCCCCTTCTTCCTCTCTCCCCTTCTTTCCTTTCCCTGGTCTCCTCTCTCTTTCTTTCTGCATTAATATTTATGTGAATCTGTATTCCTATTATGAAATTTTAACATCCTGCCTATAGACTGTTTTTTGAGATAGGGTATTACTTAGTGGTAGAACTGGAAAGGGGTTACTGGTAGTAAGATCATTTACTTCTGGCACTTGACTTTTAAGAAGGTGAATGTATAAACCTTTGAACTGGTTGGCATTGAAATATTGATGGGTCTCTTAGGCAGATGTTTACTATTTGAATAGGTTTAGTTTCTCTGATCTTTAAGGGATTAGGATTGCTGAATCATGTTAGTCAGGCACCTAAATTATTTTGTGTTTAGATGTGTGGGACAGAACAATACCTAGATCAATTTTCTAAATCCTATAATATTAGGAAAATAGAAATAATGTAAAACTTAATTCTCTTTTATATAAAAATTTAAATGTTGGCATCTTATTGCACCTCACAGCCATCACTTCCTTTCCCACCTTTAAGGATATAGGTAAAATATCTTCTTTAAACCAGATGTGACGAACCTTTATTAAAATTGTTAAATTTTCATTTTTTAAAAAAAATCAAATTTTCACTTTCTCTAGTCAAGACAAAATGGATTGGGGAGTAGTAGCCCCAAAGGTGGAAAACAAGCTTCCTAGGACTCTTTAAGCCAAATGAATGTTTTTTAAGTTTTCAGCTCTGTTGATTTCCTTACAGGGTAACAGAGTCTAGTTTATCTGTATATGTATTTTATGGTATTGAATTCTTAAAATTTATCCTAAAAATTTTCTTTCTGTATTCTTTGAGATTTTACATTTTTAATTTTGTGTGTGCGTGTAAAATTCACAAAACTTTTAATTATGGTGACAGGTTGAAAACAAATGAATTGCTCTTCCTAAGCTGGAATGGGTTATTTTCCATGATCACTATCCTATCTAATAAAAGAGTAATATGCAAATTGACCATACCTCCGCTACACCCACAAGCCACGCCCACTAGCCACACCCACCAGCCAATCAGGAGGGAATATGCAAATAAACCCAACCAAGATGGCTGCAGCCACAGAGAGCAGGAGGGAGGCTTGGGTTTCCCTGGCAATGGAGGAAGCCAAGCTTTCCACCTGCCCTTGCCGGCCCAGGCCTCCACTCAATGCTACAAAGTTTCAATTATAGAAGATAAATAAATCCCAACAGAAATGGCTGCCACCATGGAGCGAGCAGAAGGCTTGGCTCCACTCCAGGCTACAAAGTTTCAATTGTAGAAAATAAATAAATCCCAGATACCAGGTCCTCCGCTTGGGTCGCCAGGGGCATGGCCGGCCTGCAAACCACCACAGGGCCCTTGCCCAGGCCATCCCACACCCCAAGGGAACCCCCACTCTGATCTGGGACACCCTTCAGGGCAAACCAACTGGCCCCCACCCATGCACCAAGCCTCTATCCTATCTAATAAAAGAGTAATATGCAGATTGACCATCACTCCAACACACAAGATGGCTGCCCCCATGTGGTCAAAGATCCTGCCCCCATGTGGACACAAGATGGCCACCACAAGATGGCCAGCAGGGGAGGGCAGTTGGGAGGGACCAGGCCTGCAGGGGAGGGCATTTGGGGATGATCAAGCCTGCTGGGGAGGGCAGTTAGGGGTGACCCGGGCGGCAGAAGAGGGAAGTTGGGAATGACTAGGTCTGCAGGGAAGGGCAGTTGGGAGGGACCCAGGCCTGCAGGGGAGAGCAGTTGGGGGGGACCAGGCCTGCAGGGGAGGACAGTTAGGGGTGACCAGGCCTGCAGGGGAGGGCAGTTCGGGGTGACCAGGCCTGCAGGGGAGGGCAGTTAGGGGCAAACAGGCTGGCAGGGGAGCAGTTAGGCATCAATCAGGCTGGCAGGGGAGTGGTTAGGGGGTGATCAGGCTGGCAGGCAGAAGTGGTTCGGGGAAATCAGAAAGGCAAGCAGGCGAGCAGTTGGGAGCCAACAGTCCTGGATTGTGGGAGGGATGTCCAACTGCCCATTTAGGATCGGGCCTAAATGGGCAGTCGGACATCCCTCGAGGGGTCCCAGTTTGGAGAGGGTCAGGCTGGGCTGAGGGACCCCCCCGCTCCCCGCCCCATGCACTAATTTCGTGCACCAGGCCTCTAGTAAGACAATAAAAGGGATTGGGGTGGGGAAAGTTCTGATGTTATTGTATTTCTAGAAATGAGAGTTGAACTTTTCCAGGAGAAAGGAAACCAAGACACAAGAAACATGACAGAAAAATCCTAACATACAGCCAAAACCGGTTTGGCTCAGTGGATAGAGCGTCAGCCTGCGGACTGAAAGGTCCCAGGTTCGATTCCGGTCAGGGGCATGTAACTTGGTTGCGGGCACATCCCCAGTGGGAGGTGTGCAAGAGGCAACTGATCGATGTTTCTCTCTCATCGATGTTTCTGACTATCTATCCCTCTTCCTTCCTCTCTGTAAAAAATCAATAAAAATATATTAAAAAAAAAAGAAAAAAAAAGAAAAATCCTAACATACAACACAACAAAACAACAACAAAAAAACTATATTATTGATTACTTTTGACCAGAAATTAAGTTGTAGGGCCATTCAGTTTCTGCATTTGAGTTTAGAATCCTATTTTCACCTCATTATGTATTTTGATGAAATCTTTTAATTTGACTCTCAGAGAAGCTTCATGCTCCAACTTAAATATTTATATTTATACATTTCAAGTGTTTTTCACAATGGTTGACTATATTTAGCTGATATACAAGTCTAGACTTAGTCAAGTTATACCAACTATGTTCAAAGCATAAAGGAGTTTTTGTGTACATATAAGTAGTATTTCTGTTTCGTAGATTGACAGGTGCAGTTATGAAGTTAAGTTGGAGAGAGTTGAGTTGAAATAGTTTTTTTTTTCCACTTTCCTTTTGCTCACTGACATAACCATTTTCTCTGAGTTTTTTTTTTTTTTCACAAGTCAGTAGCACACGACAAATCCTTAGTTTTCTAAATCTAAATCTCTAGACTACTTTTTTTGTACTCTGTATTTCATAAACTGCTAAAGGTCTTGAAGTCAGAGTAGCTACTAGTAAACTAGCTGTATACTTTAGTGTTTGTAGTTTAAATAAAACTAACCTTCACAATCACCATTTTCTAAATTTCTATAGGCTTTCTACATTTTAATTTATTGGTTGAAGAATTCGTACAATTTCTGTTATGTTTAGAATTATTTGAGCAGTATTTGCATTACATTTAGTGTTGATGCAGTTGTATTTATGGTATATCATCAAAAGTAAACATAATCTCACTTTTTTTCCTTTTAACCTAATTTTGATACTTAGTTTGTTGTCTTAAAAATCTCAGTGCTATTGTCAGCATTTTTATTGATGTGAAAAAACTGAAGTCATTGTGCTTTATTTTTAAATTGCTCTCTTTTAGTAGGGAATGCTATTGCCATGAACCTGAATTTATTACATTTGTAATGTCTTTCCAGTGTCTGTAATTGCACTATAAATACATTGAGATTTTATGTCTTAAGCTTTCTTATTTTCAGGACAAGAATATAATCTCAATACATGTTGATTGTTGATGATGTTGAACCATAAAAATTAATGACTTATTTACTAAATTGAACTGTTATGGAATAAAGGGTTTTGTGTTTGTCTGGAAGTTGATTTTACGAGATTATGATTGTAAATGCATTTGGTTAGTACCAACTTATTAGTTTCCATTCTTTGGAATAATTATTGTCTGAAGTTTTTTCAGGACAAGTTTTCACTAATTCCGATGAAGTTTTGGGTATTTTAAACAGCCATTTTAGTAGTATTGTGACATATTTAAGTGAAAGCACATGGATTTCTGGAAACCAGAATATTTAAACAGAGATAATATAATGAAACCTTTTGAAATAATCATTTATTTTCAAAAGTGTGTTTTTATTGCTGGAAACAAATTGCAGCACAATGATTTAAAATGATAAATTGATAGAAATAAACTTTAATGAAAATTAGATTTTATTGGCTGTGGCAATGTACCTTGTTTGTGTATATGTGTATAATACATTGGACATGTAAAGTGCTCATTAAATACCAACTTCTTTCTCACATAAACCTGAAAATTTGCCTTGGTTACTTTTCTGTCTGCCTCTATTGCCAAACTAGTGGTGTACCAACTCTTTAATTTTTCCTAAACCATGCCTTTTGTTATTTCCTGAATTTGGGCTTCAGTATAGTCCAGTTTTCAGAACTTGCTCTAAGATTTCCTTTGACCTTATTGTTTAACTCAGTGGCTTGGCTTCTGCTGCTCCTCCCATTGGTTTTTAAATACTCACTTCTCTTGTTTTCAGTAACATTATCTGTCTCAATTTGTTTCTTGTCTCTAAACTATTCCTTCTGCACTCCTCTGGGTTTTCTTCCTCCTAAATGCCACTATTCCTCAAAGCTTAGTCTTTGACCCAAGTCTCATCTTTTCTTGGTGATTTCATTGAACTGTCAGTTACCATTGTCATACTTATGGTTCTCTTGTCTCTATTTCTGTTCAACTTAGCTCTAGTTTTGTATTGTTTGTGAACATGTATGCTGGGAATTGATAACATTATCTCAGATTAATGAAGCTGAACTCTTCCTCTTACTTCCCAACATTCTTGCTTCTACCACTGTCAGGAATCTTCCAGTCATCTGTGACTACTCATCCTTTTCATCTATTTCCTCTCTTCATTTAGTCCCGAGTTCTATGAATCTGCTCTCCCTTAAATATAATTTTTGCTGCTGCTGCTGCTTATTCTCTACTCCTGCAACTGTGCTTTTCAGCCTTCCCTCACTTAGGGCTAGGTTACTTTTAAAGACTGGCCTTCCAGTATCTTGTTCTTCCATTGTGCTAAAGCTAGGGAAGCTTTCTTTAACACTTTAATCCCCATTGTGGGCATTTGCCTCTGTTGCAAAAGATTAATCTGGTTTACTTTACATATCCTGTCTCATTAGTCACTGCTCCAGACTTGTCTCCATCTCTTTTTCATTCCCTCTTAATCCTTCCTATCAAGCTAATTTTTGTCCTTTTGCCTTTGGTCATAATTTCTCTTCCTCTCCTCACACCCCCTGAAATCACTTCATCCTACCCACCCAGGTCCTGTCCCAGCTCTTCCACGATTTGGCCTTGCTGATTTCTCCTTTTCCTGAACCTGTCTTAGCTGGATACCAATGTATGCCAAAGTATACTTTGTTACACATTGCTTTACAGTTGTGGTAGACTTGTCACTTCATTTGAAATACAGGTTCTTTTGGCAGTATTCACTTTGATAGTGCTGGGCCCATATTTTGATACTCAGTAAACTTGATAGTTGATTGAATTGATTAAGGAGGTGATAATTTAACTGTTAAATACAGACTTTGTTTCTTAAAAGCACATATCTTGACATTAGGTGAACAGCTGATGGATATAACATAAAAAATAATTCACTTTATGTACCATTTACTCCTGTAGGTACTTCTAAGAGATATTTATTGCTTCACTTTTTTTTTTTTTTTTTTGTAAGCCACTTTCTGGAGTGCTTCTATTTCTTAAAATGTCTTTTTTAGCATAGGAAATAATAAATAGTATTTATAAGAGTTCTCTTAATGTACCTGTAGCCTTATGTATACTCAAGAGAATTAACATAGCAAAATAAAACTTTTGAAGAAAGAAGCTTAAGCACTAAATATGAAGATTGGGCAAACCTTCCTTGTAGTTGTCTAAGTGGTTTAAATGACATTAATTAACAGGTTTGTTTCAAGTGGCTTTGGAGTAGTCAGTTTGCTCTTCTTAATTTTATAGTTTAGCAAAGTGGAAAACAAGATTAAATCAGATGACATCATGTAATCTTTGTATGTTTCAATGGAACTGGTAAAGGTTATGGATATTCCATTGTAAAGTAAAGCTATTAACAACCTTTCTTCCTGTGGTCTTTGCTTATCATTTTTTGACCTCTCCTTTTACTACTGCACTCAAAAGGAACAAAGAAATTATTTTTCTCAAAGGAATTATTTTTCACACATTCAAGAAACACATAGGTGCCTATAGATGTTTCAGACATTCTCCCTAGATTTAAAGCTATCTATCCTGAAGTAGTTCTCAAATTCAGGGAATAATGTTGGTATATAAAGAACGTTAAGATTTTTCATAAGTAGGGTGCTGGGAAGAAGTAAAAAAAGAACTTTTGAAGATGGATTTCTTATGTCAGACTGGGCTATTTCGTGGAGTGTTTTGTGGATAGCATGTAGTTCCATTTTCAGAAACAAATGGGATATCAGTGGGCAGAGGATGGGAGATGGAGAGACTACTGTGCAAGGAACAGGGCAGCAGATACAAGGTATATGGTGGTGGTGTTTATGGGGGAAGAATAGAAAATACAGATATGGTCCTAGGCAACCTGCTGCGGTGCACAGCTGCTGACTGCTAGCGTGGCAAGGCGTCGTCAGCGTCTTCCATCTCTGGACTGTTTCTCCTCTTGTCTTCATGGTTGGAGCAGACCTGTCAATTCCTCTCTGTTGCAGGAATCCACATGGTCTTGGAGTTGTTTTCTGAAAATATACAAACATATTCTCGACCTAAAGTTAATAAAGGAATCTTTTCTATATAATTGATTTGGGATCCTTTTTATTTTTGCCCAAACGATTTTCCTTTGTCTTATTTAGACACCATGTGTGTTTTTCATGGGTGTCTTGCTGTTAGCATTACAAATGAAAATTAATTTTGTAAAGTAAAAATTTTCTAGATGTAATTTACTTATAGGATATTTTTCCTTACATGATATTACCCTACTATCTCCCCTTTTTTTGATCAATGGAGGCTTTTGTAAATTTTATAATGCAGTCTTGATAACTTTAAATTTTAATTTTTTGCACAAAAATGTGCCTCCTTTAGGTTGATTGCATGTTCAGGAATTTTACCATGAGATGAACTACCAATAGAAATTTTAGTTACTACTTTAGGAACAGCTTTTTGTCCAGTACAATTAAATTTTCTTGAATATTCACTTATTTCAATTAGCCTATTTAAATTAATCTGAAAACTTGATTATTATTTTATTGTCAAATTTACTCTACCAACAATCTTATGTGCATTGCAGCAGGTTGCCTAGGACCAATCCAGAGAGGGTCAGACCTGCATTGCCACCATGTGCCCACCATCCAGATATCATTGCTGACATGTACACATAACTGTTTGACATTGAAACAGGGACTCAGAACTGTTGGACATTGAAATTGGGACTCAAACATTTTTTGTTATTATATGTTTATTTCTAGTCTGCAGAGGCAAGATTTTTTAAAGGAAAGAAATGGGGAAAAAATAGATACAGAGGCAAAGAAGCATTGAACAGACTGTCAAACTACAGTGGGAAGGCAGGGGAGTTTGGCGGGGGGGCTGTAAGAGATCAACCGAAGGACTTGTACGCATGCATATAAGCATAACCAATGGATACAAGACACTGGGGGAGGGGTGGGCAGGTAAAGGCATGTACTGGGGGGTAGGGGAGGCCGGGGGGAGGTCAATGGGTAAAAAAAGGAGACATTACTACTATTTGTAATACTTCAAACAATAAAAAAAAGAAAGAAAGAAAATACAGATAATGGAGATGAGTGACACCAGATCTTGAATCTTAGACTAAGGAATATGTTTCATATTCATTAAGATATGATGAATAATAGAAGAGCAGTGACATGACCAGTTTTGTACTTATGAAGATTTGACATCACTGGGCAGAAAAAAAATGGAGTTTGATGAAATTAGTAATCAGGACACTTCTATAGAGACTATTATTATAGTACTAGAGGCAGGGTGCACAAAATTCGTGCACGGGGGTGGGGGGAGTCCCTCAGCCCAGCCTGCACCCTCTCCATTCTGGGACCCCTCGGGGGATATCCGACTGCCAGTTTAGGCCCGATCTCGCAGGGACAGTCTGACATCCTTCTCACAATCTGGGACTGCTGGCTCCTAACCATTCGCCTTCCTACCTGCCTGATTGTCCCTAACCACTTCTGCCTGCCAGCCTGATCGCCCCCTAACTGCTTACCTGCCATCCTGATTGACGCCTAACTGCTCCCCTGCCAGCCTGATCGCCCCCAACTGCCCTCCCCTGCTGGCCTGGTCGCTCCTAACTGCCCTCCCCTGCTGGCCTGGTTGCCCTCCCCTGCCAGCCTGATCTCGCCTCCAACTGCCCTCCCCTCCTGGCCTCATGGCCCCCAACTGCCCTCCTCTACCGGCCTAATCTTGCCCCCAATTGCATTCTCCTGCAGACCTGGTCGCCCCCAACTGCCCTCCCCTGCCGGCCTGGTTGCCCCAACTGCCCTCCCCTGCTGGCCCGATCACCCCCAACTGTCCTCCCCTGCTGGCCTGTTCACTCTCAACTGCCCTCCCCTGCCAGCCTGATCACCCATAACTGTCCTCCCCTGCCGGCCATCTTGTGGTGGCCATCTTGTGATGACGTGAGGGTGTCGCGTGAGGGCACGAGGGCCACCTAGGCTTTTATTAGTATAGATAAATAAGAAGTAATTGAAGCCTGAATTTACAATAGTGTCAGTGAGAATGGGACAGAATGAATGGGCACAAGAGTGATTTCAAATGAATTAGCAAAACTTATTGCTATGTCCCTTTATGCTTACATGAGTCTAGTTAGTCATTCCTTGAGCATATACTATATATCTCTACTATTCTCATATATGGTCGATAATGGAAGTAATAATTTATTCAAATATTTTAGTTGTAGCATAAAGTCTGTTCACTCTCACGACAAATAACTTAGATGAGATTTATTACAGAATTTAAATCAAGTTAAATATTCTATTTTGCATAAAACCAAAGTGAAAGCAACAGTTACTTAGTCTCACTGATGCTTTTTGATTTAAGTATATTGACAAATCCTCATATCTGAGTTCTATTTTGTAAGTTTTCTTTTTCACCAAATTATATTTTTCTTCTTATTACTGATGAACATACAAAAATGAAGCATGTAAGAGCTTTGAATGGGAGAATTTAATTCTGTCCAAAATCCTATTCAAATTTTGGGTCTGACTCCTTGATTTCTTAAATTCTGGGGCACTAGTACTTGGTCATAAAAAGCAGATGATTTTTTTCCCCATTTTCGTTAGAAAGAATTAAAAATAAATCAAAATTGCTTAATTGAATTCTATTTTAAGCCAGGCTACATTCAATACCATCAACCAGCTTTTCCAGTCATAGGATCTATCTTCATGGAAAAATCTAATAGGCTTTGCAAGCAGCATGTAAGACAGATTTTCTTTAGTGATATTCTGCTATTGATGAGGAATAGAAAAGAAGATTTCCCAGGAGGGAAAAAAAACACAAAAACAGCCACAGTTTTCTAAGAGGAATTGAGTGTGATACCTAGCTTGGAGTTCTTCCAATTGAGGTGTTTTTTTTTGTGTGTGTGTGTAGCCTACAAGTTATCTCCTTACATTGGTTCTGTATGTATAATTGCTTACTTGTGCCTCAAATGTGAGTCTTACTCCACAAAATTATACATTCTCTAGTATTTCTGTGATAAATTATAAATGCAATGTTGATGTTGACCCTTGGGGGCATAACTTAATGGACCTTGAAATACAAATGTGTAATTATAATTTGGACTCATATTTTCATAGTAAAAAATGATAATGTTTTGGAGGAGAAATGGCTTTTTATAACCTTCCAAAAAAAACCTTTGCAAAAAATAATAAAGTGACTAAGGAGCAAGCACTTTGCATTTATTAATAACTTAGAATAATTGATAACTATTGTCTGCAAAGTGACAATAGTTTTTTTATTCTTATATCTGTCATCACTAATTTCTAAAAATATTTTCCTCCGTGACACAATCTAACAAAGATAAGGCCTAAGATACCTATGTTGGAGATTTTGTTCAATCTATACTTAATTTGACTTCTTCCTGTTTTGTTTGTAATTGTCACTTAGAAAGAATGTGCTCTTACATAGTGAAAAATTCTCTAGAGGTATTTTTTAAAAATAATTTTATCACTCTTCTTCCTTCCAGAGAAAAGGATCTGTCACTGTTGCCTTCTGTGTTTGCTGAGTTAGCTGAATTTTCCCCATCTAAAAATATTTTTTGGTAGGTTAGTTTTTTTTTTTTTAAATATATTTTATTGATATTTCACAGAGAGGAAGGGAGAGGGATAGAGAGCTAGAAACATCGATGAGAGAGAAACATCGATCAGCTGCCTCCTGCACACCTCCCACTGGGGATGTGCCCACAACCAAGGTACATGCCCTTGACCGGAATCGAACCCGGGACCTTTCAGTCCGCAGGCCGACGCTCTATCCACTGAGCCAAACCGGTTTCGGCGGTAGGTTAGTTTTAATACTGTTTGCAGTGTCGTTTTTGAATCCATGTGCTAATTTATTCTTTGCTTTATCTTTTAAAATGCATGTTGCCATTTATCTCAGTAGACATATATGGGCTTGATGATTTCATTTACATTTTATAGATGAGAAAATTGATGGATTGTCAGGTTTTTTTGTGTTTTTTTTTTTTCAAATTATAAGAGAGCATTTATTTATCAGATTACCAAGACAATAGAAGGGCCCTAGGAACATAGGAGAGAGAAAGGCAAAGATAATGGGCCTGGGAAGAAGAGACTGAAAGGGAAAGGGTGGACATGCTCCCAAGAGCACCTGAAAGGCAGTCAGTTTAAGTAACCTAAGATGACTAAATTGAAATAAGAAATTAGGATTCTGAAATTAACATATTGATTTTATTTGAAACAGTAGTAAAGGAAAAGCTTTGCAGTTATCCTATATAAAATTTTTATAGAAATAGGAAGAACAAAGAATATGAGTCTCAAATCTTGGATAGGTCTCAAATCCTAAACATAACCTACAAGGTCCTCCTGAGTCTGTCCCATGTTACCCCTGTAGCTTCATCTCACACTAGATTTCTCATGTTTCTTTGCTGAGCCTTTCTTCCAGTCCCTTGGAATTGTTCTTTTCCCTTTTACCACAGAACTTTTGTCCATGCTCTCTTTTGCCTGTGGCTGCCCTATCTTCTTTTCAGTATCAGTAACTTCCACTTATTCCTCAGATCTTACCTTCCTCAGAAAGATGCCAGGTGAAATGCCTTTGAATAGCACAAAGCACAGTTGCAATGTTACTTGCACGATAGGTTGATTCCTGCTTTTGTCACACTGATCTGTAAATTCTTTGAGATGACTGTACTGTGTCTAGGTCTGTTATTATTCACTGTTGTGTTGTGCAGTGACTGGCATAGACATTGAGACATACAGAGTCTTTTAACATTTATAATCAACCATTCTTCTTGGTCCATTTCTGCATTTACCAATTGTCTTCTTTTGCTCTGTGTCAATTGTAGCAAAGTGGTAACTTGGAAATTACTGGTAGGCCCAAGTTATTGGAGGTTAAGTAAAACAACAAGTAAACAAGTTTAAGAAGGGTGACTAGAAGAAGGGAGGGAAACCAGGTAGGAAAAAAGGAAGTGGATTTTCACAGATTTACGCATTTCAGAGCTGGATAGAATATTGGAATTTATCTAGGCAAATCTTTTTCCCCCCAACTTTTTAAGTTCCACCCAGCCTCCCTCAACATTATCATCTTGGATAACTGTAGCACAATATCAATAGCAAGAAATTGACATTGACATCATCCACTGAGCTCATTCAGTTTTCTCTAGTTATATGCATGCACTCAGAGAGTGCGAGAGAGAGTGGGGGGGGGGGGGGGGAGAGAGATTGAGATTGATTTGCTAAGGGTCACCCACCAATCCATGAGACAAAATAATTGATTCTTTAATTTCATGTTGCTACCAGTCCATCAGACATGAGTTCTACAATAGAATTCTACAAGTATCAGGACTGTTCCTTAGCATTAGCGCTAGCATTTGATTCATCTTCTTAATATTGGAAGGTATTAACTATGCCTCTTAGCCAACTATGTTCATACAGACTCAAAACATTTAGTTTTATCAGCTTGGATCTTTGTCAAATATTGGAATTAAATCCCTGCTTTTGATTTTGCCCAGCTGCAGCCCTTGATATTCAGGGAAGACCTAATTAAGGTTTCCTGAAACTATTCTTTAATCACTTGGATTAGAATTTTAAAAATGCTTTAAATCACATACATATCTGCTAATGCTTTTCTTCTGGTAACTAATTGCTTTGATAATAAAATTATAGTAATAAAAGTGGAGACCTAATGGATTTTAAACATGTTGTTTCTGAACTATATATGTTATAGAATATGTATACTTAATGTATAGAGCAGTGTTTTAAACTTAAACCTATGAATTGTTTTAAGGGGTAACCTTAGTATTTCCTGGAAGTAGCAGGCCTTTATTCCTAATAAGAAGTATTAAGAAATTAATATGAGTTTAGTTTGGTCTTGGAATCTGATAAAGTGTCTAATTTCTTCTTGTTTGAAAGCAATTCTATTAAAAGCCTTTCTATATTTTCTGATTGTAGAAAAAATGTTTTATAACTATGGATTACTTTCTCAAACTATGCAATATTTTGGGGGAGATGTTTTCTAGCATTTGACATGACCAACACAATTATGAGGTTTAGAAATAAAGTTTATTAGGATTAGCTATTTCTTCCTCAAGTCAAATTATACCTGTAAACTAGAGTTCAATTTTTTCTTTTAATTCTCACCTGAAGATATTTTTTCCATTGATTTTCAGAGAGAGTGGAAAGGAGGATGGGAGAGGGGGGGAGGAGAGAAAGAGGGAGAAAGAGAGAAACATTGATGTGAAAGAGGCACATCAATTGGCTGCCTCCCACACACAGTCCCTGGATCAGGGCTGGGGTCGAACTGCAACCCAGGTATGTGCCCTTGACTGGGAATTGACCTTCAGTGCACGGGCCAATGCTCTAACCACTGAGTCATCTGTCCATGACAGATTCTAATATTTTTAATAATTTCATTACATTAGGATAAGCTCTGGAATATAGGTTGTCATTTAAAATGTGTGATTCTTATGGATTTAAAATAATATTAAAATACTTTAAATAAATCTGATCCACAAAAGAATTCTGGATATTTTAATTGAATATTTTAATTTTTATAAGAAAATTGTTAAAGATTTTGGGCCAATAACTTTTTATTTTAGTAATAAAATAGAGAATGGTGTAGTGATTATAATGAGAATGTAAACAATATCATCAATTTAATTGACAAAAAATGAGGGGAAGTATTTTTCAATAGAAATGTCTTTAGATTGGCACTATTTCCATGTAGTCATCGATTTTGAATGGGCAAAAATCCATAGCAAAACCAGTTTCACTTAATTTGTAGAACTCCTAGCAAGGCTTAAAGCATGTTTCTGCGTATATGCTTTTTGTACTTGGTGAAACATTATATTTCTTCCTGAAGTCGGTGGAGAATTTTAAAATTTTGTTTTTTCATCTAATGTCTGCAAACATGTGTTTCTTTAGAAATTTTAGACTTGCTATTTTTGCTGTGCTAGCTTATATTTAGTTATTTGAGAGTTATGGTTCCCTACTAATAAATATACCACCTTTATTTTTTACTGAAACTCTTCATTTCAGAGGTATGATAGTGGGATATTAAAGCCACATGTGTAGTTTACCATGGCTTTATTGTTTTGCTACATACCATTAAACAGTGTTGTGACCTTTGCCCGATCTGAGCACTCATTTGTTTGAGAAAACAGTTAGCCAACCAGGATTTGCAAATGAAAACAAAAAGAACAGTATTTGGCAGTTACTGAGTTGGCCTGGGATTTGTACACATTCCTATCTCCCAGTACTTTATTTTATGACTCAAATAACTATAAACAAGAGTGAACATAAAGCAGACCTTTTATTAGATACATTGGAATTTAAAAACACACACAAGATGGTGGTGATGTTATTACTTTCTTGTTATTGACTGTATTTTTTTAGAGACATTTCAGTTTCACAGCAAAATTGAGGTAAAGGTACAGAGATTTCCCATATACGCCTTGCCCTCACTCTAAGGTAACCACCCCCATTATTAGCATTTGCCACCAGAGTGCCACATTTGTTATAATTGATGAACCTACATTGACACATCATAATCACCCAGAGTTCATAGTTTACACTATGATTCACTCTTGAATTCGTACACTCTGTGGGTTTGGACAAAGGTATGACATGTAACATGGTATCATACAGGGTATTTTTTTTTCCCATTTTATTTTACTTTATTGAATTAAAAAATTTTTTTATTGTTTGAAGGATTACAAATAGTAGTACATATGTCTCCTTTTTTTTCCCCCCATTGACCTCCCCCCCGGCCTCCCCTACCCCCCAGTACATGCCTTTACCTGCCCCCCCCACCCCCCCCCCCAGTGTCTTGTATCCATTGATTATGCTTATATGCACATACAGGGTATTTCACTGCTCTAAAAATCTTCTGTTCTCGGTCTGTTAGTCCCCCAGCCCTTACCCCCTAGCACCCACTGATCTTTTTTAATGGCTCCATAGTTTTGCCTTACGATATTCTTTCGCTTATTATTCGTGACAGATGATGGGTGTGCTTTATAATAAGGAAAAGGTCTGCAGTCGCCATTGGTAAGCTTACGAGTAACGAGTAGCTTTGTGACAGAAGCAGCATATTGAGTGTATCCTCTCTCCTCCTAACTTCCATCAGCTTTTAGGCCTCCACATAGATGTCAAATGATTACTGACACAATTTTCAAGTAATGATATTCCACTCATGTCATTCAGTTAGGTTATATTAATAATCTCCTATGATTAAGCTCAAATGTTAGGTATATTTGTTTCCTGAGCTCTTCATAGATGGAAGTATTGCTTATACACTTTCTTCTGCTCTTATTGTAATTTCTTCTGATCTTATTGTAACAAAATGGAGTATAATGAAACAAAAGTTATTTTGAAAAATTATTTTGTTTTATTTGTGTATGTGTCTGTATTTATCTGGATGTTCATTCATTTGTTTAAGTATATTTGTGTATACTCACAGCTATATTACTATTGCCTAGAAATGTGCAGGGCAGATAGCCTATCTCTGTGGTCGGCAAACTGCAGCTCGCGAGCCACATGCGGCTCTTTGGCCCCTTGAGTGCGGCTCTTTCACAAAATACCACGGCCTGGGCGAGTCTATTTTGAAGAAGTGGCATTAGAAGAAGTTTAAGTTTAAAAAATTTGGCTCTCAAAAGAAATTTCAATCGTTGTACTGTTGATATTTGGCTCTATTGACTAATGAGTTTGCTGACCACTGGCCTAACTCAATAAATATTTCAGGAATGAATGAATGAATGAATGAATCTATTTAAATGGTGGGTTATTTTATGTTTTAAGCAGCTGGCATTTGATCTTAACTATTAAAGGCAACAATTAGGTTAGCTAATTACATTACTTAGTTTTAGGAATTTTTCATAATTTACTTTCTATGCTTCTAGTGTTTGGATATAATGTACTCTTGGAATTGCCCTAAAATGATCTTTTAAATTGTGACATGAAGTATTTGCACCAGTAGTTACTAGTTTTGTAAATGGAACTAAAGGAACCAAATAAACAACATATAACAACTTTTGGAAAATATTGTCAGTGAATATCTACTAATGTTCTCATTGTTAAAGTATTTTAACCTTCATGTATGTTATTGTCCATGGCTCAAAGAGTGAGAAAAAAGTTACAGATTCTGTTATCTATGTTAACTAAGAACAGTTGAAAGACATTAATATGTACAAAGCATATAGAGGAAAATAAAAGATGTAGAAATTGAGTCCTGCCTTCAAGAAACCTAAGAGTATAGTTGCATAAATACAGTACAATTATATAAGAAAGTCTGTGGTATAGCATGAAATTGATGTAAAGTTTATATTATGAAAACACATAGTGTGTTCAAATGGGATCTTTGGAGAACGAGTGATTACTTGAACAGCTTACCACTAACACAGATTCCAAACAAATGCACCCAGAAATCCTTAAGGAAACAGATATTACTAAAGAGTATGGGACAGGGATAGGGCATGACATAAGGGTGAGTAAAGGAGAATACAATTAATAATTTAGCTTGGTCTTTTAGAGTTTTAATGTTAAACTAAGGATGTTTAAAATAAAGTTTATTTTTTTTAGGTTTCTTAAGTTTTTAACAAAAATACTATTTTAGATGAAAAATTGAATAATTTTTGTAGATGAATGGGAAATTAATTTCTTCTTTTTCTATTTATATGGAAAATTTTTTGCCTATTGATTTTAGAAGGCTCAATAGACGAAAGATGTTAGTACTGAAATGAACATAGCTAAGCTGGCCAAACAGATAATGGATCAACAGTATCTTTTGGGAAAAGTTCTGTAAACAAAGGTTCCTTCTTGGTGTCTTGGTTTCTGTTTTTATCATGTAAAGTAGTGACATATTTATTCTATGTGCAGTGGTAGTATAATGAATGAGTACTTATTAAGGTATCTTAAGATTCTAATTTTAGACTTGATTCTGTTTTCAACTAGTTGTATGACGTCAGACAAGTTTTCTGGATCTTTTTACTTTATACTTTATAAATTCATGAACTTTAGCACCATGCGATCACTAAAGTCCTTTCCTGCTGATATTGATATATTAGATTAGACTTTAAAAGCAGTCATTCTGAATAATCTTTGAGCATAATCTTGAGAAGGATCACAGTTGATTATTTTTTCTTTAACTCAAATAAAATTTTTTGTTTTGGTTATAAATTCTTATGCTTTGTGAAATTTTATATATAGATGAAATGAAGCTATGTTTTCTCTTAATTGTATGTGTTTCTCTGAACATTGTGAAATTATTTCACAAATAAAACTATATATCGAACTATTAAAAATACTTACTGGGCACATACCAAATTCCAGGGTTCTTTACAAGATTATGTGGCTAGCTAGTATAGTAATTGAATTGCTGATAATGAAAAATAGGAAAATGATTATTTCTGAAAAATTTTGTCTGGTAAAATTTATTTCAGTGCAATTTAGATGTTTCAATAGAAGTTTACTTAGAAAGTTTTAATTTTCCTTTTGTATAATGGTATTTTATTAGATACATGTGTGATGAACTGTGCTAGGAACTGATTGATGTAAATATTTAGTTTGGTATTTTTGTTAATGAAAACTAACTCATTGCAATAGATAGTGAGTAAGCCTAAAAGAATCTTGATTTGTGTCTCTGAACAGCTCAATAACAATAGCTTAGTAAATCACCTGGGTTCTGTTTTCAGGTTTGTAAATGAAAATGCATTCCTTAATTTTTAAAAAAGTTTTTTTGTAAGCAATGGTGAATTTTTTACATAAATTCATAGCTAGAATCAGCCTCATCTGTTTCTTTAATTCTAGTAAAGATTTAACTACTAAACATTTCTATATATTTGATTTACATTTTATCAGTTTTCAGATTATTTTTTCTGACTCTTTTTTGGAAATTTCTACCCATTAATTTTTTTTTTTTAAATATATTTTATTGATTTTTTACAGAGTGGAAGGGAGAGGAGGGATAGAGAGTTAGAAACATCGATGAGAGAGAAACATCGATCAGCTGCCTCTTGCACGCCCCCTACTGGGGATGTGCCCGCAACCAAGGTACATGCCCTTGACCGGAATCGAACCTGGGACCCTTGAGTCCGCAGGCCGACGCTCTATCCACTGAGCCAAACCGGTTTTGGCTGCCCATTAATTTTTAATTTTAAAATAAAAATAACCTGGTGTAACCCATGCTGCTTCCTGTGGCATATCTATTTTCTTTGTGTTGCTTTTCAGCCAGCTATTTGCAAAGCTTAGTGTGAGGGGTTAAGGCTCATCATATCTTTGTGACCTTTAAAAAGAACATCTGCTTGATCGTAATAGATAGGGAACTCATACTTACTATCTCTGCCTTTTTTGAGAAGTTTTAATGAGTCAGTTTATTAGAACATATAAATAAAAATAACAAGTTCTTTTTTACATTTATTTTATTTGTTAATTAATCAACTAATTAATTAATTTTGTGTGAGTATTCCTAGTATCCTGGTTTGCCCATCCACAAAATGGAGACATTTGTACAGACAAAAGAAATGCCTCTAAGATTAATAATCTGGGGTTTTGAAACCCCTCCAATTCAAGTATTCTAAAATTTCAGTGTACTATTTTTGCTTTAAAGACCTATTGGAAATAAATTTTAATTAGCAAGATGTAAATTTAAGTTGTTGCGACCCCTTTCTGGTTTGTATACAATCTTCCTTTTTCCTGCATCCTGCCGTGTTCATTTTTAAATTTTTTTATTGAATTTATTGGAGTGACATTGGTTAATAAAATTACATAGGTTTCACGTGTACAATTCTAAAATACATCATCTGCATATTGTATTGTGTGTTCACCATCCCAAATCAAGTCTCCTTCCATCACCATTTATCCTCCCTTTACTTCTACCTCTTCACCCCTCTTTCCCTCTGGTAATCACCATACAAGTTCTACTTTTGATTTGAAGTGGAATTTGATGAACATAGCAAAATATAGGCAGTTTCCCTTGGAGGACTGTGTTCATTATCCTATAATTTCCATTGTGTGGTAAAGATTGATTATGTTTCTTGAGAGTTTTATAGACATAAGGTATCTAGCTGAAGGCATATAGAAGTTAATTCCTTTATTAACTCTTACATGCTATATGTAATTGCCCTATTAAACTGATAATTAAAAATCTTTTTGAATTTCTGAGATTTTAAAAGCATAATGAATTTCATTCACATTGTTCTTCATCTAGCAAACATTTATCCTATTCAGTCCCTGCAATGTGCAGCTCATGGGGAAAGGTACTATGGGAACATAATGTATAACATGACCCTATCCTTAGGAATCATTTGACCCTCATTTTCCCCCCTTCCTAACTCCTTTTCATTCTTTTGTTTTTAAAAAAGAATCACATCAGAGGAGACAGATCAGTGAATACAATTCAAGGGAAGAAAAATGTAAATGCTGCACTATTGATACTGGCAAAGTGGTATGCGGCTTTAGAGGGTAGAGTGATTAATTGCAGCTTCTGGGACTGGAGATAACTTCCCTAAGGGATGAGTAGGATTTGGGTAAGCACCCATGCAAGGGAAGGGTCTTGCAGTCTGAAGCAATAGCAAGAGCAAAAACAGGAGCTTCGGAATGTACCTAGCATTCCAGAGAATTATATGTACAAGTACAAGAAGTTGGGCTAGATGTTTAAAGGAGAGATGTAATAAAAAATGTGGCTGGGATTGTCAGTTCAGGCTAGAGAGAATGACAGCTATGTTCAGAAATGCAGACTTTATAAAAATAAGACTACCATTGACATTTATTTTAGGAGGTGGATGAAGTGCTCTGACCTGTGTTTTAGAAAATAATCATGGACAAAGTATGGAAATGTATCAGAGGGGAGAGATTGGAGGCAGGGAAACCAATAGTTGCCCATGGCTATCTTTTGGATGAAAGGGTCTGACCTGAAGAACAGTTATTGTGGTGGATGTGGAAGTTACTGTGTGGTGAGGAAAAGGAGCTGATAACTATAATGTCAGTTATCTTTTTTTAGATATTGGTAGAAGGTATTAGAAATGGAATGCTCTCTCACTATGGAGTGAGAATAGAGGAACAGCGGTTCTACAGGGAATGTCTAAGTGGATTCAAGGATCCTTGAAGAGGAGACAAAAATGAAAGAAAAATAGAAACAAAGCAATAGATATAACGGAAGGTGGGAGAGGATGAGCTCGAAGGACAGTGATGCCTACTAGAAATATAATTGAAGGTACATATAATTTGAGATTATCTAATAGGCCATATTAGAAAGTAAAAAGAAGCAGATGAAAAGTATTGTCATTTAAAGTATTTTTTATACTAGTTCTTGGAAATCTAGTGTACACTTGCACTTACAGTAGAGCTCAGTTTAGAGGAACCACATTTGAAGTGCTGGAGAGAAGTGCCTAGTAACTGCCTGTAAAGGACTTTGGAGGTTTGGGAAGTCTTTTCTTTTTTTAATTGTCTACGATTTAGCCATATTAACAATGTTAGAGTTAGGAGGGAGTTTAAGTGTGCAGAGTGCTATGTGAGAACTGGTACTTTTATGGAATAAAATTGTAGGTAGCTTGAGAGAAAAACATGATCGTAGGTAAATAGAAAAAACTTCCTCTTGGCATTACCTTAAAAAGCACTCCTGTAATGGAATGTCTTGGTATTTCTAATAACTGATACTAGTATCAGATATTTTTAAGCCAGCAATACATTTTTGAGGGGACAGTGTAACTTAAAAAAAAGTGAAATGAGAAAATTTGTAGCCATTTAAGGGGTATAACATGGTAAATTTAAATTTATTCCCTTATCCTAAATAATATATAAACAGCTTTATTACTTTGTCCTTTCAATCAACATTTATATTATTTAAATTTGTTTTTTCACTAAGAGTGCACTGTGCGTTGTAATAGTAAGACACATAATTAAAACTAGCACAAGAGAGAATTTGAAGACACAACTCCTCTGTGCCCCACCAGCTTTCAACTGGAGGCAGGTGGAAGGCAGGAGCAGAGTGCTTCCAGGTAGGCTCTTTTTACTGAGCTTTGAGGATGCTGAGGAGGGGTTCACTCCATGAAAATAAACTGAGTGTCTTTATGCTACCCTTGATTTTTGAAATGAGTGTAGCAGTTATGGTGGGGAATTAGAGGCATACAAACTGCCATGCAAAGGTAATTCGGGAGGGGGCCTAAAAAATAAATCTCAGACCTTATAAATTCAGTCTCCTCTATTATGAGACTAAAGAAATAAATAGAGGTTCTGTAATTATTCTACAAATTGTGTATTCCAAATCTCTTGGGTAATTATCACAACTAAAAATTACACATTACAGTAATCACAACTAGCAAATTACCTGGAATTGCTTGCTCAGTGCATATCTTTCAGTAACCAAAATTTGAACATAAAGTGATTATGCATGAGAGCTATTTATAATGGAGTGTGTGAAGACTTGGGTGATTTCTCTGATTTATTTTTCATTAACACTACAGGGTTAAATGTTACCTGCCTCCCTGTCTAAGCCAAACAGTAGTAGTCCTATTCTTAAAATAAAGCAGTTAAACTGGTGAAATTGAATAATACATTAAAATATCTACATATATTTACACATTCCAAGAAAATATTAACTTTGTCACTTATATATTAATCCTCTTGCTAAATAACTTCATTAAAATTCCCCCCCATTATTAAATGAAAATTTCATTGTCTTCTAAGTACTTTAGGAAGCAGTTAATTTAATAGTGGAGTCCACTGATCTTATAAAATGTTCGACCTGCTTCTATAGTAGTTTCCTCAAGTATAGATTGAAGTCATATCTAGGTGGAACCAGCTAAATATCTTCCTCTTTCCTTTTTCTGACCTTCCCTCCCAAAACATAGGGACAAGTGCATGATTTTTATGGCTAGACTTTTAGGATTTGACCCTTGTTTTCATTTTTTGGTTCTGCCTGTGAGTCCCTTGGAAACTGTTTGGGACCTGCATTGGTAGTGAGCATTGGAGTCTGGGACTTTGGTTTGGTATTTGGTATCCATGCATTATAGAACTTACACTTAAGTTTTTTTTTTTTTAAAATATATTTTATTGATATTTTACAGAGAGGAAGGGAGAGGGATAGAGAGCTAGAAACATCGATGAGAGAGAAACATCGATCAGCTGCCTCCTGCACACCCCCCACTGGGGACGTGCCCGCAACCACAGTACATGCCCTTGACCGGAATCGAACCCGGGACCCCTGAGTCCGCAGGCCGACGCTCTATCCACTGAGCCAAACCGGTTTCGGCACACTTAAGTTTTTAGTTAGCAACTTTGGAGAACACTGGTTTCTAACCTTTTGCCTCACAGCCACCTCTTAAAGAATCTAGTAGAGATCTATGGATTCTTTTTCCAAGAAAGATGTACGTAAGCACCTGGACAATTTTGCATAAGGCAGGGAAGAATTAGTGTGACTGAGAAGTAAACTGGGAACTGTTCCAGCTGGAGAACTGGAAGTGAGAAGGGGCACTGGTGCCTGAAACAGCACTGCCTCTTTAGGTCACTGCAGATCCTGTGTGAGTTCCAGTGAGGAATGAGGCCAGAGGCAGGGGCCAAATAATGAAAGAAGGGCAGGAATCTGACATCCAGTACATTGTGAGCGTATGGAGGTATGTGAGTTTCTCCTTGAGGTATTTAGATTTATGTCACATTATTGGCTTGTTTACAGGATTATCTTGAAAATTATTAATATTATTCAGTTTATTATTTTGGGTGAATTGATATGCTTTATCATCTCTGATTCAAATATGTATATTTTCCTTTATATATTTGAAGAAAACTTTCTATTTCCTCTTACAACTCAGGTATGTTCCTCATCTTCCCTGAATACCCCCTTGGATCTCTCAGAATTCTGTCCCAGTTTGCAGTTCAAAGTGACCTGCTGACAGAGGTGGAATCCTGAGCTTGTCACCATTTCTGAAGCATCTTTATTATTATTAATTCTTACACTTAGGAGTTTTAACAAACTTGATTTTGTTGTTAGCAATAGGTTAGTTTAGCGTTGTATTTTGCCCATGCCAACCCAACAGTAGTAACAACAACAACAAATTGCAAAGGCACCTTCAAGATGGGCAACTGGCGAGGCCCAGCCGTTGTTGGGAAGTCCCTTAGCTGTTGGCTGCAATAAAAGGAAGGAGACCACTTCATGTAAATGAATTCAGTGGTGTGGTGTAGCACAACAAAGTTCTTTATAAAATGAAAATTTCAGTTGTCAGACCTATCTTAGTACTTACTGCTTACTTAGAAACTAAATGAGTAATTTGACTAGCAATTTGTTAGAGGGTTAGTCATTTTAGCCTTTGAACTCATTGTCTTTTAAATAGCTAAGCATATTTTAAATAGTCTATAATATATTACGATATTAAAAATAATATACTTTCTCATTAAAAATACTATATTTTCCCACTTCTCTAAGTACAGTATTTTATAGAGTGATTGTATATCATTTATTTCCTTATATTTGTGTTTTACAAGCTATTAAGTTATAGGCTAATTTTGTGTTAATGGCTGCTGCTGCTTTTTTATGTTATTTTTTTCTGGGTGCTTTAAATATTATTTTTTAAATCAATATTTCAGTGCCAGAGAAAGGATAAATTCTCTCTAAAATTTGGCTTTCAACCTGTTCAGGTCATCAGTGATTTAAAAAAAAAAAAAGAAAACTCGTTAGTCAAACATTCAAAGTGTGTTTTAAAACTCTTCTCAGGATTTTTTTTTTTTTTTTCATGTACCAAGGTAACATTTTCTCTCTCTTTCTTATGTGCCCTTCTCTTTTTTTTAGTGGTCAAATAAGCAAAATGGGGCAATTTCTTTTTTTTTTTTCAGAGAGGAAGGGAGAAGGAGAAAGAGATAGAAACATCAATGATGAGAGAGAATCATTGATTGGCTGCCTCCTGCACACCCGCTACTGGGGATCGGGCCCACAACTCAGGCATGTGCCCTTGGCCAGAATCGAACCTAGGACCCTTAAGTCTGCAGGCTGACACTCTATCCACTGAGCCAAGCCAGCTAGGGCCGACAATTTCTTTTTTTAATAAAGTATGCATTTGACTGTCTTTCACAGTTTGTTTATTTTTATTTACTAAATTTAATTTGCACAGTAGTTTGTTAAAACCCAACTTATATGTCTTTACTTTTTTTCACCTCTGTCAATGTACTGTAATTGTCATTTCCCAATAAGTTATCCCAGGGATTTAGTCTAGAATTATCAGTAGCTGTCCTTGGAATATTACTTGGTTTGCAATTTTGGATTAGAGTTTGTGGTTTTATGTATATTTTGTACTCCCAAGAAATTTGAATGTAACTCCAGGTTTTTGTTAGCAAGCCTACTATAACCAGATAAGAGCTTTCTGCTTAAAGAATTCTAAAGTTATTTTTTCTGTAGATTAAATGTGTGAGTCTTTACAGTGATTCCTGATCATTGCCATCCATCAGAATCATCTGCATAGCTTTGAAAGTAACTCCAGTGCCTTGACACCCTCTGAGGCTCTGATTGACTTGGGCTGGGGTGGGCCCTGGTAGTGATAGGGCCAATAAGCTCCTCTGGTGATTCTGATCTACAGCCCACCTTGGGAACCATTGAAAGTTAGAAGGCCCCTCTTACTTAGTGGCTTTTAACGTTGGCTATGCATAGCAGTCACTGGAGGAGCTTAAGCAGCTCTTGAGATCTGGGTCCTACCTCCAGAAGTTTTGATTTAATTGTTCTAGGACAGAGGTCGGCAAACTCATTAGTCAACAGAGCCAAATATCAACAGTACAACGATTGATATTTCTTTTGAGAGCCGAATTTTTTAAACTTAAACTTCTTCTAACGCCACTTCTTCAAAATAGACTCGCCTAGGCCATGTTATTTTGTGGAAGAGCCACACTCAAGGGGCCAAAGAGCCGCATGTGGCTTGCGAGCTGCAGTTTGCCGACCACTGTTCTAGGATATTGCCTGTGCAGGTGGATTTTTTAAAAACAGTGAGGTGAATGTATACTACAGCAAAGTTGAGAACCACTATCACCAAACTTTTTTTTTTCAGTTGAGGAATCTGAAGCTCAAACCAAAGAGATAAAGTGACTTGTCTAAGATCCACAGGACAGAACCAGAAATCTCAGTTTAGGACTTGTAGTCAAATGTAGTAATCAGAACACCACATATTTTTATGGAAGTCTAGGTTTTGGCATGTCAGAAGTTCCTACAAAAGTATGTTTCTCAGCTCTTTAGTTCAGAAAATGACAAATATTTTCTTTAACACTGGAAACGTGAAAGTTAACCAAGATTTAATTATTTCCACAGTTAGGACATAAGAGGAATTAGGCGCTAGGAATTAGACACCTACATTTTATGTATTCTAGAGCTCGTGCACATTATCTGAAAGCAAATCAGGCAAAGAAAACGCAATTGAAATGTATTGGACCAGGTTAACCCCATGCAAAATTTCTATAGCAGGAATTATAAATGCTTGTGTTTACAAATGGTCATGCTCTAGGAGAAGGTTGCACAGGTCTATATGCTTGGAGTTAAAACTGCAATATACATTACACAGTGTACTTCATCAATAATATTAATAGCTAAAGTAGAAGTTACAGTAGTGGTTTAGAAATACAATTTTAAGAATGTCAGAAAAGGGGAAATATTGCAAAAATATTATAGGCTAACTATAATTCTCAGGTATTTGGGGAACAAATGTGTATTTGATACTCTTAGGGCAGAGAAAGGGTGTTGTTATCCTGTCCACATCTGATTCCTAAACACAAACATAAGCCTTTCTCTAGGCACACCTCCAGCCCCCATAATACCCATACCCTGCTTTACTTATTACACTTGTCTTTCTGTAGCCTTTATGTTCAAACTAGGGTGTGTTTAAAAAATATTTATTGAATGACTGAAGTAGATTGCAAACTCTTAAGATGGTGTTTTGCAAAATATGACCTGCATACCAGCAGAATCAGTAGCAGCCATGCCTGGGAAATTTGTTGAAAAGGCAGATTCTCAGGCCCCATTTACTGAATCAAAATCTCTGGAGGTGGAGCTCAGTCATCATCCTTTTAAGAGCCTTCAGGTTTTCTGATGCTCACTGTCATAGGTGAGTGTTACCATACCTTTTTTATATTCTCTGAAGACCTAGAATAAAGAATAAGATGGCATTTATAAAGTAATCATAGATGCCTTATCCTGTGCTGGGTGCTTTACAGATTTTATCACAGTGCGTAGCACTTAGTAGCTAGATCAATTTGCTATTGCTGCATAGTGAACCTAGTGACTTAAGAGAACAGTAATTATTCCTCATTAGTCTTTGGGTTGGCTGGGTGGTTCCAGTGGTCTTGGCTGCTCAGCTGTGGCTCAACAGCCTAGAGCCGTGGTCGGCAGACTGCGGCTCGCGAGCCACATGCGGCTCTTTGGCCCCTTGAGTGTGGCTCTTCCACAAAATACCATGGCCTGGGCGAGTCTATTTTGAAGAAGTGGCATTAGAAGAAGTTTAAGTTTAAAAAATTCGGCTCTCAAAAGAAATATCAATCGTTGTACTGTTGATATTTGGCTCTGTTGACTAATGAGTTTGCCGACCACTGGCCTAGAGTGGCCTCACTTTGTCTGGAGCCTCAGCTGAATGGCTGGAGTTCTTTCCATGTGTCTTTCATTGGGTGTATATGTGTGGGGAGGGATAGGGGTGATTGGTGTAGTCACCAATTCAAGGTATCTTCTAAAATACTAGTTGCTATGAGAACATTCTTTTATGTGGTATCAACCTCAACCTCAAAACTGAATATTTAAAAATGTATTTTATTCTTGTCTGGATTATAGGGAGAATACATATTCATTATAGAAAATTTGGAAATATATGAGTATAGACAAAACAATAAAGTTAAATTCACATGTGTATAATCTTACCACCCAGAGATAACATAGCACAAATGCTGTTTCTGTATCAAATATTGCAATGCCTTTTTTTTTTCTTGTATGCAGATATTGTAATTGTGGATGGGAATAGTCTGTATATATGAGGTACTGAAACTTCACAACTATTGCCTCATCTGTTTAACAAATATGTACTAATTATGCCCATTACATATAGTTAATAAAGATGTAAAGATTGCCAAAAGGTAATGTTCTCTTTTATAACTTTTACTTTAAATGTTTTGTTTCCCTACCCTTTATTTTGTTAATTTGTTTATTCTGTTAATAATTTCCTATTGATGTTTTTCATTTTCTCTTCATTTTCTCAGTTGGAGGGATTTTTTTCCTTTCTTATTATTTATCACCAGAGGCCTGGTGCATGAATTCATGCACAGGTGGGATCTCTTGGCCTGGTGGCGATTGAGGCCTATCAGGGGGGTTGGCTGGCCAGGGGGTTGGGGGGGAAGGGCTGCAGGAGGTTGGCCAGCCAGCCGGTGGGGGATGGGAGAAGGGGCCGATGTAGGGGGGGGGCATGGAAGGTTGGCCAGCACGGGGGAGGGGCCACGGGAGGTTGGCTGTGGGAGCGCACTGATCACCAAGGGGGAGCTCCTGCATTGAGCGTCTGCCCCCTGGTGGTTAGTGCGCATCATAGCGACTGGTCAACGGATCATTTTGGTCGTTTGGTTGCAATGGTCACTTAGGCTTTTATATATATACTAGTATATGTGTTTTTTCTCTCTGTTATTCTTCTTTCCTACATTTTTATCTTTATTACTCTGTCATTTTTAAACTTTTAATTTTCTTACCTAGAAATATGTTTATTAGATCTTGAGAGATTAGCAACAAATTATCAGCCTGGAAATCTCATTTTATCTTTTACCATTTGTTCTTTTTAGAAGTATTGATCTTTCTTTAGAAGGGAAGTATGTCCTTCCTTGCTGCTGAGCTGTACTACTATTTGGTGCTCTTTGAGAGTACAACTTAATCAACTTTTGGCTTTACATGTGGTGCCCTGCCATCCCCCAGTAAACAAACAAAAAAATACATGTCTGTCTAAATTCCTCAACTATTTGCACACATACATTCACTAACAGATTTTGAAATGTAGGCTGCAAATTTTCATTTGAAACCTTGTAATGTTTGCATTAACTCATGTCACTCAAAATTAGCAGTAAGGGGGGGAAAGGGGTAGTTCTTGGGTTTTAAAAGAAGAAGTTTCTTTTCCCACCCCAATCTCAATCTCTAATATCTGGTTCTGACAACAGGTGTGGGGTGGAGGGAGAGACTTAAATCAACCTGCTCTTGCCCCCAAACAGTTTGATTTCTGTTAACATTTTTATTTTTATTGTTGTCTGTGGGGTCATATGTTTTGGTTAATGACTTTAAACAGATCTGATGGTTGTGCCTAATGCCTTAGATTTTTCTGAGTGGTTATGATGTAACATGCCAACATTTCAAGTATCTAGATCAGATTAAATTAAATCATCCATTAATGAAACTTTGAAGGAAAGTAATTATTGAACTCCATGTGTTTCTGTCGTGTTTTAGAGACAACAAAAGAAACAGACACATTTAATTCATCTTCTGATGGCATTTTATTTTGATTATTTTAAAATATATTTTTATTGATTTCAGCGAGAGGAAGGGAGAGGGAGAGAGATATAAACATCAGTGACGAGAGAGAATCATTGATCGGCTGCCTCCTGCATGCTCCCTACCAGGGATCAAGCCGGCAACCCAGGCATGTGCCCTCAACCGGAATTGAACCCAGGACCCTTCTGTCCACAGGCCAACACTCTATCTACTGAGCCAAACAGGCTAGGGCTAATGGCATTTTATTTTTATATTTTAACTTTTGAATAGGTACTAAATTCACATGGGTAGAATTCAAATGGTGCTATAGGATATCTGTGTATTTGTAAAACTCCACTTTTTAAAACATTTTAACCAGTGCTTTACATCTTTTTTTTTTGTTCAACACAAGTTTAAAGTAACATTTTTAAAAAATATGTTTTTATTGATTTCAGAGAGGAAGGGAAATGGAGAGGGAGAGAGATAGAAACATCAGTGATGAGAGATAATCATTGACTGGCTGCCTCCTGCATGCCCCCCTCCGGGGATCGAGCCCGCAACCCAGGCATAAGTCCTTGACTGGAATCGAACCTGGAACCCTTCAGTCTGCAAGCTGACACTCTATCCACTGAGCCAAACCAGCTAGAGCTAAAGTAACATTTTTGAAAAGGAAATGTTTTTAATACTTTTCTGAGATTTTTTTCTGAACATTAGCTTGTCTCTTAACAAAATTAAATGTGTACCTGAATCTGGTAATGGGCGTCACCTTAAAATTTGGAATAACCAAAGTGGGGTGGTCTGGATTGCTCTTCAACTGGCACCTGAGTTGAGCTCAGTAATTAGCTCTCAGCTTGCTTTTTATCATTGTAGTAGTTATAACCAGTGAGAGCTGCCTTACTCCAGCTTGAACAGGTTAATGAAAAATATACAGCTTCCACTTTCCATTATTGTGCTTTCTGCTTCCATGTGTAGAATTTGGAAATGCCTGAGGAAGAGGGATTCATACCCAAGAAAATCAAGTTGTCCTGCTATCTGAATTTATAAATTACAAACTTAAATTAGGCCTAATTTTACCTACATTGATTTATATATTTATATTAAAAATTTGAAAGTATCTTATTGGAAAACTGAATTTCTATTGAGATCCTAAGTTTATTATGTGAAGTTGGCAGTTGGATTTTTTTTTAATGGAAGGAAGATGAATTAAAAAAAAACCCACAACCACCATAGTAATTTTATGGTATAAATAATGGCAGGTTGAAAAAATGATAAACCAGTTTTCTTTCTGATATTAGCCTCAATTCATGGACTTTGGCAGTTTCATGTTCAGCTTTAGGGGTGTTAAAAGATAACCTGAGGCATATTAAAATTTTTAAGATTTCATTTGAGCAAAAATCAATTCAAATCTTGTAGCATTCAGAGTGGCAAAAAGAAAGGTGCTCCAAGTAACTGTACAAAAGGAAAGACTTTCATAGGCAATAGGGTTCAGAAGCAGGAAGTTATACTGTAAAAACATGGGTTGGCTAATGCAAGGTTACTTCCCTGTAAGGGGATGGCAAAGATCTATGAGGCAGACTATCTAACTAGTGCTGATTGGATGATTCCTGATTCACTGGTTTAAGATTTCATTTCTGGGGGAGCCGAAACTGTAATTGAATTGAGTCTGTTTGATGATGTGAGGCTTAGCATAAGTGAATCCATTTTGAGCCTGATGTCTTGTATTTAACAGGATAAGCTTGGACTGAAACATAGCCAGTGGGGAGGTCAGACTCTTGAATTCATAAGCCTGTTTTCAAGGAGTGAATGTGAAGAAAAGTGCAGAAATCTTTTCTTCTTTTCTTTGCCCAGAGGAGGGGATGGGAGGAATACATACATATATGTTTTACAAACACACTGAACATATATCTAGCCACATGGTTGTGATTATCTATATTCAGCAATAGGTAATATATCCTTATATTAATCTCAATAGGTATAAATTACTTAAAAAGTGAAATCAAAGCGTGTGTGCTTTTGAGTCAGGTTTATTTTGCTCAACATTGTGATTGAGTGCCATCCTATTGCTGCATGTTGTTGCAGTTTGTTCATTTTCATTGATGTTTATTATTCCATTTTGTGAATATTTCACAATTTATCCATTCTGCTATTGATGGACATTTGAGTAGTTTTGGTTTGAATAATACCACTGTGAAGGTCCCAGAGCATGTCTTTTGTGAACATATGTATACATTAGAGGCCCAGTGCACAGATTCGTGCACGGATGGGGTCCCTCAGGGTGGTCTGTGGAGATTGGGCCCCAGTTTGCGCCCCCCAGCCTCTCAGCCCCGCAGCCCTGCCTGGCACCCCACCTTAGCCTGGCGCTTCCCCCTCACCTGCTCCACCATCCTGCCTACAGGGCAATCGATAGCGACTGGGCCCCCCGCCCGGCTCCCTCAGCTCCTGGGAGCCAGGTGGCAGCCCTGCTCCCTGCCACCGCCGCTGGTCACTGTCTGCAGGGTGATTGGCAGGGTGATTGGCCTGGTGCCACCTGCTCACCTGCTCCACCATCCTGCTGCGGTCTCTCTCTCGTCAGGGCCCATTGGGGCCAGCAGCGCCTCCACTGCCACCTGCTGCCAGTGCCGTGTTGCTGACGCCCGCCATGTTCCGCACCGCCCCCTGGTGGTCAGCACACATCATAGCAAGCGGTCAAACTCTCAGTCTCCCTGTAGAACTCTCAGTCGACTGCCCAAGGGGACAATTTGCATATTAGGCTTTTATTATATAGGATTTCTGATGGATATATATATATATATATATATATATATATATATATATGAGTGAAATTACTGTGTCATCAGGTATGCCTATATTCTGTTTAGTAGAATTTATGCATATGTATTTATCATATTTTAATATGTTTATTTGGTATTTGTTAACTTTTTTTGTCATTTAAACATGAGTTATGTCTGATTAATTTGTTAGCCCACAAAAAGGTATTGCCAATTTATATTGGGAACCAAATGCAAGTGTAGTTTCAGTAAAAGTAGGAGTTCAAAGCCCCTAATTAGTTTGTGATTTAGGCCCATCACAGCCTTTTTGAGTTTGCGGTTCCACTTCTATAAATGAGAAGATAGAAATAATTATGATTTCTAAGGTGCTGTCATCTATATTTCTGTAATTTTGAAGTGTCCTAAAAGAATGTTACCTAAGTATGCCTTTGTGATAGTGCTAACTTGGGAAACAAAATTGCCTAGTAAGATAAATGTCTAGCCGAAACCGGTTTGGCTCAGTGGATAGAGCGTCAGCCTGCGGACTGAAGGGTCCCAGGTTCGATTCCGGTCGGGGGCATGTACCTTGGTTGCGGGCACATCCCCATTGGGAGGTGTGCAGGAGGCAGCTGATCGATGTTTCTCTCTCATCGATGTTTCTAGCTCTCTATCCCTCTCCCTTCCTCTCTGTAAAAAATCAATAAAATATATTTAAAAAAAAGATAAATGTCTGATCATATTATATTTCAACAATTGAGAAGTATTGGGATATGCAGAAATCTATTTGGGTTTTTCAGTAAGGAGGCATGACTTAGTAATAGGCTAATTTAGTTAAGATTCATGTTAAAATAACGATTTATCTTCCCTTCCATGGTAATAATTGTCAGGAAGTTTAACAGAGAATATTTGTACTTAACATAACTAAAGTTTACTATCCAAATACTTGGGTAACCTGGGATTTTATGTCCAAAGAAATCTTTCCATGTTGTGTTAAACTTTCAGTTGAATTAAATATATGAGTGTATGGGAACCATTGTCTCCCATGTTATTTTTAGTGTTGGCTGGTTATATTTTTAAAGTCATTCTTTTTCCTCATGGACTTTTACCATGTATGATCCGTAATTTCAAGCCAGTTTCAGAGTTGGAAAAAAAATGAGCTAATATTTCATAGGTGAATAATAATTATATTAACAGACCGTATGCAATTCATTATTGACACTTTTTACTTCATTTCTTTTTCAAAGCTTGTAGTGTGTCCCTAGCGCAGTTCTTCAGCTGTGGTTAGAGGTACGTGGAGGTGAAACTTTTACACTCTACATGATTCTCTGAACTGCTCCTGACAGGCACTCCTCAGACCTGTCTGTGACCAGGAACTGGAAGTTATAGCACACATTTTAGTGAGTCTTTCCTGAACTTAAATTTATTCAATTTAAAGGAATACATTTTTCCCCCCTGAAATTATGTCTCTCTTATTCTTGTGGTGTGAAAATATTCTTTAACGCCAAACAAGTGATTGGTTTTGTGTTAATGCCCTTTTGGTGAAATGAATATGAATCCTATGTTAGTTTCCCCTATTTTTGTTGTTGTCAGACATTTCAAGGTCTTTTAAATCCAAGCAGTTGGAAACCAGTGGTTTATAGAACATCTTCCTTCATCAGTCCTCTTTTATTGAAAAGGCTTGCTTCTCTGCATCACTGCTCTTCAGAGCCTCTTAGTTAATTTTACCCTTGGTTTATTACTCTGAGCTGCCTCTCAGTGTTGGGCATGCTTACATGCCCTGCCAAGAGTCTCTTTCTGCCTTTCACTTTTCTTCTCTCAGGTGCCAGAATGGAGCAGCGTTGCCCTCAGGATTCTGCAGCTGCTCCTTTCAAGCTTTGACACTCCCTGGCCTGGTTCCAGCCTGTGCTCTTGTGTTCATCACTCTGTCACAGGCTGTGCCAAGATCTTTCTCTCTTTGATTAGAGGTTCTCATGATAAAATTAGTTAGCCGGGCTTGATTGACATTTTCCAAGGATATTTATGCTGGTGGATAGTCTGGGAGGCGCTGATTGCTCTTTAATTATTAAGTTACAAGGAGATATATAGCATGGGAAAAATCAGTTTTAGGTGGGAAAAGCACCTTTGTGGCATTTTGAGATGATATTTTTTATTTCTCAGCTGGCAGGTCTTATTCTCCCTCCCTGCTCCCACCCTACCAGCCACCCACTTTGCTGTAAGGATCGAATCAAACATGGCAGATGTATTGCTTGCTTGCATTATGAATCTCAAAGGAAAATGGTGATTGAGGGAGATTATTGAACAGAAAACTAATTTGTTCCTTTCTCAAATTAGGCATATAGGTGAGCCACACTTACAGTGAACCAGTGATGTGTGTGTCTTCTATTTTCTGTAGTAGGATGAAGCTGGCCCTCTGTCTGACCTCTGGCAATGTATTAGCCAATCAGAAGAAACAAGTTCTCCAAGGATAAAGATGTGGGGGTGACTTGGGGTGTGGTGATGAGGTTACTATCAGTCTGATATTAATATTTACAAATGAAAAGTACAGACTGTCCCAGGACTGGGCCACCAAGGACTAGGGGTGAGTCCTTTAGTGTTATTGAGCAAGAGGTTTGACAAATGAAAGCCCTACCAGTAGTTGCCCTTGAGGTCTAACCTGAAAGAGAAGCTAAATCACTCTAAAAAAGTGATGTTCCAGCCCTGTGGTGATCTTGGCTGCTGACCAGCTCATTGGGGAGGTCTGGGACAGTAGAGTGGGATATTTCACAAGTCTTATAATAGGTCCTTAAATCTTGGGGTTGCTTTACATGCAATTTTACTTAGAGGCAGAACAATGAAAAAGAAAAGGTCTTTTGAGGTTCCTGCTAAACTACTGTTTTTCAGCAGTTAAACCTGTATATGAATCACCTGAATCTATGAATCTGCATTGAAGTGCAGAATATTATTCAGTAGTTTCTGGGGTGGAGCCTGAGATAATGCATTTTTATCAAACTGTGAAGTAATGCTTAGGCTGTTGGTGTAAGGATTGAATTTTGTATATAATTGGTAGGCATTTATTTTTGTTCTTGCCCTAGAACTTAAATACCAATTTAAATCTAAGGCCCACAAAATAAGTATTCTTATTCATGTTTACTCTTTTTTTCTTTATACTTGACTATAAAAATGCTATTTACAATGAAAAAAAATATATATGGTGAATTATGGGATGAACAGTAATAAATAATAGATATTAATATAATCTGAATTAAATCCACCAACCAACATACTGGAAATTCTTCCTGATCAGAAACCAAATACTAGGGTATATAAATTGCTATTTGCAGACCTCTCATGCAGTACCATATTCACATGTGCATTACACCAAACAGATGTCTGAGAAATAGATTTTTGTTGCAGACTTTGACACAGGAAATACATCAGGCTCCATAAAACTTAATGGAAAAATGTATTTTTTAACTACAATCCATTTTTAAAGAACAGATTGCAGTGCATTCAGTGGAATCAAACAGGACTTATTCTTGAGAGCTTTGACAGAGCCTTCTATCCAGGGAGTTATCTATAAGAATGTCACCTGGTGGCATGGTATTTGATTGGTTATTGATAATGTGGAGTTGGCCATATCGAGTGACCTATTTTAGATCGTGGAAAAAGGATACATTTCTTTACTACACTAAATATTTATCTGGTGAATCATTTCTGGAAGTGAGGGAATCACTGTGGTATTTTGAAATGGAAACACATCCTTTTGTGCATCAGCAATGTGATCTCTGAGTCTGTTTCGAATGTAATACACCAGGGGCCGAGAGTCTGCCAAAGTAGAACATCTGCTTCTAAGACATAGGCTTCTGGTGCATTCTTCTCTGTGAGCCATTACTTTCTTTTGCTTGTTTTCTCAGTTTGTTAAATTTATATTATATTCCATCAAGGGCATAGGGAAGAAACCCTCAAAATTCAATTACTATCTTACAACAGAGAAAACGTCAACAAAAGTTTTTGCATTTGGATCAAGATCTAAGAAGTCCTAGTTATTAAATTATATCTTGTGAGACATTTTATTGAAAGTGGTTTTCATTTTCAACCCCTTCCTCCCCCAGTTCTGTTCTCCCTGGTGGAATCATGTTTGGATATGTAGACCTCTATATCCTTGAGTAGCCTGGTAGATGGTGGGCCTGTGCCAGTCAAATGGGCAGGCCTGCTGCATAGGGAGCAAGTTTCATATCTGTAGTGTGGTATTGCTACCCTATCAGCCTCTCCTCTGGATACAAATTACTTCTGACCCTGCAGTCTGTCATGTTGCCAGACTGATCCACACCCACATGTCTTTGTCTAACAGGCTTGCTGCTTTTCTTCCACCTTTCCACTGTCTCTCTTAACCCTTTTTAAGAGGCTCAGAATTGAGCACTTTTTCCTTTTTGCCCCTGTGTTCCTGAAGCATGTTGAATGTACCTCAGTTACATAAGGTGGGGAAAAGGTAGGTTTACAGTTGTGAGTATATGAAGCATAGAGTTTATGCTTGTATTATTGTTTATTAATTATGGTATACAAATAATTCTAAATGTACTTTTGCCCCACCCTGAACAGTGACACTGCATTGTAATTGTGTGTGGTTTTTTTAGAAAATCCTTACCTGAGGATATGTTTAATGATTTTTTAAAATTTATTTTATATTTTTGTTTATTGGTTTTTTAGAGAGAAGGAAGAGGGAAAGTAGAAAGGAAGAGGGGGGATACATAGAGAGAGAGAGAAACATAGATGTGAGAGAGAAACATCAACTGGCTGCCTCGCATACGTGCCCTAATCAGGGATTGAGTTTGCTACCAAGGTTTGTGCCCTGACTGGGAATCGAACCCACAACCTTTAGTATATGGAACGATGCTCTAACTAACTGAGCCACACTGGCCAGGGCTGTAATTGTGTGTGTTTATATGTAACTAGAGACCCGGTGCACGAAATTCATGCACAGGTGGGCTGTCCTTCAGCCCGGCCTGCACCCTCTCCAATCTGGGACCCTTTGGGGGATGTTTGATTGGGCCTAAACTGGCAGTCAGACATCCCTCTAGCAATCCAGGACCACTGGCTCCTATCCACTCACCTACCTGCCTGCCTAATTACCCCAACTGCCCTTTCCTGCTGGCCTGATCACCCCCAACGGCCCTCCCCTGCTGGCCTGGTCACCCCCAACTGCTCTCCCCTGCTGGCCTGGTCTCCCCCAACAGCCCTCCCCTGCCAGCCTGCTCACCCCCAACTGTCCTCCCTGCCGGCCTGGTCTCCCCCAACTGCCCTCTCCTGCCAGCCTTGTCACCCCCAACTGCCCTTCCCTGCCGGCCTGATCTTGCCCCCAACTGCCCTCCCCTGCCGGCCTGATCTTGCCCCCAACTACCCTCCCGTGCAGGCCTGGTCACCCACAACTGCCCTCCCCTGCTGGCCTGATCTCCCCTAACCCCCTGCCAGCCTGATCTCCTCCCTGACTGCTCTCCCCTGCTAGCCTGATCTTGCCCGTAACTGCCTCTGCCTCGGCCCCCACCACCATGGCTTTGTCCTGAAGGAAGTCAGACGTCCAGAAGATGGCCAGTTGACCTAGTCTAATTAGCATATTACCCTTTTATTAGTATAGATAGATTATATAGGATTGCTTAAATGGGGTGGGGGGAGGAAGCCTATTTCATCAGGAGGAGATGCTTTTGGCAGACAAAAATACATAACTCCTATATCTGGACTGATAGCAAGCTATATGCACTATACTGCCAAACCAGATATTAAAAAATTGAACTGCTTTCTTACACCTTACACCAAACAGCTGTTGCCCTTAAAACCCCTCCTCAGCCCCACATTAGGTTTTGTCTTCGCAGTTCACCCAGATTAGGTTCTGATTGGTTGGTTTCTATACCAGTCAGCTTCAAAAGCTCTGCCTCCTAGGCATCCATTGGCACTTCTGGGAAATCCAGAATGGCCCCGCTGACAGCTCTCTCTCTCTCCGGGCCTATCTTTGGGCCTGATCCGCAGCTTCCACGGCAGCTGCTGACCAGGCCCTGCCTCTCTCGCTGCGCCCACCTTGCCCCACCCACCCGCCTGCCGCCCCGCCCACTCACCAGCCGTCAGCCTTGCTGTGATAGGAGCCTGTGGGCCATGGTGGAGGGACCAAGAGGTGCTCCATGCACTTCCTGGTGACCGTTCGTTTGGTCGTTTTGGTCGTTATGGCCATTTGCCTTTTATTGTATAGATTATTCAGATTATAAACTTCCAGAGGGCAGGGACATAACTGGTTTCATCTTATTGTTCCCATTGCCTAGAATAGTGACAGATAAGAGCAAAGCCTCAAAAAGTATTTGTTGAGTGAATCAACTTTATTAAAGTCACTGGAATTCCATGTATGTAGATTGCAATTTCTATGTACATAAAATCATTCTGAAAAACGGAGAACTGATGTTTGTGCAAATAAGCTAGACTTTTAGAGAAGCAGTGAGCTAGCTGCATCATGAGGTAAGATATGTCAGAGAAGGAAAAGATTAACTGGTCCTGCTTTTACAGCCTGATCTTTGCAGATTACTACAAGTAAATATTAGTTCTCTTTAATATTTAATTCCTTTAATATGTGACTAAACAGGAAATAGGTAAGACAGAAATAAAATTTTTATAAGTTACTAGAGGCCCGGTGCATGAGATTTGTGCACTTGCGGGGGTGGGGGTCCCTCATCCAGGCCTGAGCCCTCTCGCAGTCTGGGAGCCCTTGGGGGACATCCTTAGCCCTGCAATGGAGGCGGGAGAGGCTCCTGCCACCACCGCTACGCTCACCAGCTGTGAGCCTGGCTTCTGGCTGAGCGGCGCTCCCCCTGTGGGAGTGCATTGACCATCATGGAGCATCTCCTGCACTGAGTGTCTGCCCCCTGATAGTCAGTGCACCTCATAGTGACAGGTCATTCTGCCATTCAGTTGATTTGCATATCAGCCTTTTATTATATAGAATAGGATTACATGATCCTTCTTTCTTTATTCTAAGGGTTAACTGAATATCCAAACAGCTTCTTCTTTTTAAATATTTGGGACTTCTTCTTTTTAAATATTTGGGTTTTCTTATTTCTATTAAGTTTTAAATGATAGGTATCTCCAGGAGAGGAATAATGATTGATTCTTGTGCTTAATGTATAAATTAAATCATACAAAGTCTTGGGTGTAGCAATACATCTATTGAATAACCATTTCACTTAAATGCATTTACAGGGGTAGACAGGTACAATGATCTCTACAGCAGTATTTTAAAATGTGTTCTTCTGATTATTATAGTAATGATTTAGGTACAGCTGGGAGCGATAGGAACTATGATTAAAAATCAGTATGTATACTTCAGTGTTGATAAGTAAGGAATTATTAATAGTGTCTGACTTTTAAACAGAGACCCCAGTGAATAGAAGTAGACAAGCCAACATTCATGATGATTTCTTATCTAGACATATGTCAAATCTGGTTATGTTAAATCATTTTCAGAACACATGTGATTTAAATGGCAGCTCAATTAAAGGATTGCTATAAAGTCTATAAACATTCCAGGTATTTGCTTACACTTTGCATACATATAATATTAAGGGGGTTTCTACCTTTAAGCATTTAAGACTTGTAGAAATTAAGTCTGCTGTCAGTATAAATCAGTGGATTAGTGTAATGATGTTTTCACAGTTCAGTTCGCTGTTTGGCCATCTAAATAAATATGGTTTGGGAATTCACTGTAGTAGTAGGCTCATTTCCAATTAGCATAGTCCAGGGTTCTTATAAGAACCTCTCTTGTTTGAGAGCAGCTTCCACTTTATGTGGTGTTGGCTGGGGTTCAGGTTCAGCTGGAGGATCCAGTGGCCTCACTCGTATGCCTCACATTTGTTGCTATCTTGCAGCGGGGAACTCACTAGGGCCTTTCTTGCATGACTGGGTTTCCTCACAGCATGGTGGTTAAATTCCAGGGTGTTTTCTAAGATTTAAAGACAGAAACTGCAGATCTCATAAGTCCTAGCTTCAAAATTTACACAGTGTCATTTCTACCACATTCTGTTGATCAAAGCAAGGCACAGCCTATCTCAGGTACAAGGGATAGACTCCACTCCATGATGGGAAGAGTAGCAAACATTTTGGCCATCTGTATTCCTCCACAAATCCTCTGAGCTAAGTACTGTTATAATTCACTAGAGGCCCAGTGCTCAAAATTCGTGCACGGGGGCAGGGGTGGGTCCCCTACCCAGCCTGCAACCTCTTCAATCCGGGACCTTTTGGGGAATGTCTGACTGCTGGTTTAGGATCAGGCCTAAACCAGCAGTCGGACATCCCTCTCACAATCCTGGACCACTGGTTCCTAATCGCTCGCCTGCCTGCCTGGTCGCCCCTAACTGCCCCCCCCACCCCCCGCACTGGCCTGATCGCCCCTCACTGCCTCTGTGTGCCCCTAACTGCCCCCCCCCCCTGCTGGCCTGGTCACTGCTAAGTGCCCCCCCCCCCCCCGCTGGCCTGGTTGCCTCTTACTGTCCCCACTGCCAGCCTGGTTGCCCCCAATTGGCCCCATCTGCTGGCCTGGTCACCCCAACTGCCCTTCCCCCACTGGATGGTCACCCCCACTGCCCCCCTGCTGGCCTGGTTGTCCCTCACGGTCCCCCCGCCATCCTGGTCACCCCACGCTGCCTGCTGTTAAGTCATTTGGACATCCCTCACTAACCCCTCTGCTGGCCTGGTCGCCCCACACAGCCTGCTGTTCAGTCATTTGGTCGTCTCTCACTAACCCCCCTGCTGGCCTGGTCATAGGCAGCCACGTTGTGAGGGCGTGAGGGTCAATTTGCATATTGTCTCTTTATTATATAGCCATGGTCGGCAAACTGCAGCTCGCGAGCCACATGCGGCTCTTTGGCCCCTTGAGTGTGGCTCTTCCACAAAATACCACAGCCTGGGAGAGTCTATTTTGAAGAAGTGGCATTAGAAGAAGTTTAAGTTTAAAAAATTTGTCTCTCAAAAGAAATTTCAATCATTGTACTGTTGATATTTGGCTCTGTTGACTAATGAGTTTGCCGACCACTGTTATATAGGATCCTTTCAAGAGGAGGAAACTGAGGCTTAGAGAGGTTAACTTAATACTCAAGGTTATTCAGTTTTGAATTGGTTTAAGAGATAAGTTTGACTCTAGAGCTGGGGCTTTTTACTATAGTGATTTGCAGCCTTCAGGGTTTAAGCCAATTAGAAACATTTGTATTTCTACTTCAGAGCCAGTATTGGAGGGAGGCTGGTTTACTGATGTGTGGGTTATTCCATTTGTAATCAATCCGACTGAAATAGTTAAGGGATTTGATTCATAGTATTGATCAGCCATCGTATGGTAAATGTAACAGTCTCCCTAAATTTGGATATTTTTAAACTCTTGGTTGCAATGAAAGTTACTAGTAAAATTTTTAGACCTGATTTTTCTGTGCCTACTACATGTAGTAGCATATTTCCTTACCAAGAACAAATAAATAAAACTGACTTTCTAAACTATAAGTTTTCCAGTGGGGATACTCTGTTCTGGTAGTCCACATTTTTATATGGTTTCAGTGTTCTGGTATTAACTATTCATTAACATGAAACACAGAGCTCTCACATTGCCTTTTATTTATTTATTTTTGTTATTTCTGCTGCTTTGTGGTTTTCATTGTTTTGAGAGCCAATGTTATTCAAGGATTTTTCTTTGTTGAAAAAAGAAAAAAATAGATATGCTTTTTATGGCAAACAACAAAATAAAAATCAAGGCTTCCAAATATACTAATGACTTTTTATGCTTGGTATAATTTCAAATTTTTATGTTAGATTTTTATGTCCTGACTTCAGGATTTCTGCAGCCTCTGACTGAAGTATATTGAGGAACGTCTGAAAACTGAAAATGTTACATTCCCTGTTGTACTCATGTATTAGTTGCAGGTTGGGAAATGTATTCACAGTTTTTGCCCAAAGCATATGGACTTTGTAGTGCCAGAGTCATCTAGTCACCTTCTGCTGGCTGGAATAAAAGTGATGAGAGCCCTGCTGCATGATATGAGACCTCAGAACTTAGGTACACAATAACCTCACTTTACAGAGGACAAACTGATAAGAGAAGCTTCCAGCTCATTTTCATATCTATATATATATATAAAAGCCTAAGTGACCGGCCAGTAGCTATGATGCACACTAACCACCAGGGGACAGATGCTCAACGCAGGAGCTGCCAAGCAACAGTAACTTTGCAGAGTGCCCTCTCGGACTCCTGGACCCCTCGGGGGATGTCAGACTGCTGGTTTCAGCCCGATCCTTGCAGGCCAGGCCAAGGGACTCCACCTGCCAGAGGGACCCCACTCACTCCGCAAATGCCCTTTGAGCCCTGGCCCTGCCCCAGGTGTGGCCAGCCGGGGAGGGACTGTGGGAGGTTGGTTCCAGGGTGTGTCTGACCCGTCTCGCCAGGTCCCGCCCCACTGGCCACCTTCTAATGAATTTCCTTTCAATATGCACAAATCTGTGCACCGGGCCTCTAGTTGTGTAATAATGAGATAGCTATACTTGGGTCTAGAACCCCATGCTACCATTGCCATGTTTTCCTCCACTATATTCCAGAATTTCCTTTATGAGGCTTATAGTTGAAAATGTGGGAACCAGTTTTCTAGAAGATCTTAAAACTACCACTCAGATACAGAGTAAGTTACATCCAGTTTACCTTTTGCTAGTTAAGAAAATCTTAGGCCTATTTTTAAATTATATATTTGTTGTTAATAAATCTAGAGACATAGAAGCATGGAAAAGACTGTCGAATCTCAGCAGGAAGGAGGGGGTGGGTGGATTGGAAGAGATCAACCAAAACATATCCTATCTAATAAAAGAGTAATATGCAAATTAACCACCACTCCGCTACACCCACAAGCCATGCCCGCAAGCCATGCCTATCAGCCAATCAGGAGCGAATATGCAAATAAACCCAACCAAGATGGCTACGGCCACAGAGAGCAGGAGGGAGGCTTGGGTTTCCCCGGCAATGGAGGAAGCCAAGCTTTCCGCCTGCCCTTGCCGTCCTAGGCCTCCACTCAAGGCTACAAAGTTTCAATGATAGAAGATACATAAATTCAAACAGAAATGGTGGCGCCACGGAGCTGGAAAGAGCAGGAGGCTAGGGTTGCCCCCAGCGATGGAGGAAGCCAAGGTTCTGCAGCCCTGGCCGGCTCAGGCCTCCAATTAAGGCTACAAAGTTTCAATTATGGAAGATACATAAATCGCAGCAGAAATGGCTGCCACCATGGAGCAAGCAGAAGGCTTGGCTCTGCTCCAGGCTACAAAGTTTCAATTGTAGAAGATAAATAAGCCCCAGATACCAGGGCCTCCACTTGGGTCACCAGGGGGCATGGCTGGCCTGCAAACCACCACAGGCCCCTCGCCCAGGCCGCCCCACACCCCAAGGGAATCCCCACCCTGATCCGGGACACCCTTCAGGGCAAACAAGCTGGTCCCCACCCATGCACCAGGCCTCTATCCTATCTATTAAAAGAGTAATATGCAGAATGACCATCACTCCAACACACAAGTTGGCTGCCACCATGTGGTCAAAGATCCTGCCCCCATGTGGACACAAGATGGCCACCACAAGATGGCCAGCAGGGGAGGGCAGTTGGGAGGGACCAGGCCTGCAAGGGAGGGCAGTTGTGGGTGATCAGGCCAGCAGGGGAGGGGAGTTGGGAGGGACCAGGCCTGCAAGGGAGGGCAGTTGGGGGCGATCAAGCCTGCAGGGGAGGGCAGTTAGGGGTGACCAAGCCGGCAGAGGAGGGAAGTTGGGGGCAACCAGGCCTGCAGGGAAAGGCAGTTGGGAGGGACCCAGGGCTGCAGGGGAGAGCAGTTTGGGGGGACCAGGCCTGCAGGGGAGGGCAGTTAGGGGTGACCAGGCCTGCAGGGGAGGGCAGTTGGGGGGGACCCAGGCCTGCATGGGAGAGCAGTTGGGGGGGACCAGGCCTGCAAGGGGAGGTCAGTTAGGGGTGACCAGGCCTGCAGGGGAGGGTAGTTAGAGGTGACCAGGCCTGCAGGGGAGGGCAGTTAGGGGAAAACAGGCTGGCAGGGGAGCAGTTAGGCATCAATCAGGCTGGCAGGGGAGTGGTTAGGGGGTGATCAGGCTGGCAGGCAGATGCAGTTAGGGGCAATCAGGAAGGCAGGCAGGCGAGCAGTTGGGAGCCAGAAGTCCTGGATTGTGAGAGGGATGTCCAACTGTCCATTTAGGCCTGATCCCACCGGGATTGGGCTTAAATGGGCAGTCGGACATCCCTCGAGGGGTCCCAGTTTGGAGAGGGTGCAGGCTGGGCTGAGGGACAACCCCCCCCCCCCCCCCGTGCACGAATTTTGTGCACCAGGCCTCTAGTATGCATATGTGCATAATCCATGTACACAGACAATAGTATGGTGAAGGCCTGGGACAGGGGGTAGAGGCAGACTAGAAGGGGTCAATGGGGAAAAAGAGACATGTATAGTACTTTCAACAATAAATATTTTTTAAAAAAGAAATATTTATTGTTCTTGCTATATTCAGAAAGTTTAAGAATTTTATACCTGTCTAAGAAAATTTTACTGTAAAACTGGTAAATTACTACAGCCATGATTTTCTATGATTGCTTTACCTTTTTGTTTTTTCATTTTGAAGAAAAAAAAATCCTAATATGGTCTTAGAATGCTTGTTAAAAAATAGCATTCTTCTGTGGAACTATAGACATCTAAATTACTCTTTTCCTTTGAACCATTATCATACATACATATCATATATCTGGTAAGCTGAAGAAGAAATGTGGGTAATTGAATCCTCAGGTCATGTGTGATTATAAACTTATTTAATGCCATTCTCTGATAAGAAATATATGTGATATGCTAATTTATCTATATAACCATCAAGTATTTTCTAAAATAATTCAACTGGAGTCATGTTTTACAGGGGACTATTATAAAAGCAGGAGATACAGTCTTTAATTAGAATTAGACTTCTCATTTTATTTGGAGAAGTTCTTGGACTTTTTGACCTTTGTATTCCCTGTTTTATATTCTAAAAATGTGAAATTATGATTGAGTCCTTCTTTTAGGGAAATATTTGGAAAAATACTAGTGCGCCATTGGTGAATGTACTAATAGTATGGAGGAAGGGCTAATACTTTTTAGAATGTCGGGGATTAGTGGTCAAGTAGGTGGGTTGGGAGACTGCCTCACAGATGCCTTTTCAACTTGAAAGCAAAAGCAACATGGTATCAGTGGGGCCTGTCAGAGGGTTGTGAGTACTGGTGTCTGGAAATCTATTCACTGTCCTAAAAACACATTGTAGATTTGCCTGCTGAGAAAAGCAATACAGTAGCTTTTAATGACATTCTTGTTTCTTGTTGAAAATAGTAAAAGTTAAAGAAAAAATGAAGAAAAATTTTTGATAAACTAGTGGAGATTACTATGGTTTTCTTTTTTTTGGTATATTCTATATATTTTTTCTATTTACTATAATGTGATAGTAAGCTTTTTTATAGAGCTAAGACTGGCATACTATTTGTTATGTCATTTCACACTTTTATGGTACATGCATGTGTATGTGAGCACACGCACAAAACATTATGACATGGCATTCATATCAGATTATACCAAACATCAATGAGAAGTGCTTGGCAGATTTGAGTTTGCTTTTATTTTTATATTTGCTCCAATCATATAAATAAAGATGATTTTAATTTCTGGGGAATGGGTGGAATAAGTCTCATGATTTTAGTTTTCTTCAGTTAGTAACACACAACATGAGCACCAGAGAGATGAGCCATCCCGTTCCTCCCCTTGTGGTTCACTTGTCTTTCACTTCATCCACTCCGAGAGAGCAGGGTTGAAGTAGGACAAAGGTATCCATAAGGAAAATTTCCAAAGCCACAAGGAGGAAGTAATTGTCAGGGAATAGATAGTGTGATGGGAAACTATGTTATGCTGCCTCGAGATGTATGACACATTTGTTCAGTTTACTTGAGTTTCTGGAAACCACTCATGGGGAACATAGCATTAATTTCCTTTAGCTTGCTGGTACTTTATTTTGCCATTCACAGAGAAAATTTACAAAAAAGGGAAAGAAAAGATCTCAGAACTCACACAACAAATATATATATTTTTTTTGTAATTTAGATCAAACCCCCGATTTTTAATTCTCTACTTAAACAGCTTTTGTTAAAATTACTTTTCATTAAGGTTTTAGCAAGTTGATGCCTTACTCTGCATGTGGTTTCTGTGGACTGTTTCTATATACTGTTCCTATATATGTGTTTGTTAGCACTGTTTTGGGGTCAGGAAATCCTTTCTTATAGTTCTTTAAAAATTTTCACAGTTCTTGAAATTAACATTAGTTGGCTATTATGTGTGAGAAGTTGTTATAGGTAAAACAAGACATTTTCTTCTCCAGCAAAGACTTATGCTCTGATAGAAGTTAAATGCAATATGGGTATAAGATAACCGTGATGCTCTTCAGAGAAAACTTTGTGCTATGGCCGGTAAGGTGAAGTGGTAGCAGTGGTGTGGCATTTAAAAGCCTGGTAGATCACATCTCTGGGAGGGTATGGAGAAGATGCCATAGGAGTACTTCAACTTAAAACTGGTACAGATGACACTTAAGCAGACTGAGGCATAAAACTTTGTATCAGAGAGGAGGAAGAGGTGGATTAACCCAAGGTGTGGATCAGGAAAAGCAGACCATTCATATAGCTTGAGGGGAGCACAGAAAAGTGGTGTGAGAAGTCCAGGAAAGTTAGCTTGGTCCCATGGAAGGTAGAAATCCTTGAAGAAAATATCTATAATTATAAAAGCGTAATATGCTAATTAGACCTGACAGCTGAATGACCTTCCAGATGTCCTTCCGGATGACCTTCCAGATGAAGCCGGGGCTGCGAGGGCCGAGCCCCTTGAACGAATATCTTGCATCGGGCCTCTAGTATATTTTAGGAGATTTTTAAACTATATTCTGTAGAGTAAAAACACTAAAAGCCATCTCTGAAGTGTCAGATATGATACAAAATTCAATGGTGGCCTATTAGGAATTGCAAAGAAAAAAAGTGAATCTAGTTTTTGAAATAATGTTGTTTCAAGGGCAAGTTTGTTTTGTTTGTTGGTGAGACTCCTCTTCTGTCAAATTACCCCTGGTTTTGAACTTCTAATGTTTCAAAATAAATAGAAAAAAAAAAGAGAACAAAGTTCTACTATCTTCTAGTTGCTTCTATATGAATCTCACAGCAACAGTGACTTTCTGCTTAGTTCACAGAACTTTTATCTTAAATGAAAAGAAATGTAGAAGTAGTTTTTTTTCTTTTCTCTTTCAAGTATTAGACTACTCTGTATTTTTAAGATATATTTTACAAAGGGATACTTGTTACAGATTAGGTTTAATCAAAAGACTTCTAATACCAAAGACAAAATAATTTTCTTTATTGAAGTAGATTGTTAAGCTTTTAAACCAGATGAAAGTACCAGAGATCATATTATATTGTAGTAGGTTTTCATAATAAATTTTCCATATAAAACTGTTTGCTGAAATCATCAAAGGGATGTTGTTAACCCTACTTTGACATTGCCACAAAGTTGAAATAACTGTTATTTAAAAAAATATTTGGGAAGCTTTATTGAATATATTGAGATATGGTTTGCTGTATGTAATCCTTTTCTTCCTGTAAACTGCTGTTATAATCATAGATTTTAAAATCCACATGGCTTCATTTAATGATATCTAATTGCTAGCCTAATTCACATTCACTCTCCCTTCCCAGTGCGGGGCCACATTCTGGTCAGAACTACACCACCCCAGAAATTACACAGTGCTCTCATGGATTACTGCCTTTGTTCTGGTTCTATCTCAGCTTTACTCTCATAATTTTCTATACTTTGGGAGATCTCTCAGCCCCTTAAATTTATTAAGAATAGGATTGTATCATCAGTATCTAGATCAGGCTATATAATAGACAATCAAGATTTGCAGAATAAATGACTAAATGGATGAATCAAATACTTGCCCATTGTTTACTGTGGAATTATCAAAGATCACATAGCAATTGGATCATAAGGCAAGAGGGTTGATTTTACCTTATTAAGATGGCTATCAATATTATATGGGAGAAAGAAGAAAGACTGCTATGACGAATATTTATACTTTTAAACAGAAGTGGTAGGTAAATTAATAATTATAGTAAGTAAATGATTTGTTAAGAGTTTTAAAAAATAGATGTGGTAGGCTTTGCCTACATGTCTTGTTTATTTCTCATAACAAAGAAATAAATTTAATTGAAAATTTTTAGAGATGAGGAAATAGATTCAGACAGAGGTTATGTAACTTTTTCAGGACTACCAGGAGAAGAAGGGTGTGAACCCAGTACTGTCGAACTTCTGAACCAAACTCTTTAATATAGGATAGTTGGTAAATTAAGCATATCTTTTGACTATCTCCTGGAATTTGTCAAAGGGTATTACAATTGATTATCATGGGCGTATTTCCTGGTTGGGTTATGTTTAAATAAGGCATTTGTAAGTTGTCCATTTAAAATTATTTATTATAGAAAGCAAATGTATTAATCATAGGGGCAGCATCCTTATTTTGAGGGGTAGCCTCTTGCTCTTGTTCAAGAGTATACTATAGGGAGCTCCCGGCTCATCTTTCCTAGCCACACTTTCGGGGCTTTGTCTCCCTAGCCACATTAGTGGTGTATTATTATGTTTTCTTTAACAAAAGAAAAAAATCCTTCATTGGTTACCTATTTTAGTGAAGTTTTTTGACTGACACAGTTTGCTAAATTCCTTTTTAAGTGAGCCGTTCCATTTCTTTTTTTTTTAAATTTCTTTATTGATTAAGGTGTTAATATGTGTCCTTATTCCCCCATTATCTTCCATCCCTCCCACTCATGCCCTCACCCCCCTGTTGTCTGTGTCCATTGGTTATGCTTATATGCATGCATACATGTCCTTTGGTTGATCTCTTCCCCTTACCCCCACCCTCCACTACCTTCCCTGAGGTTTGATGGTCTGTTTCTATGAGGTGGTATGGAGTAGATTGAAAATTGCCCTTCTGCCTGAATCTTGGGTTAGATCTTTCCTGGGCACACTCCTGACTTCTATGATAACTTGGGGAGATTCTCAGTCTTCATTGGAATTTGGACTTTCAAATTATTGAAAACTTAAAAGCATCTGAGCAAGGGAATGGGTAAGATCCACTTTTATTTAAAACTCTCAGGATCCATCTTAACTATAGTCTATTCCTAAGAGTCTGCTCAAATTCTTAGGAACTATAATGTTCACAAGATAAAATAACTGTGTGAAGTAACTCTATTTACTTATCCTGGAGGCTGCTACATCAGAAATTCTATGAATGAAAATTGCTCTTTTACTGGATGTGAGTTTTATTTTAAGTGCCACTGTTTATATTTTTATGTCCTGCCTTTTTTTTGTATGTTGATTTTGTTTCACCTTATAAAGATTAAAAAGAACATGTTCTAGCTTTTAAATGTGAGAATTGAATTATTAATAGTTTTTAATTAAAAAATGGTCCTCCCCTGTTTTTTCCCCAAAGCAGTGCATTCTCATAAACTCTGGACCTCACTAACGTAAAGTGTCATTTAAAGTGTTTCACTAATTAAGCATTTAAAGCTTTTTATTTTTCTTTGATTTATGACGCAGTTTTTTTGAATAGAGAAAATGCAAAATCTACATGCAACCGAATTAGATTACATTCTTTTTGTGCCCCCTTCCCCACATTTTAGTGGAGGCTGCTAATCAAATCTTGATTTATTTTATATTTTTAAGATTTAACTTATTACATTGAGATGGCTATAGATGTTGTATTGCCCCCACCATATTGTATAATAATCATCTACTCATGCCTTTTTGCCCCACAATATGTTATACCTTTATTAACGGTGGGATTGTATCATTCTTCATCAAAACTTGTGCACCCTGAGTCTCCAAATGATGTTGGCTGTAGCCACCTTAAGCTTCAGTGACTTATTCATGAATAGTGAAGCATCATCATTTCAATTGTGTTAATTCACTCTGCTTCAGCCTTGCATTCTGTGTAGTAGTATAACTTGACTTGTGGAGAAATTGATTTATAGCATTTTAAAGAAATATAGTGTTAAGTGATTGAGTCCAGGATAAAAGAGGTACTTTGCTACTTAGGTGATATTCTTGACATTGCTTATACATTGTTCATATATATATATATATTTTTTTTTTAATGTAGCTAGTTTTCCTTCTCTCCCCCCTCTCTGCTTTTCTTCTCTTTTCCTCCCTTAATTTTCTTCATGGTTCCTCTAATATTAACATCTTTACTGGTTTAACCCCTATTGAAATCCAGAAGCTACTTTGGACTACCTGGTATATCAAAATAGTTTCATTTCATAATTATTTCTTAATAACAAAATCTCACACAAAACAAAATTTTAAAAAGGGGCTTGTGATGGTTAATGGGAAATGTGTTAGTAATTAGTCAAAATAAAGTAGCTCTTATACTAAAAGTGAACGAATATTGCAAAATTCCTTGTAAAATTAATTACATTTATAATTATAAGATTATTGAGCCTTTGTAGACATAATTTTATATTTTCATTATTTTGAAGTAGGGAGTTTTAGTGATGGAAACATTCTTAATTAGTAAGCATCAAATCTTTATTAAGCAGTCATTATTGTTGGTCTTATGATGAGAGGTAATCAAATGAGCTTAGGGAGAATTGGACAAGTATGGGAAAGTTTTATAATAGGAAAAAACATTTCAGCTACAAAGAAGATGTATAGTTGTTGCCCTCTTTCCACTGTCTACATAGTTAGAGATGACTGTATTCTTGGCATTTACTTTTGAATTAGGAAGTTATTTTTTAATAGATATCTCAGTGTTCAGAGAAGGCTAGGGAATTAAAGCACATTATGTCTAGCAAAAACAAACAAAAAAGAAACCCACACAATTATATGAAAAACAAAACCTATTTGCCCTGGTAATAAATTTAACTGACATCATATAGTAGAATTATTTCCTTTTTTTTCCATATCTTGATGTTGATTGCAAGCTCTGTAAATCAGTCTTTTCAACAATAGATTTCCAAAATAATCACTTACATATTTATGGTATGTGTATGTATATAAAAATTAGCATGGAGGGACCTGGAGAGTATTATGCTAAACGAAATAAGTCAGGCAGAGAAAGACAAGTATCTCATGATCTCACTCATGTATGGAATATAATGAACAAAATAAACTGATGAACAAAATAGGTCCAGAGACATGGAAGCATGGAACAGACTGTCTAATCTCAGAGAGAAGTGTGGGTGGGTGGGAAGAGATCCACCATAGAACTTGTGTGTGTGTGTGTGTGTGTGTATACACACACACACACACACACATACACACACACACACACATAATCCATGGACAAAGACAATAGGGTGATGAAGGCCTGGGGCAGGGGTTGGGGTGACTTAGAAGGGGTCAATGGAGGTGGGGAGGGAACATATGTAATACTTTCAACAATAAATATTTAAAAAATATATAAAATAAATACAGTCTGTTATATGTGGAAAATAAGGTAACATGAAACTCTTGCATTTACATACTGTATGTTTAACAACTTGAATTTAAGTTATGTGTTTTTTTTTAAAGACTAAGGCAAAATTCACTTTCATTGCCTTAGAATGCAAAAAGTCAAATAAAGATTTGGTAACTCATTTGCCAGAACAAGAAAAATTAAACTACACACATTTTATAATTAAACAGTGGTTAGATATATAGGTACTAGTGATTACTAGAGCTTCAGGGCTGTAAATTATAAAGAGACAATGTTACTATTTGTGTTTTAAAGTTTAGTGTCTACATAGCCAGTGGGTCAAATATCCAAAATGGGTAATCATTGGCATTGTGCTTCAGACTTTAGATCTTAACAAATAAAAATGGAAAACATTTGGAAAGGATTAAAGAACAAAGAAACAAGGGGATGGAGAACAACCAATTCAGAAAATATGAAACAGTTGGTTTGCCCTAATTATAGCCATCTTGATTTTTCTTTTTTCTTCTGTATGTATGTAACAGTTGGAGTTTCAGTAGAAAATTAACCCTTTGCCTAATTATAGAAATAAATTTGGTGCAGATTTTCTAAAGTGACTTTATGCTTTTCCCTAAACTCAGATTTCAAAAGTCAGTTGCAGTTTGTGTTGGCCACAATGCTTTCCTTTGATATGATTCAGCAGTTTACTTTTCATTTTCTAAGACTGAATTTCTTATATCTACAATCATCTAAATGAGGGTGTGTTGACATAAATGAGAAGATCAAAGATTCAACTAATTGAAGAAGTTACACATTTGAATTAGTCGGAGTTGTATGGAAATGTGGCTGAATCTAAGCAAATGATGAAACATTATGCATAATGATAATGATTTTGCAGATTGTTTATTGTTGTCAGTTAAGCACTAAAATAAGGTCTAAGGCTTGACCCTTTTTTCCCATGAATTTTCTCATACCTAATAAAGGTTATGGAAATTGGGACATTTTGATTTTCCAATAGAGATGAATTTATTTAGATGTAGATTACTTTCTACCTGATTGCTTGCTTTTCATTCTTTTTCCACTTTTTATCACAAATACCTTCATTTATTCTGTATTCATATCACATAAAAAGTTACATATTTCTTTCATAATAAACCTTTTAGAAAGAGTCATACCCATTGACTTTAATGACAGGTGTATATTATATGATCTCATTGGTACCTAACATGTTTATTTTTGCTTGTTATTTGAGAGTCATAAAACACAGACACATAACTAAAAAAGAGAAAAAAGAACCAAAACTTTCATTGTCAAGGTCTTGTAGAAAGATTGTAGGATTTTATATACATTACAGATTTGATAGCTTTCTCTGTTAATTTTCTTCTGTCTTTACTTTTAGTCCTGAAATAACTATTGCACCCCCAACTCCTACCCTTCAGACTCCTCAACAGGCACACAAATGCAGTTGAAACTTCAAAATGGAAATGTTGTATATATATATATATATATATATATATATATATATATATATATATAGTGCATAAACAGAAATATAAAGAAGCAAGGTCGCTTCAAAAATTATGATTTACATACACTCTGGCTAGATGGAGTGTCATCCTGTGCACCAAAAAGGTTGCAGGTTTGACTCCTGGTCAAAGCACATTACCCACGTTGTGGGTTTGATCTCTGGGTGCATACCGGAGGCAACCGATCGATGTGTTTCTCTCTCACATTGATGTTTCTCTCTCCCTCTCCTTCTTTTTCTCTCTCTCTCTCTCCCTCCCCCCTAAAATCTATTAAAACACACACACACACATCCTTGGCTGAGGATTAAAAAAAAAGACTAACATTATTAAGGTTTAAGCTTATGAAATGGTAGGAAGGAGTGCAGATGATACTATTATTTTGAAATATGAGTCATACTTTATATTATGTCTTAAATCATGTAAAAATCTCCAGGACTTTACCTGGACATTAGAATAGACAGTATCTCCATTTCCCTTGATTCCATTTCATTTTGGCTCCCCATTTCTTGTGTGTATTTTTTAATCCTTTCCCAAGGATATTTTTCCATTGATTTTTAGAGAGAGTGGAAGAGAGAAAGACAGAGAGAGAGATCAACGTGAGAGAAAGACATCAATTTGTTGCCTCCTGCATGAGCCCCAACCAGGGCCCGGGCCAGGGAGGATCCTGCAACCAAAGTTCGTGCCCTTGCCTCGAATTGAACCGGGACCCTTTAGCCCACAGGCCTATACTCTATCCACTGAGCAAACTGTCCAGGGCAAGCACCCCATTTTTTATAGTGAGAGCTCTTAACAAGGGGAGTACATGAGAATTGCTTGAGGAGCTTCTAAAATAGGCACATATTTGGAACCCATCATCAGAAACTGACTTTTTTGTAAGAGTGGAAAGTGTATTTGACAATTTTTTTCATTATTTTAGATTCCTCTGCATCATGTTCCAACCAAATTTTCTCATCCTGTCTCATGCCATTTCCTCCACTCATCTGTTCTTCTCTAGCCATGCTAAACATAGGTATTTTATAAACAGTTTTATTCCACATCTCTGTGCTTTTGCACATGTTGTTCCTACTCTCATGTTTTCTCCATTCTAAGTCCTAAATCTGTCAAACAAATACTTATCTTTCTAGATTCTCCTCTAATGTCATGTCTTTCCTTACTCCCCCATGTTGAAATAGCCACTCCGTATTTAGAATTTATATTTGGTTACTTTTTTTCAGTGTCCATCTCTCCTATTAAATTCATGTAATTTATTTTGTTCATATTTATGTTAAATGACTATATGGATTAGTAAATGGAAAGCCTGTTAGGAATTGAAATGGACAACTTTTTATGATCATTATTTTTAGAGTCATTATTAAATAGAGGTTCATGATCAACCACCAGCACCTAGGTAGATACTGTATGTAATTTTATTTTTCATAATATGTGATACTATTAAAACTATATATTTATTTATTTTTCTTTTGTTTACCCCTTTGTGTTTACAGGCGAAATCTCACAAAACTGTCCCTTATCTTCAGTCACATGCTGGCAGAAATCAAAGCAATCTTTCCCAATGGGCAATTCCAGGGAGATAATTTTCGTATCACGAAAGCAGATGCTGCCGAATTCTGGAGAAAGTTTTTTGGAGACAAGTAAGTAAAAATCATTTTCTAGTTTGGCTCCATCTTTGAAGAATGACCTAGTCCTTCCTCCATTTCCATATGGTATAGATTTTAGTTAGTAGTTTGAGAATGTACTTGAGTGTTTTTTGATAAGTATTTTGATTGCTAATTTTTCTGTTCAGTGACCACAAGTATACCTCAGTAACTGAATAGTTTTATGTTATTACAGAGTAAATATCAGTTATACAGCATTTATTTCATGATCATTCATGGAGTTAGTTTGCTCTAAGAAGAAGGCATATGTAAAACAGTTTCTGTACATGAGATGCTCATAACTTTTTATAATTTAGTAAACAACACAGGACACATGTACAAAATAAGAGGCAAAAAAGATAGATAACTATGAAGATGGTGTTATTAATTGCTCTGACAGTTTAGCGGGGAGCAGTTGCTTCAGAATTTCAGGAGTCAGGGACTGCTTCCTAAAGGAGGTGGTGGTTAAGCTTGGTTAAGACCTGAAATCCAGGTAGGAGGAAACCTTAGAACCTTGATTCAAGCTTTCTTTGTATCATTTCACAGAAAGGATATATGTGTAGTAAACAAGGAATATAAATAAGGGTGCTATTAGCTCAAAGTTGCATTATATCATAAAGTGGCCAGATAAAGATGTTTTCCTTTAGGTACTTCCTGCTCAGACTCAGGTGAGTGTGGTAAATAATAGGAGCTATATATTTGAAGCCAGCATAACTTAAAACTTACAAAATTTAAAAAGAATTTGTTGGGAATTCCCAGTAGATTGATCAATACCTGAACATCAGGAGGCAAATGTTTTCTTCTGTAACCTTTGAAGGGTCCCTTTGATGAGAGTGTACATCAAAATGTCCTTGAATGTAGGCAGAACCCCAGCTGAGTATTCAGGAGGAAGAGACTGCTTACACATGGATTATTGTTTTCATCCTGTGTGAAAAGGCCTATGTTTATACATTAACTGCGAAATGAGACATATTAAATGTTGGTATATGCTTTTGATGGTCTTAGTTCTCTGATGCTGGTGAATTAACTATACTATTGTCTTTGTTTTTTTCTTTAGGAAGTGCTATGTTTATCTATAGTTACCACTATGATTAAAATATACTTACATAAAGCAAAGCACATTTTATTACATACATAATTTTTGGGCTTTGAGATTGTGAAAGCCTTTTTCCCACTTCTTAAATACCATATATTTTGCATTATTTTTAGGCACTAAAGGAGGAAATGCCACTATTGCCGTTACTAGGGACATTCTGTATTCCAGAAATCTAGCTATTTGCAATGCTCTGATATCCAGTCACAAATGAGGAATTAAAAAAGAAATGAGAATAACAGCCAAGAGTGTGTTAATTACATATTTGTGAATAGTAGAAAAGAGAAAGGTGTTGATGAGTTCTGAGAAAAAGAACTGAGAGAATTTCTGGAAGTCACAGTTCAAATGTCAACACTGAACCTAATGCAAATTGTTGGTAACCTTCAAAATAATTCTCATCTTAACATTTTAAGAAAATCTATAGGACAAATTGTGGTATTTGTTTTTGAAAACTGAAAATTTTAGTGAGTCATGAAATTACTTGTCAAAAGGTCAGTAAAAACTGGAAAGATTGCTCACACTTTTTTCAAGAGAGGAGTTTGTTTTGTTGGCACCTTAAGCCACAGAGCATTATGCATTTGAGACATCTTTATTTCCCTTTATTTATAGCCATAGACATCGAGGAGCTGAAGTTTCTGTTCAACTGCTACATGAGTAAAAGTGCTACTAAATCAAACAGGATTCTTGAAATAACCATTAAATACTCTCTCTACCTCCCAAATCCTTGCACTTACATCTCCTATCTTCACTTATTTAAGAAGCTGCTTAGTTTTTCTTTAACATTTTTACTTTTGGGATGAGGGCCAAATTTAAAACTCCTTCTGGAATTCAGATATTGTTCTGTAGTCATCAAAATTAATGATTCTTTTAATAGATCATTGGAGAAACCATCTTAATATTCTCTGTGGGTTTTCAGCTTGTCGTTCCACAATATTTTATTGAACGCAAGTGAACAAATGAATGAATGATATAGCCTTTCAAAAGGTTGAATTCGTTTATCTTCCTTATGTTCTGATACTAGTTTGCATTTCACATAACTTAGTTCTTGCATGGAAGCATTCCTGTCATTTATCATTTATCCAGCTTTTCATTGAGGTCACATGAGAATTCTTTTATTTGCCCTAACTAGCACCTTTGAACTTAAAGCAGCATTTTTGCCCAAAACAGAACCATTGAGGGCTTAGTTCCAAAAATCAGCCAAACAGATTATGATTTTTATAAAGCAGCTTTTAGCTTGAGGAGTATTATTGTGACTTTTTACCCCAAAAAGAACTATCAGTAAGAACAAATTAAGATTGAGTTAAAATTGGGAAAAAGCTATTTTTCAAAGGACATGTTAAAACTTCTACAGGCAATTTTAGGATTCAGCCCTTATAAAAACAGGCAGCCAACATAAAATCTTCAGGTGTCATATGCCTAATGCTTACTTTCTCTGCTTCTCAACCTTTTTGAAGTGATGGCAGGGTTCATCTCCCTGCTCAGCTGTGAAGAGACCCGCCTGCTTGAGGTCCTGAGGGGATCATAGAACATGTTGTGTCAGGGTAAACTGGTTGGGGAGTTCTGTATTTGTTAGACTCTTATGCAAATGGATTGAATGTTTTCATAGTTGAGTTCTGCTTTTGCTTACTTTGTCGTTGATCAGGAGATGGTAGAAATATGTAGGAAAAGAGAAGTGACATTATTGAATAAACTAGAGGCCCGGTGTACAACATTTGTGCACTCAGGGGGGGTCCCTCAGCCAGACCTGCACCCTCTTGCAGTCCGGGAGCCCTTGGGGGATGTCCCACTGATGGCTTTGGCCCACTTCCCATGGGTAGCGGGCTTAAGCCGTCAGTGGGACATCCTTAGTGCTGCTGAGGAGGTGGGAGAGGCTCCTGCCGCTGTGCTTGCCTGCCGTGAGCCCGGCTCAGGGCTTCTGGCTGAGCAGCACTCCCCCTGTGGGAGTGCACTATCCAGCAGGGGGCAGACCCTGCATTGAGCATCTGTCCCCCTGGTGGTCAGTGCATGTCATAGTGACCGGTCATTCCACCATTCGGTCGATTTGCATATTACCCTTTTATTATATAGGATGTGTCTAAGTAAATTCTGCAAAATGAGGCCAATACAAAACTGAATCTTTGTACTATGGATTAGTAATTTGTAATCTAGAAACTTTAGGCACAAAGTTTCAAGAAATGTGTTACTAGCTTTTAAAGGAAAGACACATTAATATATTAGACTCTGGGTGACATCATTTTTCTAAGGTCAGATAGCAGTTACTGGACTACTCCTACTAAGTACTTTTGACATTGAGGAGATTCAGACATACATTTCTAACCAAATTATAATTCAACAAGAACCTTGGATTCTAACTCTTGAATATTCTTATATATCTTCTCTTCCCCAGCTTTGCTTCAAGTTCTATTCTTCAATTTCAAATTCAGATTCTTTTCTGGCTTTGTGATGGGCCTTCCTGTCTTCAGTAACAACCTATCCAGTTGTTTTGCTTAGTGAGACCAGTATCTTTCTAAAAAGTAGAACTAATCATTCTATTTTGTTTCCCTGAAGTACTTCTCCAAATCCTTATTGATTCTGGGTTAAAGTCTAAACTCCCATTAACATGACAAGCTTTAGGAACTATTTTTTCCAGCTTCATCTTTTTGTACCCAGCTCATCCTCAAAGAAATAAACTATCCAGCACTCTACACTTATTTCCTAATGGTGTGTCTTCTCCCCCCGACCCTACCCCTTCCATCCCCCCACCTGATTGTGTTTGTTTCTCTTTGTTGCATTACTGGGTGGGAAACCAGTTTCCCATGATTTACCCAGTGTTGCCACTTTGGAAGCTTTCCTTGACTATACTAATCTAAGGTGGACACCCTTGCTCTATGCTCCCAGATACCTGTGCTCACATCTGTCATACTAGACCACAGTGAACTTCTGACATGTTTGCATTTCACCATAGACTAGGAGGGTTCCTTGAAGGCAGGAATGATGCCTTACTCATTGTTATTTCTCAGAGCCTGGCACATATCCTGGTATGTGTAGGCACTAATAAATGTTATCAGACTATATAAATAATTGAATGGGTAGCTGGATGGGTGATGTCTATTTCTGATCAATATTTTCAACGACTTTATTCTCTACAAATTGTTGTTTTTATCATCAGTTCCCATAGTTCTACTCCCTAAATGCCTCTTTCCCTCTTTTTTACCATCCTAGAATTTTGACACCCTTCTTCAATTCTAGCTCAGAAATCCCCCTTTTTTGGTTGTTCTCAATAATATACACCCTGTTATGCATTCAACTTTAATTACTCCATGCTTTGTGTTCCTACTGTGTTTTAAATACATTTATATTATTGAATGTTTATTATATGGGTCTTTCCACTTGACTATGAAGTTCTTATTGATTTTCTTATTCAAAAATTAGTGAAAACATATTTATTAGAGTTATATGTTGAACTCTGTGTTTATTGCTTCCATACAAGCTAACCCTATTTTCAATATAATGTTGAAACATTCTTTAAATGGTTAATGAATTAGTCCTTTGGCTATTGTAGTATACTTAGCAGTGATTGTTGAGTTCCTGGCATATTTTTCCAGCATTTAAGTTCTCTCTTTCTTTACCTATGTCCTGTTTTTCAGTGAAGTGGATTATTTGGCTCTTTCCTGACACATCAGTAGTTGTAGGTTTCTGTGTCCTTACTCTTATTGCTCTTTCTTAGGAAGATTTTTATAATCTTTGCCAACAGAGTTATTACTAATCTTTTTTAAAAAAAAAATTTAATAAATCTTTATTGTTCAGATTATTACAATTGTTTCTCCTTTTTCCCCCATAGCTCCCCTCCACCCAGTTCCCACCCTACCCTCTGCCCTTACCTCCCCCCCACTGTCCTCATCCATAGGTGTACGATTTTTGTCCAGTCTCTTCCTGCACCCCCATACCTTTTCCCCTGAGAATTATCAGTCCACTCCCTTTCTATGCCCCTAATTCTATTATATTCACCAGATTATTCTGTTCCTCAGGTTTTTAATTCACTTGATTTTTAGGTTCACTTGTTGATAGATATGTATTTGTTGTTCATAATTTTTCTCTTTACTTTTTTCTTCTTCCTCTTCTTAAAAAATACCTTTCAGCATTTCATATAATCCTGGTTTGGTGGTGATGAACTCCTTTAGCTTTTTCTTATCTGTGAAGCTCTTTATCTGACCTTCCATTCTGAATGATAACTTTGCTGGGTAGAGTAGTCTTGGTTGTAGGTTCTTGCTGTTCATCACTTTGAATATTTCTTGCCACTCCCGTCTGCCTGCATAGTTTCTGTTGAGAAATCAGCTGACAATTGTATGGGTGCTCCCTTGTAGGTAATTAACTGTTTTTCTCTTGCTGCTTTTATTTTATTTTTTTTATTTATTTATTTTTTAAAATATATTTTATTGATATTTTACAGAGAGAGGAAGGGAGAGAGGGACAGAGAGCTAGAAACATCGATGAGAGAGAAACATCGATCAGCTGCCTCCTGCACACCTCCCACTGGGGATGTGCCCGCAACCAAGGTACATGCCCTTGACCGGAATCGAACCCGGGACCCTTCAGTCCGCAGGCCGACGCTCTATCCACTGAGCCAAACCGGTTTCGGCATCTCTTGCTGCTTTTAATAGTCTCTCTTTGTCTTTTGCCCTTGGCATTTTAATTATGATGTGTCCTGGTGTGGTCCTCTTTGGATTCCTCTTGTTTGGGGTTCTCTGTGCTTCCTGGACTCATAAGTCTGTTTCTTTCACCAGATAGGGGAAGTTTTCAGTCATTATTTCTTCAAATAGGTTTTCAGTATCTTACTCTCTGTCTTCTGGCACTCCCATAATTCTGATGTTGGTACACTTGAAGAAGCCCAGAGGCTTCTTACACTATCTTCAACTTTTTGGATTCTTTTTTCTTTTTGCTTTTCCGGTTGAGTGTTTTTTGCTTCTTTGTTTTTCAGATCTTTGACTTGATTCTTGCGTTCCTCTAGTCTGCTGTTGGATCTCTGTATAATATTTTTTATTTCAGTCAGTGTATGTTTAATTTCTAGTTGGTCCTTTTTCATATCCTTGAGGGTCTCACTAAATTTATCAGCCTTTTCTAGGATATTCTTGAAAAGCGTTATAACCGTGGTTTTGAATTCTATATCCAGTCATTTGTTTTCCTCCATTTCTTTCATTTGTGATCTGTTTCTTTGCCTCCGCATTTTCGTTGCTTCCCTGAGTTGGTAGGGTAGCTTTGTGTGCTAGGTTTCCTATATGGCCCAGTGGGTCGGCCTCCCCAGTTAACCTCAGGCGGACACTCTTGGTGCACCCCTTTGTGGACTGTGTATATAGCCTTGTTGTAGTTAAGTCTTGATTGTTGTTGGTATCACTGGGAGGAATTGACCTCCAGGACAGTTGGCTGTGAGGATCAGCTGTGTCTATGCTGGGAGAAGTTCCGTGCTGGAGACAGCCTTATAGGATTAGACTTGCAAAATTGCAAAAGCCTCTGTGCTCAGCTTGGATGGGGCGGAGTCTCAGGGCGGAGCAGACAGTTTTGGCTTCTTGTCAGCCCTGCCCTTGTGTGCGTGCCTCCAGACCTCTGCCTTCTGCGACTCCCCTGAGTTTCCGCCTGACAGTCCAGATTCCCCCTGTAAGAGCATAGGTCCCCAGGGGCTCGCCCGGAACTGGGGTTCATTGCAGTCGGAACTAGGGTTCAGTGCAGTCAGGAGCTTCTGACTCTCTTCCGCTAGGGAATGCCTGCGGCAACCTCCACATTTAGCTTTCTCTGAGAGCAATTGCGTGCGAGCGCACGCCTCCAGAACCGCCGCAGCTCCCCCGGGTCTCCGAGTCTCTGAGTCTCCCTATGCCTTTCTCTCTATCTGACAGTCCAGACTCCCCCTATATGAGCCTGGGTCCACGGGGTTTCGCCCAGAACTGGGTTTCAGTGCAGTCGGAACTAGGGTTCAGTGCAGTCGGGGGCTTCCTTCCCCCTCCCGCCAGAGAAAATCAGCCAGGCACTCAGTTGCCCTTCCTCTCTGCGCGCGTCTCGGTACCTCAGCCCTCCTTTGCTGCTCCTCTGATTCTCCGTGAGCTTTCCTCTTTCCTTCTAGTTGTAGAATTTCCACTCAGCCAGCCTTCCTGTGGTTTTGGATGATGTCCATTCTGTCTTTTAGTTGTAGTTTTGAAATTGTTGTGCAAGGCAGCAGTTTAGGTGCTTACCTATGCTGCCATCTTGGTTTCTCCTATTACTAATCTTTCAGTGTTCACCTCACTTATGGTTCTCTCCCTATCATTGTTACTAGATATCTTTTTTAAACTCTTCTAAGCTCTTGCTTAACCCCTGACATTATTTTTGTTGTTTCATTAAGATTATTTGTGTAGTTATTTTACTTCTTGTTAGACTATAAGCTCCATGAAATCAGGCTTATTTATTAATCTTTGAGTTTCCTGAAGAAGCTCAATGCAGTGTCTCATGCTTAGAATTTCAGGAACTGTTGTTCATTTAATTGAAATGAGTTTAGGACACATGCCCTGGTTGTGGGCTCAATCCCCAGTATGGGGCATGCAGGAGACAGCTGATTGATGATTTTCTCTCATCATTGATGTTTCTATGTCTCTCTCCCTCTCCCTTTCATTCTGAAATCAATAAAAATATATTTTAAAAAATAAATAAAATTGTATGTATCCCTTTATAAAAGTAGGGTAGAATGTAAGGAAATGCCCTATTTACCATGGGGGGAAAAATTCTATTTAAAGCTCAGTTCATTGCTTCTACCTTTGATTTCCTGGGGAAGTGGTATGGACCTCCTTTGGTTTCCTGTATTTTCACTTTTAACAAGAGACAAAAGACAATGGTTGCTTTACCTTTACAGTGAGTGAGATGCTTGTTTTTCTAGCATATTAGCGATCAGTTTTCCCTCTAGTCAAACAAGAGGCAACTTAGTCATATTTAATTAAAGGAGGGGTTGCATAATAGAAATTAAGGACTTTTACAAGGAAACTGCAGCAAGAGCTTTAGAGAGCAAGGGAAAAAAAAACAAAAACTAAAATAGAACTCCAATAGTGCATTTCAATATTTCTATTTAGTAAAATATTATTACCTGTTTTTAAAAAAGCAAAGCATCTTTATATCAATGAGGAAAATAAAATTATAAGTCTATTTTGTTCAACTCATCCTAACGTAGATCTTAGATATAAAAAGCAAATAAGATGCCAAATTATAATTTTCTGTCTTTTAAGCAGTATGTATTTAATTTTAGTAAGACAGTATATTAAAAAATGAAAGATACTTAAAATCAGTTTGTCCCTTTAGGAAAGTTCCTTAGGAATTATTTACTAGACTGGTCAAGAATGCTCAGGCCCATGGAGGAGCTGGTATTGTGTGTGGGTTGCACATACGTTAATGAAGAGTCTAGCAGTCTATTCAGTAAGAGAATGGGATCTTTGGGACTGAATTGTTCTGGTGTCTGCTGTAGAGAAAGATACAATGTAACTTCAAGGTTATATAATTGCCATTCATTTGCCCCTCGCCCCCCTCCCTTTTTCCTTCTCTCTCCAATTGAGCCCTGCAGTAAGTGACATTTACCTCAGTAAATCACCAAGATTTAGGTTCTGGTTCTCATTCTTAAAATCTGATTTTATTAGAACAAAGCATATGTTTAGAGATTGGACACAGTTTAGCTAAGCTCACGAGCTGATCTGTAACCAGAGTAATGGTTTTTTAAATTTACCACAATTAATGCTACTCTAAGGCAGATGAGGGTACTTGTGTCACTGTAGATAAATTATATGTGGAGCCATATCATATCCAGAACATTCCTTGGTGAACATGGAAATCACTGTAAGAATTGCCTGCCTTGCCAAAACCGGTTTGGCTCAGTGGATAGAGCGTCAGCCTGCGGACTGAAATGTCCCAGGTTCGATTCCGGTCAAGGGCATGTAACTTGGTTGCGGGCACATCCCCAGTAGGAGGTGTGCAAGAGGCAGCTGATCGATGTTTCTCTCTCATCGATGTTTCTGACTATCTATCACTCTTCCTTCCTCTCTGTAAAAAATCAATAAAATATATTAAAAAAAAAAAGAATTGCCTGCCTCTAGGACTAAAGTAATTGTTATTCTCCTTCTTGGACTTTGCTCTGAAAGATTTGTCCATCTCTGCCCTGTTGGACTTCCTTTTTCCATATGCAAAATTGCATTTTTGGAAATTTCTTTGGAGGCCTGAGAAAAATGGGGACCATTGATGGGTTTTAAGTGGGTCACTATTGCTGAAGTATGGATAATGAATTTGAGCAGTGGTTTCTAAACCCATTTCAATTGTATCCTTATTACTAAGAACTTTTTGAACATATCTACCTGCCTGTCAGTCTATTATTCTATCTACACTAATAAAAGAGTAAGATGCAAATTGACCATACCTTCACGATGCCCATCAGCCAATCAGCAGTGGGTATGCAAATTAACCAACCAAAGATGGCGGGTTAATTTGCATACACAGGCGCTGAAAGGCTGGGGGCAGGGCATGCATTCCGCACTGCCCCAGCTGCTCCAGCCTCTGGGAAGCATGGGAAGGTGGAAATGCGGCTCCGGCCGGAGCGAAGGCGGTGCCGGCATCCAGGAGAAGGAAGGCCCATTCTTTTATTTTTTTTATTTTTTATTTTATTGATTTTTTTACAGAGGGGAAGGGAGAGGGAGAGAGAGTTAGAAACATCCATGAGAGAGAAACATCAATCAGCTGCCTCCTGCACACCCCCTACTAGGGATGTGCCCGCAACCTAGGTACATTCCCTTAACCGGAATCGAACCTGGGAACCTTGAGTCCACAGGCTGACGCTCTATCCACTGAGCCAAACCGGTCAGGGCAGGAAGGCCCATTCCTGCACGAATCTTCGTGTATCGGGCCTCTAGACCTCCTATCTAATAAAGGGGTAATATGCAAATTGACCATCACTCCAACACACAAGATGGATGCCCCCATGTGGTCAAAGATGGCTGCCACCATGTGGACACAAGATGGCCTCCACAAGATGACTGGCAGCGGAGGGCAGTTGTGGGCAGTCAGGCCAGCAGGGGAGGGCAGTTAGGAGGGACCAGGCCTGCAGGGGAGGACAGTTGAGGAGGACCAGACCTGCAGGGGAAGGCAGTTAGGGGTGACCAGGCCTGCAGGGGAGAGCAGTTGGGGGCAACCAGGCCTTCAGGGGAGGGCAGTTGCAGGGGGACTAGGCCTGCAAGGGAGGGCAGTTGGCAGGGGGACCAGGCCTGCAGGGGAGGGCAGTTGGGGGGGGCCAGGCCTTCAGGAAAGGGCAGTTGGGGTCAACCAGGCCTTCAGGGGAGGGGAGTTAGGGGCAACCAGGCCTGCAGGGGAGGGCAATTGGGGGCAACCAGGCCTGCAGGGGAGGGCAGTTTCGGGGGACCAGACGGGCAGGGGAGGGCAGTTGGGGGCAATTAGGCTGGCAGGGGAGGGCAGTTGGGGGTGACCAGGCCTGCAGGGGAGGGCAGTTAGGGGTGACCGGGCTAGCATGGGAGTGTAGTTGGGGGCAACCAAGCCAGCAGGGGAAGCAGTTAGGGGTGACCAGGCCTGAAGGGGAGGGCAGTTGGGTGGTACCAGGCCTGCAGGAGAGGGCAGTTGTGGGGGACCAGGCCTGCAGGGGAGGGCAATTGGTGATGATCAGGGCAGCAGGGGAGGTCAGTTAGGGGCAAGCATGCTGGCAGGGGAGGGCAGTTAGGGGCATTTAGGCTGACAGGGGAAGGCAGTTAGGGCGACCAGGCTGGCAAGGGAGCGAAGTTAGGTGTGCCCAAGCCAGTAGGGGAGGGCAGTTGGGGGCGACCAGGTCTGCAAGGGAGGACAGTTAGGGGTGATCACGCCAGCAGGGGAGGGCAATTAGGGGCAATCAGGCTGGCAGGCAGGCGAGCAGTTGGGAGCCAGCAGTCCAGGATTGTGAGAGAGTTGTCTGATTGCCCATTTAGGCCCGATCCCACCAGGATCAGGCCTAAATGGGCAGTCAAACATCCCTCAAGGGGTGCCAGATTGGAGAGGTTGCAGGCTGGGCTGAGGGACACCCCCCTCATGCACGAATTTCATGCACTGGGCCTCTAATTAAATTTTTAAAAATGACTTTCAGAGCTGAAAGCTTTTCAAAATAGAAAGGGTTTATTGAGCCATATGCTATTCAATATGGGACTAAGTTCTGGGGCAAAGCCTAAACCACAGTAGCATGGCTAGGTAGAAAAGACATGCTCATTGTCTTAGAGATGATTGGCACCTTGTACGTTTATATTTTGGGGAAGAAAAGTGTAAGTTGTGGAAAAATTTATATTGGTTACAGATAAGGGGAGTGGGAAAATGTGGAGTATGGCAGTTTTATAATAGGTGCACAATCTGTAAGAAATACTATTTTTTGTTGTTAATTCTCATCCATGGATATTTTTTCCCATTGATTTTTAGAGAGAGTGGAAGGGAAGCAGGGAGGAGAAGGAGAGAGACATATTGATTGGTTGCCTCCTGTACTTGCCAGGTCTGGGGCCAGGTATGAACTTGCAACCCAGGTATATCCCCTTGACTGGGAATCAAACCCATGACCCTTTGGTTGGTGGGCTGACACTCTAACCTTGGACCACACTGGCCAAGGCAGAAATACTACTTTTGATTGGTCATAGCCTACAGTTCTGAAAGTTTATGCATGTGCAGGATGCTGTGGCACCTGGTGGTCATTACAGAAGTTGATTCAAAGTTCCAGCATATATTCAGGAATGTGTGCAGTCTTTAGTTAGTTGGCCCACGGCTATCACATGAGGTTATTGAGAAAATCAGGAATAATGGTAGCTATTTTCCTTGTTTTTGTAATCTTTTAAAAAATGTTTGATTCTAAATTTAAGTTTAGAAGTGGGAAAATGAGAATACTTGTTCATTATACAGAGAAGTAATGCTTGACTTGCAATATAGACAAAATGTTATGAACTTTTTTGACAAAGAAAAATATCTATCAGAAATATCCAGCATATGTGTCTTTCTTTGTGAGAGTCGGGCATTTTCACTTATGAGGTAGAATAGTTAGATCTAATTATGTCTCTCCTTGGTAACCATGGTTATCATCCTGTCCATTATTAGTTAGTTGTAAGGGGACTGTTTGACTAGAGAGGTTTTGATATCCTCTACCTGTGGGTTACCGGAAACAGTTGTTTTTCTCTTAATGATGGAATAGCAAGAGCAGTAATAGCCTGTTAAAAAATCTATTTGCATGTCCTTTAACAAGTAGTCATAACAAACAAACAAAAAAAATTGGATTTAAGGAATAACTATATGTAAAATACCAACACACTTAGGAGTCACAGTACTAATATTTTGCTTCCATAATGAAAATAAAAATATCAAATATCTTTTGAATATTCCATTATCTTCAGAACAAAGCTACTCCTCAATTTAAAGGTACTGACACTGAATATATCTTTGTTGATCAAGGTGAATTCAGATGACATTGAAAATAAATGGGTTAATAGAGAATAGATTTTCATTTTGTTTAAAGTCAAGATGACATTTTATTTCCCTGAGCTGGAATAGATTTTAGACAGCTACCACCATCACCACCACCTCAGCAACAACTAACAGCCGAAACACATACATCGTGATTTTCTTATTTATAGTATGGAAGGTACTTTGTCCTTTCCCACATTCCTTTCTCTCTTTTTAATCTTAGATTTTTTTTAATGTCAATTTTTAAAAAGTTTAACTAAAGTTTAATATACATACAGAAAAGTACACAAATCAGAAATGTATGGTGAGGAATTTTTATGAAGTGAGCACACCAGTGTAAATGCCACCTATATAAGGTAATAACATATTATTACTTACAGTTCAGAATCCACCTTCCCCCAACCCTTCAGGTCGTCCCATGCATTCACTGCTTGCCCATGGTATCCTAACTTCTATCATCATGAAATCATGTAATTATACTCTTTCCAAAAAAATCTGGCTTCTTTCACTCTTTATTATGTTATGGAATTCATCCACGTTCATGCACATAGCTACAAGAACATTTATCCCCCCATACCCTATACCCTTTTCTGCGCCCCCCCCCCCCCCGCCCCGCTCCTTCCCTCTGGTAATCTCCGTACTGTTTTCTCTGTCTATGAGGGGTTTGTTGTTGTTGTTGTTTGTGGGCTTTGGTTTGTTTTGCTTTATCCCTTCACCTTTTGCACCACCATGCAAACCCCCTCCCTTCTGACAGCTGTCAGTCTCTTCTCTATACACACTGTCTTAATTAACTTCAAGAGTATAAGTTTGTCAGTGTTGTTTTTATTTATGATTGGCTTGATTATTCTTGGCTGTTGACATTTTCCTATTAAGTTTAGAATCAGCTTTTCATTTTCAGCTGTAAAATTATCTTCTAGAATTTTTGATTGGGGTTATATTAAATCTAGGAATTAAAAAATAATCTAGGAATTATTTTGGTGAGAATTCACATCTTGACTGTATCAAATCTGCTAATTTATTCTATGAGTTAAAAATAAAACTTGTGGCCTTTATTGAACTTGTGGTTTCATGAAAATATTTTGACTTTCTTTGGGTATCAATTTCCTAACATTTTCATCTTTATTTCCTTATACTTTTATCTTAAAACTGCAGAATGCTCCAATAAGTGTTATATTGCTTTGTGTCATATCTCTCTGTAAATGTGTATGTTTATGTTGTGGCTTCCCTTATCTTTTATTAGCTTTATTCCTATTTATTTGAAATTTTCAGATGCTATTGTAAAAGTCAAGTATTTTTAAGTCTTATTTTCTAATATGTATTGTTTACATATAGAAATACAACTAATATTTATGTATTGTTCTTGTATTCAGCAAGTATGTTGAAGTCTCTTATTGCTTCTTATAGTTTAATCTGAAAATTCTTCTGTATTTCCTACATAAAACACTATGTCATAAGAAAATACTATTCTTATTTTTTAAATTTATTCTCCTAATGATTCCATAATATATTTTAAAATGATTTCAGTATATCTTTTTTTTCTTTAAGCTATCAGAGCATATTAGGAATTATAAAAAGATAAAGTAATCACTTATCATCACTTAAATCTGTATTGATCTCTGCAGACATTCTGGATAGTTTGTTCCACTGTATCATAAAGGACATACAATTTTTTAAATGTTATTTGCATTTAATAGGCCATCAGCACTTTTCCATGTCAATAAATATTTTATCTGCATACTTGTTAATTGCTATGAAATATTCTAATCTATGGATATATTATGTCCTATGATTTTGCTATTATGAACAACACTGTGAAGATACTTATGAATGGTCTTTGCATTGCTGTGTGTGTGTGTGTGTGTGCATTTGACATAATTTTCTTGGGTGAAATCCCTAGAAGTAGGCTTTTGAGGTCAAATGTATAGGCTTTTGAAACTTGCTGTCAAATTCCCTTCTAGAAATGCTGTGTAAATTACCATTCATTCACACCAGAAGTATACTAAAGTTCCTGTTTCCAAACACCCTGGCCTTTGTTGAGATTCACACCTTAAGTATGTGATTTTCCCCCATGTGAGATAAAAATAAAACCTATGGCTCTTTTTGAACTTGTGGTTTCATGAAATTGTTTTTTTGCTTTTCTTTGGGTATCCATCTTCTAACATTTTTGTCTTCCATTCCTTATACTTTTGTATTAAAACTGCAGTATCTTCAAAGTAGAAGATCTAATACCCACCTCCACTTTTATGGAGGAGGAGATAAGCCTCGAAGATCGAGTGACTTGTCAGTGGCCAACCTGCTGACCCCATTGCAGTTTTGTTTCCGTGTATCAATTTGATCCTATTTTCTCTGAAAGGACACTCAATTTTCAAGATTTTAAAATAGAATTAGTTTGTTTTTGTAATATGCTAGCATCCATTATCTAATAACAGAATTATAATGTAGCCTTATATTTATCAAGTTTCTGTCTCTCCTGACATTATATGAATCTATTATCATTTTTTAAAAAGTCATCAAATATTTCTATGTAGTAGGCAAATGGTAGCACAGTCAAATTTCTAGACTCCTTCTCTGTGAAACACTCATGAAACATTGCCTTGACTTCCCAGAACACAGTTTAATTTGAAAACACAAATTTTAGTTGCACAATTCATTTGTCTTGGGAAAAGATGAGTAAAATGCAATTTCTGTTCTCATGTATCTCCATCCATGGCACATGCATCCTTTTCTGTGATAACCTTAGCACATGCCACACTATAATTTATTTGGAAGTCTTTTCACCTATTAGTTTGTGAATTTATTTATATTTCTATTCAGAATCTAGCACAATGCCTGACATATGTAAGGTCTTTTTTGGGCAAATCACTTAACCTCTTTAAGCCTCAGTTTCTCTGTCTGTATCATGAAGTTAAGTATATGTCTCATAGTGTTACTGTTTTAAATTCACGTTGTATATATAAAGAACTTAACTTGGTGACTGGCAGATAATAAGTAAGCCTTCAGTAAATGGCAGCTCTTATTCCTATTGGAAGTCTAAAGATCTGCAGATCATACTGTTATTACAAGTATCTGGCTCCTATTGGTCTTGTATTCCATTCTTTGTGGATTGCCAGTTGTGCTTTGCAGTGGATTTGAAAGTTAATTCAACTTGTGATTGATAATTGTAAGTGGCAAAAGGACAGATTAAAATATTTCTGGATTGATGAGATCTTAAAGCTTAGATGGCCTTTTTATGTCCTCTCTTTCTTTTCCTTTTCTTCCTCTTTCCTTTTCCTAGGTCTCAGGTAGCACACTGATGTTGTTGTGTATTTGTAAGACAATTCACCATTAATGTTTTTTCTCACTTTCTTCATCTCTCAGGAGAGAGGTAGTAGAAACCACCATTCTGTCTCATTGCTACAGTTTAATTTAAAGATGGGAAAAGTCACCTTCCCTGCTGTCCCTCAAGACACATCAGGAATGAATGTGGTAGCAACTTGAAATCCTCTTTGGAAAGTTTAGATCCTTAGTGTAACAGTTTTAAACAAATTTTTAAAAGCTGTCATTGCACTCTGTTTCTGTTTTTCACTCATGATCCCCCCTCCCGACCATTCCCCCCACCTTATCCCTGTGGTGGGTATTTGGCTCAGCTGATCAAAGGAAGAGTATTTGTTGTACAAACTTCTGTGTATAGTAGTTAACCAAATATTGCCCTTCTTAATTCCTGTTACTTCTTAATTAAGATTCTAGCAAATGCTTGTTTGAACATTAGGTTTATTACAAGTGAATTATGAGAAAGTCTGATTTACCCAGGTATTGTGTAAATATAACTTGCCCCTTTATAAATTATTGTTCCAAAGTGCTATGTTTAACTACAATTTTAGAAATTTGTACATTTAAAAAAATAATTTGCTTTGGGAAATCATTGGCTATTCAAAAGAATTATGATCTGCAGGTACCTTAAATATTGGGATGAGGATGTGTTTATAATATATATTAAAAGTGTCTATTTAGTCAATTTATTTTTATACTTTATACACAAGACACATTTTTTAAAGATCTCTATACAAAAGATAAAACATATTTCATTCTTAAATCAGTAGTTCTTTAATTTTTTTTACATTGAATATAATGGTTCATGTCCTTTTGTGTGTTGAATATTTAGAACTTTAATATGGAGAAGGAAAATATGCTTCTTAGTTGTCACTACTTCCACTGTAACTGTAATGAAGCTGGACAGATGCATATTTGCACTTCACTATCAATCAATAGCCTTCTAATATTATCAAAAGTTTTCCTTGTTCTTTTAAAACAGCAACATTTTGGTAACCTTAATCAGAGCCTGATGCGCATTTCTTCTAAATGGTGTCTGATGTGGTGTCTCTCTTCGGTTCTCTGTGGTTTCCTGTTTTTTTCATACATAGAGAAAAACCTTTTGATGTATTCAGACTCATATTTTTTTCTTTTAATGTTATAGCAAACCTAAACTTTCTTGTATCTGCAGCATGGTATTGTAAACCTCTCTCCATTTATTCATCTTGCCACAGACTGATCCTTCTATGGAATTCCTCCAGCTTTTCCTTAAGCATTCTACCTCTATATTCCTTTGTATTACAATCTTACTTATACCCTGCAAATGTGCTCTTCAAGAAGGGAGATGATATTTTGTATTTGCATAGTTAGATTTCTCCACAGAAATATGCCTTGCCTTAGCAATTAATAGATACAGTAGACAGTGATTTTGAGCTTGTTGTCCACAGACCAGCATCTCTTGGAAACTTGTTAGAACTGGAAGTTCTCAGGCCCCACGCCAGTCATCCTGAATCAGAATATCTTGAGTTGAGGATCAGCAATTTCTGTATTACCAATCTCTTTAATAATTCTGATGCATACTCAAGTTTGACCACCACACAGTAGATACTTATTTGAATGAAAATGAAAGTTGTACATTTATGGTGATGCTTTCTTGGGAGGATTGGTACAGGGTGGAGCCAATTTAGTCTGTTCTGCCTGAATCTTATTTCTGAAGAGATACTGGTAAAGATCAGCCTAAAATTTAAATATATGCAATCTTATAAGAGGGTATGTATAACCTTTATGATGTCTTATTGTGAAAACTGCAGCTTTCAAATGTTAAAAATATGATTTATTTCTTCCACCTATTTAGGAGTAGGTATTTAACATCCCTAAGGAGAAAACTTAACTAAGGAATGATTAATGAGTATTACTTATTTTCATGGTGGGGAGGATGTGGGTGAGTGTTGGAGACTGGTCAGGTAGGGATAGGTTGGGAGACTTTTCCATGGCTACCCTTCTATGCTGTTCCAAATTTTTCAACCATGTCAATGCATTACCTAAAACAATATTTGATACATGACATTAAATATAAATAAATTAGTAAGTGTTTAATAAATGAAATTCTATGTGATAGACATTTTGTGTGGTTGGTTAAAAATATTAAGATTTCCTTTTGTGTTACTATGAAAGGTTAGATAACATGTGCTTTTTTTCTCTGCAGAAAACTTTGGGTGAGGGCTGAAATGTCTTAATGACTTTTCACCTTGTCTTTCTCAAGATGGTAGATAAATTGTGCAGTGAACAAAGGATTCTATTATATGAATCCATTGTCTTGTAATTTATTTTAAGAAAATAAATAGAGGGGAAAATTTAACTTGATTATAAGTTACATAATCTTATATACACAAAGAGTTCAGACATTCAGGACTTTGACCTAATACCTTCTTTCACATGTATTTATAGAAATATCTTGATAGCCAAGGACTGTTTGGGAGAAAAATTGATTTAGATTTTAGTCATATTCTTAGCAAATGAAACATAATACAGCTAGCAAAACCCATTGCATGTGTTCTGAATTATGGGCAATATTCTCAACTATTTGTCTTTTAGTACAAATGCAATTATATTAATGTTATGATGGAATTGTGTGTTCAATGGAAGGTATGTCTTAAATGACACTTGATTCAATTACTCTTTTTTTTTCTTGCACAGAACTATCGTGCCATGGAAAGTATTCAGACAGTGCCTTCATGAGGTCCATCAAATTAGCTCTGGCCTGGAAGCTATGGCTCTAAAATCAACAATTGATTTAACATGTAATGATTATATTTCAGTTTTTGAATTTGATATTTTTACCAGGCTATTTCAGGTAAGTTTCCTTTTGTTTAATCCTTCCCTCTTTAGTATGCGTGTACAGTGCTTAGGTGCATTTGTGTGGACACATGTGTCTATGTCTCTCTTTCACAAACACATGCACATATACACAAGCATATTGGAAATAGTCTCTTTTTTGGTGGTCTATAATTTTAAAGCCAGTCTAGTCTTTGCTGTAAATGTTGAGTTTGTTTGGACTACCAGGTGCTGTGAACCTAACAGTTGCTTGTTATCTTTGAGAAGATTCATGCAAAGGAGCGTTGTTTTGAATTCCTTATTTGGTTTCTCAATTTACTTTGTTAGTCTTTTTGGCTCAATCATTGATATAATGCAACTTTTATGGGTGGGCATCTGCTGGGGTTGTCTCCCAACTTCTCTCCTTTCCTCCCACTTTCATTAGGTGAGAAGGTAAAGAGTAAACTTGGAAATAAATAGCAAATTTATCCTGTTCAGTATAGGCAATTACTCTGTGCACTGTTTTACCACTGGCTTTGCTCATTCAGTCATAGGTTATAAACATCTTTCCATGTCAGAAAATATTTTCATCGGTATAATTTTCAATGTTCAGTTGCCACATAATATTTCATCAATGTAATAGGGCATTTAACGAATATCTATTTTGGAAAATTAAGCCTTTCTCCCTCTTTTCTCCCTAATATATATGACTTTGAGATTAACTGTGTTATCTTGTTTATTATGGTGTTTTTTTTTTAATTAGTTCTTTATAATTGTCTTCAGAGAAGCAGGTATCATATGAGGAAAGCTGGACACTATCATTTTATTCTTTTGTATGTCTTAATGGAATTTTCCTGAACATGTATACCTAAAATTTGTGTTTTGAATTTGGCCCTACCATCTATGGGATTCAATTTAAGTAGTCATAAAATGAAAGAATCCCACCTAAAATCTTTCTGATAAATTATATAGTCAGTGAGATAAATTGATCAGAAATCAGGCTTGCTTATAATCTGATGCAGTTTCTTATTATTTTGGTCTTAGTTGGATTTATTCTTTTTGAAACCTGATTCCAACAAATGTTAAGAGTACAATATTGGTTTTTGTGTTTGCCATGTTATAAGTATTTTGCTTCTGTTATGTGTGACTCTGCTTTGCACTAGCCTGCAAGGATCGGGTGACTGATTCATGTAAGAAAACAAGATTGGGTGGGATTAAGTTTTAATTTATGAAAGAACCTGTTAACAGAAGGCAAATTAACTCTTGTCAGCAATATTCATAGAATACATTTTACTTTATTACAACTTTAAAGTCATAATTCTGCCTAGGCATATAGGATAAGAAATTAGATAAATGACTACAGAAAGTGTGCTTTTGCTTATTTTCAATTTACTGCAATTTCCTGATTATTCCCTTGGTATATGTAGGTTGTCAGCTTATATGATTTTAAGATAAATTTTGGAAAAAGGATGTGTTTCCTGTTATTGATCATTTTATAATGGAACCTCTCCTTTCTTTAAAGGTTTCTGATCATTTTCCAAATACTTTAGTTAGCATTCTAAAGACATTATAAATAGCAGGAGCTTTGCCTCGCCCACTTGTGAAGGAAGAGAACAAAGGTTATTTTCATACATTAAACCTAACTGTTCATTCTGGGGAGAGTGTGTTTTTTTTTGGGGGGGGAGCCTGGATGACTTTGTTGGTATGGATATTAAATTCTAGACTAACTCAGAGTTATACAGTATATTAAAAGTATGAGGGCAACTTAATGTTGGTTAAACATTTAACCAAATTGCTATTTAATATGTGCACATATCCTATATAATAAAGAGCTGATATGCTAATTAGACTGAACAGCAGAATAACCGTCCAGATGACCTTCCAAACGAAGCTGGGGTGCAAGGGCTGAGGCAGCAAGGGCTGAGCCCCTTGCACAAATTTCGTGCATCGGGCCTCTAGTTTTCTTATAAGCTGTTTTACTTTAAAACAGCCCAAGTTATCTTAATATAGTAAGTTGTGTATATCTTATTTATGCCATTGGAATGGGAGAAGAAAGGAATCTTTTTAAGCAGAGCAACTGTGACAAGTTTTAGATAAAATCGAACTCTTCCTTGTGGACCATTCAGTGCCTTGTTCCTTTTAAGACACATAACTACAGAAGTAGCTACAGAACTCTCATTAGCCCCTATAGAGTTCTGAGATATTTTGCTTCTTTTGGTTTTATTTTTCAAATGAGTAATCATACATGTAACTTAAAATAAGAAAAAAATTGGTTCTATGAATACCAAAGTGGATTGTTAACTTTTACTGATCTTTTCTATATAACTTTAAAAATTGAGTAATAATTTTGTTATAATTGTGTATTCTGTATGAAAATGTAGGTTTGTGAATACTTGTCACTACTTGAACAAATATTCTTCTGCAGCTGTGCTATGCTGGTTAATTGGCAGTGAATTCTTCTAGCTCTCAGTTGCTAGATGTGAGGTAGTTAGCAGAGTGGGATCTGAAAGTGGGCAAGGTACCCTCTCAAGATGGGAGTCGGACATTGAGAACTAGCATAAAGGTTTGAAGAAGGAGTCAGCGGAGGCTAGGAGATGAAGTTGAGAATGACTAGGAAATGAGAGAAGTAAGAAAGCTGGATGCTTGTTACCCTTTCTTCCTCTCTTCCCTCATTCTGTTATTCTGCCAAAACTGGGACAAATGCTGGGGAGTCACGGATAAGAACTTGCAATAGCTACCTTTCATATTTCTTCCTCTTTCTTCTGCCTTGAATCTTCTCCCCTCAGGTAGTTCAGAAATGTATTGGCAGGTACTAAAGTCCTGGGATGGAAATACAGGGTTTTGCTTCTCTCTTCCCCCTCCCTGGGGCTGCTGTTCCCCTTCTCCCTCAATTTCTGCCACTGCTAGAGAAGACTGGTTGCTGAGAAATGGGACAATACATTTGAGGGCAGCAGGGTGAGGAATGAGTGATTTGGGGGCTATACTATGGAATAGATAGCATCAATGGAATAGGGAGAAATATAATAGGAGGAAAATCACTCATTATAGCAAATAGTAAGAAAAAATATCTGGGCAGACCTGCTGAGGCCCCTCTTCCAGCGAAAGTTGTAACTTAGTAAACGGCTGTTTTTGCAAATAATAGAATTTGGGGAGAATGGAGGGACAAGTCTCCTGAATTCACTTCATTTATTTATTATTAGTCTTTAAAAATTTCCAGATAATTTTGTTTTAATGTGTGTGAAAAGATTTCCTCTAATCTCTAAAAACAAAATTGCAAAAATAATTCTTATTCTCCAAAGCACTTTGTTTTTCCTTCTTTAAACCATTAGTTGGCAAAATATATATAAAAAAACACAATAACACATAACTACCACATGTTTCTGACTGTGGGGTACATTCACAAGAAAAACAGTACACAGACTCTTTCTATTAAATAAATATTTTTGCAGTAGAAGCTGGCCCTCTGGATTAGTCCTAATAAATGGTTGCTAAATACTGCAGCAGTTGGCTCAAAACTCAAACTTTGTTTTTTTCACTTGTATTTTGATCTGTGCATTGGCTGTCTATAAAGTTCAGCACTTTTTAAAAACAACTGTTCCGTGAATTTGTGTGGACTTCAATGGAAGTGACCCAAATATTTTATATTCTTTCCATCCTTGTCCATTTGAGATAGGGAAGCAGAACATAAGAAAACAAAACTCCATGCCTATAATATCAGTTTTTTTCTCAGTTAAAAAAACACACAAAAACATATGCTGCTTTTCTTCCACGCATTGTTTATGTAATTTTTAGTCATGCCTTAAGAGGAAAATTAAAAATACCTTTTGTTCACGTACATGGACAATGCTCTCATAATAGTGTTCTGTAGAGCTCCTGTCTGCCCAGTTAGATATTTCTGCTTGATGGGGCTATGCATTAAAGATTTTTCTTTTGTCAGAAAAGGTTAAAAAGTTCTTCATTACTAAATCATTCTTTCCATCGTTATTCCTCATCTCAAGGGATATAATCATTAAAGAATTCTGCCTTGCAAATTTGAAACCCTTAACAGTTATGAGAAGCAAGTCTGAAAACAAACAAAAGCAGAAGTCCTCTACTAATAATCATTTCTAGATGACTATTTCTACAACTTTCATTTGGCAACATAAACCACCTTTTTTTCCCTTTCATGTAGAAGATGTGAGTTAATAATCTGGCACAACAGATACAGTGTGCTGCCAATTGCTTGGGAAAAATGTAGCTTCAGCCTTAAAATGTGGCCGAGATGATTCAGTCACACCCTCAAATCAAGTTTTCTGTCACTGATTGCCTTCTTTTTCTCTCTTGCCATGGTAACTAGTGAGGGACAGCTAATCACATTAAAGAGAGAATGATACAAACCTTTTGTTGGTGTTTGTGTGTGTATTTCTGGGAAAGATTTTTACATAACTCACTTTAAACCATAAACCTTTTGTAATTTCATAATTGTGCGAGGATAAAACCAAAGTGAGTACAGGATGTGTTACCAGGGGAAGAACACCAGATTGGGAGTCAGGGCCTTGTAGACAAGTCACTGATTAGCGGGAGCTATTCAACAGGGATAGTCCTGTCTCATCCCTGATTCTGGCATCAGTGCTGGTGTTCCTTTGGTGAGCAAGACAGGCATGTTCTCTGCTTTGTGGCTTATGGTTGATGTGTAAACTTTGCTAAATCACTTACATTCTGTGATATGGTGACTTGTTCTATAAAATGAGACACTTAAAGGTACAGTAGAGAATAAAACAGACATACAGGGTGATGATAGGTAACAGTTTTAAATAGGGAGGTCTGAGAAGGCTCTGTTGAGGAGAAAGCAATCTTGGTTATTTAGAGAAAGAGAATTAAGATTGAGTCAGCAGATGCAAAGGCTCTGCAGTGAGAGAGTGCAGTTGTGTTCAGGCCAACAGCACTGAGGCCAGCATGTGTGCACAAGAGGCAGAAAGTGGGAGAATCACTGCAGGTGGGGAAGAAAGGGAACTGGGGATCCATCCTGTAAGGTTCTTCTAAGCCATTTATAAGGACGTTTGCTTAAGTTTTAAATTATCACAGTGCTTTATTGGGAATTTTTGTGGTTTTTCTTTTTTGTTCTCTGTTTTCTATATTTAGGAAATGTTTTCTGCCTAATTATCATCTTCCAAAATGAGAGTAAGTTTTTGCATATTTACTGTTACATAATAAAAGTTGGCCTCAACCACATATGCTCATACTCATCTTAAAAAAGATAAAAGAGCATTTTAGTAAGTGTATTAAATAATGGGCTGGTAATTGATAGCTGATATTATCTAGTTAATATGTTTTATTTATATTTTTAGCCTTGGGGTTCTATTTTGCGGAATTGGAATTTCTTAGCTGTAACACATCCGGGTTACATGGCATTTCTCACGTATGATGAAGTTAAGGCACGACTGCAGAAATACAGCACCAAACCTGGAAGGTAGGACTTTGAGCAGTCATATTATGTGATGTTCTAAAGAGGAAAACTCCTTTATGACTCTCTTAAGTAGATTAATAACACCCATCGGGTGGGCGGAGGGAGGGAAATACTAATAAACCGTGCTTCTTAAGTGAATCCTTTAAAATGATACATTGTGCTTGTTCTGAAATGTATGTTCATAAAGTGAAAGAAAATACTGTGTAATTTTATGAACTTAGAAATTTGTTAGGTCTCAGAGTTCTGGTTTTCAAATTGGAATATAATATTAGCATATTGACTATTTTCAAGTTACCTGTGTTTATGTATATAATTGTATGTGTATATTTGAATGTAAGATTCATGTTCATTTCTTTGTTTGTTTTTTCAATCCTCACCTGAGGGTATTTTTCCATTGATTTTTAGAGAGAGTGGAAGAGAGAGGGAAAGACAGAAATATCGATGTGAGGGAAACATCGATTGGTTGCCTCCTGCACTCACCCGGGAGCCTACAACTGAGGTATGTGCCCTTGACCGGAATTGAACCTAGGACCCTTCTGTCTACAGGCTGACGCTCTATCCATTGAGCCAAACTGTCTAAGGCTTATGTTCATTTTTTATTTTTCAAGACATTTAATTTGGCTCTATGATAAACATAAGTATATATAAACACATATCCTATCTAATAAAGAGGTGATATCCTAATTGACCATCACGCCCTCACAAAGATGGCGGCGCCCACAGCCAATAAAGAGGGAATATGCTAATTGACTGCCACACCCTCAAAGATGGCAGCACCCACAGCCACAAGATGGCGGCGCCCAGTCCTCGTAGCCCTGCCGGGGCAGCAGGCATGCAGCATGGCCGGGCCTGCCCCTTGGCGGGTCCGGCCGCTCCGCCTGCCTGCCTCCAGAGTCCCCCAGCTCCCCAGCCTCCCAGGGCCAGCCCGAGGCACAGGCAAGCCTCGGATGGTGGCTGCCCAGCCACCCAGGGCCACCCGAAGCTCAGGTAACGAGGGCCGGCTAAGGCTTGCGCTGCTGGCAGTGGCAGCAGCAGAGGTGTGATGAGGGCGCCACCTTCCCCATATCACCAGTTTGCCTCCCACCCCTGAGGGCTCCCAAACTGTGAGAGGGGGCAGGCCGGGCTGAGGGACCCCCCTCCAGTGCATGAATTTTCATACACCAGGCCTCTAGTAAGTACATAAACATAAATAACCCATTGTTATAAACCAAGCCAATTTCATGTCCAATAGAACTTCTTCCATTATACCTCATGGTTCTTTACAGCTGAGAATTGGTTTTATTTTCCAGATGATAAACTGCGTCAGATGCATAGAGGTTGACTATTTGGTCAGCCCTTTTGACTTTTCCCAAGAAATCACACCTTATTAATTACAAATCTGGCATCAGAAAATGCCTCCTCTCTGGTTAATGCATTTCTCTACTTCTCATCTAGAAGTACATTGGATGCATACTAGCCATTTGTGCCATGGCAAGTAGCATGCTGGGGATGGCAGTAAGGACAGTGGAGACCTGTCCACTCACACTCACATTTTAGTACAGAGACACCATTTCAATGTCCACGAATGTACACTTTTTATATAGGGACTAGTGCCCCAGTGCACAGATTCCTGCACATTGCAAGGAAATTAATTAGAAGGTGGCTGGCAGTGTGAGACTGGGTGAGATGGGGCCTGACAAGCCCTGGAGCCAACCTCCCGCTGTCCCTTCCCAGCTGGCCTCACCTGGAGTGGTGCCACGTCTTGAAGGGCATCTGCAGGTGAGTGGGGTCCCTCTTGCAGGTGGGGTCCCTCAGCCTGGCATGCAGGGATCGGGGCAAAACCGGCTCTCCAAAATCCCCCAAGGGGTCCTGAATTGCGAGAGGGCGGTTCTCGGGTGACACACCCCAAAATCAGGCTCCCTCCTCTCTGGTTCCTCGGTGCATCACCCAAAAACCACTGCTGCCAAGTCACCACAGCTTGGCAGTTCCTGCGTTGAGTGTCTGCCCTCTGATGGTCAGTGCGAGTCATAGCTACCAGTCAGACGGTTGTTTAGCCTTTTATATATACGTATATAGATCATTTCATTTTAGGAAGGAATTTGGTTGGTGTTTTTTTAAAGTCTACCTTTTCTAATATTGTTTTTTATTTGATTTGTAGCATAAGTGATGTCTTTTTAAAAAGTATTTTCAAGTACAAGCCACTATTATTGATCCCTTTCTTTGCTATAATTAAAATTTCCCCCTTTCTATATTTAACAATTTGTATGGTATATAAAAAGAAGGTAGTGGGTGCAAACAACAGTTTATTTAGCTCAGGTTGAAGTCTTCTGTTAAGATTAAGGAGAGTTGTTTCTCATTGTGACCATGACAGCAGGTCAGATATTTTGGACAGTGGCTTAGATGAATCATTTTGTTTCATCCAAGGATCTCTCAAGCCAAGATTTTCCATAATTTTTACTGTCTGGATTGGCATTAAAGTATGTTTTTGTCATGAAATATGATTTGAAAGATGTGATATGGTTGGGATCATGCAGTCTTACCAATTTAACACAGAAACTATTTGGGGAATTACCCTGCTCAATTCTATAAATATAATAAGGAAACTGAGTCCATTTTATGTTCTCTGGTTCAGGATCTGGAGATAATTAATGACAGTGTTGGAAACAAAAACCAGGTCTCATCGCTATTGGAATAGTTCTCTGAATAAAAAGTTATTGCTCTCTGAAAAGATGTCTTTTTTCCGAACCAGCCCTGAAACAATTTATTCTATTGTTAGTTAAAGATGAAATGTTTAGTCTGTGGTAAACTATAATATGTAAAGTGTGATAGGGCATTGAAAATGTGTTTAGGAAAACTCCTTTAATGAACACATCAAATAATTTTGATAAATATTTGCTTTACAAAATATATCTATTTAAGTGGTCCTTTGTCTTAGAAAGTATTTCATCTCTTTGGCTTCATGGTAAAGGGAACAGTTGGGCCTTTGCCAAGGACATTGGGGTTCCTCAGGTTGTGCTTTATCTGGGATCCAACTGGCAGTCACAATAAAGCTATGTGGAATTTTTTGATCCAATTAAGAATGCCAGTAATTGATGGGTTTATATTCTGTTTTCAGGCTGTCTAGGAGAATGTTTTTACATTTACTTGCGAAGTTATTTTGTAAGGTTCTATAACCAAAGTGAGGTTCTTAATATTTATAGATCAGGTCTTTTGAGCTCTTATTTAAAGATATATGACTAGAATACATGAAATAAAAAGCATTTTTTTCAATAGTAATACACATTATTAACAACCAAAACTGTATAATTTTTAAATTATAAAATAGTATATTGAATTCCACAGTAGAAACTGGCTCAGTTTCTGTCAGGGATAGACAAATTAAATTTTTACCTATGTATTTTATTTTTAATTTCCAAAATAATTTGTCATAGCTGTTTCTACCACCAGCACTTTCTTTCCTTTTTTTTTTTTTTTTTTTAATATTCACCCAAGCATAAGTTTTCTTCATTGATTCTAGAGAGGAAGAAAGAGTGGATGCGGGGGTGTGAGAGAGAGAAACATTGATTGGTTGTCTCCCCTATACACCCTAACTGGGGATCAAACCCACAACCTGGGTATGTGCTCTGACTGGGAATTGAACCTGCAAACCTTCAGTACATGGGGTGATGTTCTAACCATCAGCCAGGGCATTACCTAATGGTGATGGCAATAAATCACTTGATAGTTTACAACTTCAGTTATTTTCTCATATAACTCTGGAGATATTTAAATGAAATGATCATTGCTTCTGTTACAGATCAATACATAGAGAAGTACAACAGTGTTAAAATAATTTAGAAGGAAAATTTATATTAGGAATTCTAAATGAGTCTGTTTATTCTTTACCTTAAAAAAACTTAACAAATTGTGTAGTACTTATATACATTTCAAATATGATTAAACATAATTTCCTCATGTTTTACAGTTACATTTTCCGGTTAAGCTGCACTAGATTGGGACAGTGGGCCATTGGCTATGTGACAGGGGATGGCAATATCTTACAGACCATACCTCATAACAAGCCCTTATTTCAAGCCCTGATTGATGGCAGCAGGGAAGGATTGTGAGTATGAGAAATGGGCATCAGGGCACATTCACAAATGTGAAAAAAATACAGGCTGCTCTGAGATGGAGAAAATGGATAGTGTGAGGCGGGTGACCTGGTTGCTTGTTTTTTATTTCAAGACTAAGAAATGGATGCTCCTTTGTTTTTATTGTTTATCTTTTAAAAATAGTTATTCAAAGATAACCTACTTATTTGAATTTCCCTGTATTTATAGCAAATAAATTCCAACATGAAATGGCAATGAGATTTTATATCTATTATCAGAAAAGAAGTTGCTACTTAAAAGTTGTTTTAAAATAGATATAACACACACACACACACAGGGGTGGGCAAAAGTAGGTTTACAGTTGTTCGTATGCAAAATAATACAAGAATTAATAAATAATAATACAAAGATAAACTGTTTTGCATCCTCACAATTGTAAACCTACTTTTGCCCACCCACAAAGTTTAGGCAACCTGTTAAGTCCCTTCATATATACATATCTGTCATTCATTTTAGTCCTATGCCACTTCCTCCTTTTGTTGTGTTTACAGTGTCACTTCATCACACTTATTGTTGAGCGCTGATTCAACTTGCCATAGCATGGATTGTGATAGAAACCTAGCAGGAGGAGGTCCACCAGAGTCAGCAAAGAGCAAATGATTTAAGTGTTACCTTTCTAAAAGTAATTGCAAAAACAAAAAAGAAAACAAAAAAATTAGTGATGGGAACAATATAAAGAAAAAGAATGCATTTTTAAAGTTGTGAGCTTTCTAGAAATACTTATATGAGAATTGTATGGCAAACTGTGGTACTATGTTTTTTTCCCTCTTAATTATGATAAATTTGCTGTTCTCAGTTAGTTAGACTTGACCTTTAGTGCAGCAGAGATTTACATGTGTAGCTTTGATTTACTATGATTGCAGAATTTTTACTTTTAAGAAAATATGCTTTAAAGTTTGAATTTATCAATAGAGGTTGTGAGTGGGCAACTCTGTGATTTGATATGGCTTATGTATATTGTTTACAATGCCTTCCATCTATTTTTCAAGTCAATCAAAACCAAAACTCTATGATTTTTAAGTAGTAGTCTTGCCTCTGAACACCTACATAAAGTTACTGTTAATATTGACACAAACACACATGCATACACACATCTTCAGGGGTGTTTGATGAGTTGAATTTGTACTTTAGGGATGAATTACATTAAAAATAGATTAGATCAGAATTTTAATCTGATAAGTAGATCAGGTTTTAGAATAGGTTAAAATAGATATTACATTAATTACATCATTTTTTGTTTTAAGATCAGTAGAAACATGGGAGGCATATCATCTATCTTAGTCCAGCTATCATCAGGGTCAGCTGTTCTTTCCTGATATTTAATCCAATATTATATGACATAAGTGATAAATTTACTTTGATAACCAGCTAAGATTTTTTTTTCTTCCTTCACAGTCTTTGTAAAGGGGCTCATCAGTAGCACCCATGTTCACTGAGGAGAATGGTCATGGAATTGTCATTTCTTTATACATTAAATAAAGAGAGTGTTTTAACCTCTTCTCTAACTGTCTTATTGTCATATTTGTAATCTTTCATTTCTGACTTCATAGAATTTCATGTTTTTGAAGTGGGATGATCAAAATGTTATATAATAATTTTTAAAATTTGCCACTTTAGGGTATAAAAAGAAAGTTCCTTATTAATTTTTGCTATCACTCTTCACTTAATATTTATAGAATTTTATCCCATCATCATAATGACACTATAACTTTGTATCATATTCAAATATAATCATCCACTTTTCCTAAGTCTTAAAGATTTATCTAATTGATTCGTTCCTTACCATTTGAGAATTGTCTGTTTTCTAAGTTAATTTTTTCTGGTTTTCCTAGGTAAATTTTAACACTAACATATTTATAGACTATTTAAGGATAAATTTTTTGTTACTTCACAGAACAGTTTTAATATAGTTTGCCCTTTAAAATATTCACCACTGTAGTAGTATATTCTTAATTTTTCATTTAAGCCATTTAGCACAGAAATATATTGAACAAAATTAGTCATAGCAGTGGATGGACAAAATCCAACAATAATACTGCCATTAAAAAATGAAAAATAGGTATTTACCAATCCAATAAATTTAATTTTTAATGAATTTCTTAGTAAAAACTGTTATACCACTGCAAGATGGCATTATTACTATAACTTTAAAGAGTTAGTTCTTCTTTCATTTCTCTCTAATAATGGAAGGTTATGTTCATAAAACTGTGTTCATAGTTTGATTTGAAGTAAATGAAACATGGACTTGTAATACTTTCTGATTTCTTTAAACGTGTTGGGTGAGTAGAAGGTAAGATGGAAAGAGAGAGAACAGGAAACTGGAGAAACAGGGACACCATATAAATGTTTGAATAACTTTTGGGGGAAATTATGGGCTTTAATTCCAGTTTTCTCTCCTTGTGTTAAATATGGTTTAAAATGATACATTAACATTAACTGTGCTTCAGATGAAAAATGTAATAATTGCAAAAATATGCATGTTCAAAGTATATTGGAATAGAACATGAGAGACCAGTAAAATAAACTTTTAAATTACCTAACAGACATATAGTAAAGGTATTTATTTGAAAATTGTTGCTTAGCAGCTGAGTTCATATTTGTTATATATTTCTTATGTGAAAGTGATTTCTAGATTTTAAATGTATTAAAAATAACAATATTATGGAAATAGAGATGGAATAGGTTCTTGATATAAGTTAAATAAAAAGGAGGTATTCAAATGTGTGTTTTAATATAGAAGAATCTGATAAAATAACCTAGTTGCAATTAAAATATAAATTTATAATAATAAAATTTATCTTTAATTTCTAGCTACCTTTATCCTGATGGGAGGAGTTACAATCCTGATTTAACTGGATTATGTGAACCTACACCACATGATCATATAAAAGTTACACAGGTAAGGACAATTTGTGCAAATATATTTATAATTAAGTATCTAGAGCCAAATAAAATTCTCTACTTACTCTAGAGCCAAAATCATGTACAGGCACTTAATGTAAAAGATACTTAAGGAATTCTAAGGGTGTTTGAAAGAAAAAAACACATTACTTTTTCCATTTTTTAAATAAAAATTTTTGCTGTTAATATTCTTGCTTCCAATATAATTTTGTTAGTTATTTGGGGAGATAGGTAGATAAATCCAAAGACAGGTAGATAAATATGACGGAGCCACAGGGTTAGGGAACTCCATAGCAGTTAGGATAATTTATAGGCATTAGCTTTTAGAGTCAAATGAGTAAGTGAACCCTATTGAAGATAATAATTATATTTGTATAAATCCATTGTTGGCAGCCTCATAGATTATGAGTGTAACTGGGTGACATTCAGTAATTACCAAAATCTAAATAAAAAATACCTTTGACTCTAGATTCCATATATAAACCACTTGCATATATACACAAAGCTCTATATCCCAGGTGTTTGCTTTAGCATTTTTCATAAAAATGGAAACTTACAAAATACTGAAATATTCTATCATAGTTTAAAAAAATTATACCTGCCCTAACCAGTTTGGCTCAGTGGATAAAGCGTTGGCCTGCGGACTCAAGGGTCCCGGGTTCAATTCCGGTCAAGGGCATGTACCTTGGTTGCGGGCACATTCCCAGTAGGAGGTGTGCAGGAGGCAGCTGATTGATGTTTCTCTCTCATGGATGCTTCTAACTCTCTCTCCCTCTCTCTTCCTCTCTGTAAAAAATCAATAAAATATATTTAAAAAATAAATAAGTAAAAAAAATAAAAAAAATTATACCCATACTGTATTATACTGAAAAGTCATTAGCAGGAGGATGGTAGTTCTACATATTCACATGGTCACTTCTGCATTTTATGTAAAAAACTTCCATTCATGGGACACTCAATTATATAACATTTCAATTTGTAAAATTACACTGTGTAAGTTTAATTTCTGTGAATAAAGAAATGACCACATATGAACACATTAAAATAATTTTATAAAATAAAAATTAAGAAACACCAAACTGGTAACAGTGTTTTTAACTAAGTAAAAATATTGGGGAGTCAAGGAGAGGATGAAAGCATCATTTTATACATAATCTAGTTTTAAAATATTTTATAACATATATTTTAAAAAATATGTTTGTATTGATGTTTTAGAGAGAGAGGAAGGGAGAGATAGAAACATCTATGAGAGTAAAACATCAATCAGCTGCTTCTTGCACACCCCCCACTGGGGATTGAGCCCACAGCCCAGGCATGTGCTTTACCAGGAATTGAACCAGAGACCTCTTGGTGCATGGGACAATGCAAAAATCTAATAAAAAACAGAAATTAATGGTTTTGGGGAAGACAATAAATAATTTTTTAAATTTTCTAATTTTTTAGATTTTAGTCCCAGTGGTCTTGATATTATTATACTTGTTAACATATGTACAGTTTGTGGGCAGTTTTTAAAATTTAACATATGACTTCCATTTTTTAAATTATACAGTGATTCTATAGTATATAATATTTTAATAAAATTTTTATATTTCATGAAATTTCTTTTTATAAAACAATTCCTTTAAAATACATATTCAAGAATAGTATCATTTTGTTAAATGACTCATTTGACTAGTGTACCCATTACATTGAATTAAATTCTGCATCTAGGTTTTTAAGTTATGGTAAATTTTTTTTTATAATTGCAAATTGGTCCTTTGGATGTCATAACCTACATAAAAACGTATCTATTATTTTATGGACTTCAGTGATTTGTAATTTATTTTGGATTACTTTAGATTTATTTTTTTCCATCTTGATCTATTCTCTCTTGTCTTTTTCCTTAAATTAAAAAATTACGTAGTCACACATATATCCATTATGGTAGGCATAATTTACATATTCATGTGTATATGTGAATATTTATATATCTAACTATGTATATGTATATTTTTCTCCTCACCAAGATTGTAAAATTTTTTAGTAGGTTAGGGATTAAATATTGTCATTTATTTACCCTACCAGTACCAAGTACATAGGCACTTTCTAGATTAGAACATAGCCTTATTTAAACAGATTTTATTTCTATAATTCATTTTTTTGTATCCCTATTAAATAACACCTTTTTTTTGTATTTTCTTTACACTCACCAATATATTTGTATCTCCTTTGCGACAGATCTTTTCAATATTTGAACACTGAAAATTGTACTATGCCAAAAGGTTCTGAACTAGTACATCAGAGTTTCAATAAAACAACTTTTGGTTGCTGAAGTGATTAAGATTGGGGGGAAAGTATGCAGTTTAGAAATTTAATGTAGAATTTGAGGAAAATTTAAACTTATTGAACCGTAATTATTTTTTTTTTAATTCAATATATTTTATTATGCTTTGGAGATTACATGACATGTAAATGTGAGCCACAGTACCTAACATGCAGGAAGGGCTTGGCAAATGCTACCTTTTTTCCATTCTGGAATTTCTATAGGTATCTAAGAAATAAAATTTAATGTTCAGCCAGAATCATGTTTATTCATAGATTTTGGTAATTTGACAATAAAATTAGATGAGCATGTGGCATTTACAAAAATAAAAATTAATTACATTGCTTTTTAAAACCTTGTTTGTCTTTTGTATCACTCTATTTTTTTAAAATATATTTTTAATGATTTCAGAGAGCAAGGGAGAGGGAGAGAGAGATAGAAACATTAATGATGAGGGAGAATCATTGATCGGCTGCCTCTTGAATACACCCTACTGGGGATCGAGCCTGCAACCTGGGCATGTGCCCTAGACTGGAATCAAACCCGGGACCCTTCAGTCCACAGGCTGATACTCTACCCACTGAGCCAAACCAGCTAGGGCTCACTGTGACTTTTGAAGCAAGTCCCTTCCTAAAAGAATGGTACAAAACATTAAATAATCCCAAGGAGTAAAAGAACTTATGTCATTGCCTTTTAATAAAAGCTCAAATCTTTAAAATATTTTTTTTTGTAGACCAAATTACCATTATCAATTTAAAACATGTCTCAAATGGCAAGATAATCCTGACGGGAGCAAGTAATGGTATTTGAGAATATTTAATGTTAACAGTTCATGCAAGAAATAACATTAATGTTACTTTTTCGCCCAAATTGCAGGAACAATATGAATTATATTGTGAAATGGGCTCCACTTTCCAGCTCTGTAAAATTTGTGCTGAGAACGACAAAGATGTCAAGATTGAGCCCTGTGGGCATTTGATGTGCACCTCTTGCCTTACAGCATGGCAGGTATAATCCATGTTTAATTAGCAACGTGAATTCTCCCTTATAGTCCTTAGCAATATCTGTCTTTTCAGTTTTCTTCATCTTAATGATTCAGGAAATAATACTGAGAAGTGCTTTGTTTGAAGAGTTGTTAAAAAAAAACCTCATATGTTTAAGTTTCTTTTATGTAATATATTTTTGTTGTTTTTATATTTCTTCTTTTGCATGTGTCAGTTTATATTAGTTTTAAGTAGTTCTTCTATAACACTATTGATTTCAGAAAGTCCCTTATCCATATTACCAATTTACTACATTTACATAATTTACTGTAGATCAGAATCTACTTATAGTAGATCAGATTCCAAAGAAAAGTAAACTTCAGGAGATAAATCATAGGTTGATATTTAAACCATCCCTCTTCTCCTGAGGCGGTGTAGCTACTGTCTCTATGGTTGCTCCGTAATGGTAAAATAGGAAAATCAGACAGGAAATGCTTCCGAAATACTTATAGTTCCCACAGAAACAGACATTAAATTTTTCAGTTTACAGACAGAATCTACAATAAATTGCAGAATCAAAGATAAATTAGGCAGATGTTCAATAAATACAAATTGATTTGATATTTTTGAATAAGACCTAGAGAATAACTGGTTTCCCCAAGGCCTTTCTTACCCTTTTTATCTATAATAAAAGGTGAGATTTTTAAAGTGGCTCTTTGGACAGATTTCCAATTTTGCACATGCTGCAAATACCAGAATACATTGCATATCCTCCAATATCCAGAATATTTTGATCAAGCCATTTTTAAACTGTTGTTTAATACAGCCAATGTTGAAATGAATATTGTTGATGAGGTTTAGTTAGAAAGAAAATAATTACCTTTCAAGCCTTTTTAAAGACTTGCAGTTGAGTATGTCATTGATATCCCTACCCTGTTCCTAAGCCCCCTCAGTCCTGATCTTCTCTCCACCCCAGAAACTCTGCCCTCCTGAGGAAGGATGCCTTAGGTTCAGGAAAGGGTGCAGACTAGAGGAGCCGTGATGCCTGCTGAACTCATTACTTGGTAATCCTATCTAACAAAAGAATAATATGCAAACTAACCATCACTCCGCTACATCCACAAGCCACGCCCACCAGCCAATCATGAGATAGTATTCAAATTAACCCAACCAAGATGGCTGCAGCCACAGAGCAGCAGGAGGTTTGGGTTTCCCCGGCAATGGAGGAAGCCAAGCTTTCCACACACCCTGGCCAGCCCAGGCCTCCACTCAAGGCTACAAAGTTTCAATTATAGAAGATAAATAAATCCCAAAAAAATGGCGGCAGCCATGGAGCAGGAGAGAGCAGGAGGCTTGAGTTGCCCCCTGCAATGGAGGAAGCCAAGCTTCCTCAGCCCTGGCTTTCCTTGGCCTCCGCTAGAGGCTACAAAGTTTCAATTATAGAAGATAAATAAATCCCAGATCCCAGGGACTCTGCTTGGGTTCCTGGGGGGCGTGGCCGGCCTGAAAACCACCACAGGCCCCTTGCCCAGGCCGCCCCACACCCCAAGGGAACCCCCACCCTGATCCGGGACACCCTTCAGGGCAAACCAGCTGGCCCCCACCCATGCACCAGGCCTCTATCCTATCTAATAAAAGAGTAATATGCAAATGGATTGTCACTCCAGCACACAAGATGGCTGCCCCCATGTGGTCAAATATGGCTGCCCCCATGTGGACACAAGATGGCCGCCACAAGATGGCCAGCAGGGGAGGGCAGTTGGGAGGGACCAGGCCTGCAAGGGAGGACAGTTGGGGGCGATCAAGCCTGCTGGGGAGAGCAGTTAGGGGTGACCCGGCCAGCAGAGGAGAGAAGTTGGGGGCGACCGGGCTTGCAGGGAAGGGCAGTTGGGGGTGACCAGGCCAGCAGGGGAAGGCAGTTAGGGGTGACCAGGCCTGCAGGGGAGGGCAGTTAGGGGCAAACAGGCTGGCAGGGGAGCAGTTAGGCAACAATCAGGCTGGCAGGGGAGAAGTTAGGGGTGATCAGGCTGGCAGGCAGAAGCGGTTAGGGCAATCAGGAAGGCAGGCAGGGGGACAGTTGGGAGCCAGCAGTCTTGGATTGTGAGAGGGATGTCTGACTGCCTGTTTAGGCCCGATCCTACCGGATTGGAGAGGGAGCAGGCTGGGCTGAGGGACACACCCACCCCCTCCCGTGCACGAATTTCGTGCACCGGGCCTCTAGTCTATACTAATAAATAGGTAATATGCTAATTAGACTGGATTGACTGGATTACTTCCGATGTCGAAGTCCTTCTGGACAAAGCCATGGTGGTGGGTGCCAAGGCAGAGGCAGTTAGGCATGCAGGGATCAGGCCTATACTGGCAGTCAGACATCCCCCAAGGGGTCCCAGATTGGAGAGGGTGCAGGCCGGACTGAGGGATCCCTCCCACCCCCGTGCATGAATTTCGTGCACTGGGCCACTAGTAAAATATAATGACTTCCACTTGTTCACAGTCTTATAATAAGGGCCTCCTTCTTCCTGTGAGGATACTTAAAAACATATGAAGAAAAATTCAGTTACATTTTCAAAGCCATTGCTGAACTGCTGATGTCTTTGTGACCTCAGTAAAAATTGTTGAATATTCCTATACTTCTCTCTTTCAATATGCATTGAGGTTCTATTTTACTTTAGTTTTCCTTGATATCCTTGCCATGATTTCCCTTTATTCCTTCATGGTGTTGGTGAATTTTACATAGTGTAGGAGAAGTTGCAGGAAGAGGGATGCTCAGTATGGTGTCAGGAAGCTCATTCTCAGCTTCTGGGCACATGTTTAAGTTATACTAACAATAATAGTTTGTAGACTTAAACATTTATTTTTATAAATAACTTACAGTAAATTTAGTTAAGCTTGTAGAAGGCAAAACTATTTGCAAGCGTGTTTCAAATGTATTATTAAAAAATACTCGACCTGTTTTGGATGTGCCACATTGACTGGGATGGGACTACTTATGGTGCTTTGCTTTATTTGGTACACACTCAGCATTTCAGAGTAAGGATTAAACTGACAGAGGCAATTATGAGTCACCCTTTGAATTGACTTAGACTTGAGTGTGGTAGTATGGTTCTCACAGGTACAAAGAAACTAAACATTTGCATTCCTTTCTAAAGAAAACCAAAATTTTAGGCTGATATAAACTCAAAGTACTTTGCCTCCTTGTTTGGCCTGTGCATTTCAGCCTCTTCTTGGAGCCCTGATCTTAAAGCATAGACACACAGGCATATTGCAGGACCTGGCTGCTTTAAGTTGATACTTATACTCATACTTGGAAGTTAATTGGGTTAAAAGTCAGAAGCTCCCATGAGTTTGGCAGACACCTTTGATTATTGTTGAAAGCATTGTACAAAATAGCTGTTTACCTGTGGCCTAGGGCGAATAAAAGAGGATAGCTGGATATAAAACAAAAAACAAAAACGATTTCATTTTACTTTCTGTATACTTCTTGAAAAAACTATATCTTTTAAAATGTTAGGACCAGTACTATATATTTTACATAGTAAGTTTGCGAACTATTTGCAATAGGTAGTTATGTGCAAAAGACATAGGACTAGTTCCCAGTTGTCATTGGTGTTTTTGCACTTTGCATCGCCACACCCTTTCTGTGTATTACTGTGCATTCCAGATGGTGCAGTTCCTCTTGCTAGTAGCAGATCAATTCCTTGATTCACTTCATGGTTTTTCATACTGGCCTAATGGTCTTATATGAGGATATGTCCAGTCATATTCATAAATTATTACCATTTTCTATTTCTCTGTTTTACTTTGAAATAATTCTCAGTTTTACTTTTAGAAATTGAGGAAGTGCATCAATTGTCAATCACTGAAAACAGTTGTACTAAAGCAGTAGTTTACTAAGTAAAGTAGTAACAAAAGATGACAAATTCAGAAGTACTTATCAAAATAAATCACACTCATGGCAATAGATGTTAAAGTTATTAACATCTTAATCAGATCATAGAATTTTGCATATAGATTAATGAAAGGTTTGCTAAGGAATCCTTTCAGCATTATTTTTTTAATTATTCCCACATAAGACAGTTTGTGATTAATAGACATTTCTCTGACATATGTTCCTGTGAGCTCTTACTTCATTGTTTTTGTATTGTACACATTTACATATTTACATGTTTCTCCTCTAGAGTATGGATTGCTTTACCTATTTTTGAATCCTCACTGCAGGAGCATGCTACCCACCTACACCGTGGTAGTTACTTAGTAAATACTTGTGACTATATCCTATAGGTTTTATAAAGAAAAGAGAAGAAGGGGAGTCTATTACATTTAATAAAAAAATATTGATACTGGAGATCACTTGGGAAAAGCCTTGTAATGCCTTAGTTCTGTCCATTTTTCTTTTTAGAAGTAGCTGTGATCTTTTCAAATAATTTTTATCATGCTTAAGCTGAGAATGAATCCTAAGAATTTTAAATCTCAGATCCGATCCATTTGTTCTGTTTAGTAGCTGTGTGATTCCCTTCAACTTTTCACATTTTTGCTTCTTCCATTTATTTTTGAGCCATGTTATTTTACTTTTTTTGCTTGCAATAATACTGACACTAACCTAGAGGCAGCAAGACCCAAGTTCTATTTTATTGCATTTTATACCAGGAAACATGCATCGTGACCCCTTGTTTCAAATTACCTCCACCTTGAAGAAAATTGTTCTTAGGCCAAGGTTTGAGAATTCCAAAGTGATATTCCATACATAGTCTTTTTTTTTTTTAATATATTTTATTGATTTTTTACAGAGAGAAAGGAAGAGGGATAGATAGAAACATCGATGAGAGAGAAACATCGATCAGCTGCCTCTTGCACACCTCCTACTGGGGATGTGCCCACAACCAAGTTACATGCCCTTGACCGGAATCGAACCTGGGACCTTTCAGTCCGCAGACTGACGCTCTATCCACTGAGCCAAACCGGTTTTGGCTCCATACATAGTCTTAGTGGCTAAAGTAAACTTCAGCTACTGATCATTTCTACTTTGGGTAACCTGAATATTTCTACATTTACATATAGATTTCACACCATGGTGCTTCCTGCTAACCAACAGATCTGTTTTGGCAGCTTTCATATTGTTGTATGAACATCAGTGTTTGATAATCATTAGACACATGATTGCAAAATGCCCCATTATTGAGTAAAAATAAAAGTCTTATAATGTCAATCCAGTTGACAAACATTAGCTATTCTAAAATCCTCACATTGTTGCCTCAGTGAGCTGTTCACTAAACTTACCTAATTGATGGTTAATATGAGAACGAAATGACTGAACATTTCCATAGTTCTACAATATATTGTCAAAAATTGTATCTAGGCCTAACCGGTTTGGCTCAGTGGATAGAGTGTCGGCCTGTGGACTGAAGGGTCCCAGGTTCGATTCCGGTCAAGGGCATGTACCTTGGTTGTGGGCACATCGCCAGTAGAGAGTGTGCAGGAGGCAGCTGATCGATGTTTCTCTCTCATCTATGTTTCTAACTCTCTATCCCTCTCCCCTCCTCTCTGTAAAAAATCAATAAAATATATTTTAAAAATTGTATCTAAACTTATAGATGTAATTGAAAATGACATTAAGTCTCTGGATATGAGTGCATGTAGTGAAAATAATATGACTCGTTTGCAACTTTCAGGGCTAGAGTCCATATTTTCTGACTTGAAAGCCAGTGTTTTTGTTTTATATTTTTATTCATTTTTTCTGTGGAGAAAAAGTTAAGTTTTTATACTTAATTATGCACAGGAATAATTTGTCATTTTTTTTCTCTTAACTGGGTTGGTAGAAGCAGCAGTGGATTGTTTCATCCATCATTCTGCAAGATCTCAAATCCATTCATTCATTCACTCATTTATTTATTTAGGAAACATTCCTTAAGCAGCTGCTATTTCCCATGTTCTGGGCTAATCTCTGAACTGAAAACAAACAAACAAACAAACAAACAAAAACACTAAGAAATAGTCCCTACCCTCAAGAAGTTAAAATGAAATCTATACGTTTTATAAAGGTAATTAAATGGTATTAATAATTACTTGAAACGAACATCCTGTTATCCTTCAAATTTAATTATGGATCTGAGATATTTTTTGTCACTTTCTATTACCTTGGTTGACCGTGCTGATATGGAAAAGATTTTAAAGGCTGCATGTCTGCCAAGAAGCTCTGATAAATCTGTCCAAGTCCAATAGGAAAGATTAAACCCTGACCATAAAACATGGTGCCTGTGTGAACTTTTAGCAAGTCATTCTTCACCAGCTTTACCTTCTATTTGATGCCCTACTTTAGTTTAATTGAAATTCATTAGAGACTTAAATATTATGTAATTAACAGAAACCCTAAGAAATGCACAGTAGTGGTGTCAGTTGTTACAGGCTACAAGTGGTTACTCTTTAATTGCTGTCATAATGGCCCATTAGTCATGCTTCAGAAGGGAAGGGGTGTCAGATACTTTTTTTCTCCTGAAACATCTGTGTTATTTAATCAATTGAATAAGCAAGCCAGAGTTTGTGCAGAATACTAAATAAGTTGAATAATCGCCTCTTTAGAGGCATTCTTTGAAACAGTATCTTGCTGGGTGTGGCATTTCTGTTTACTCTATGTGGTAAAACTGGGATGGTTTTATTTCAGGCCCACACTTTTCCTCAGATATTAACAAAACAGTTTTCTTCTTCACCCTGAATTCCTCTACATTTTCCTTTTTATAGTAGCATATTATGCATCAGTGATATTGCAAGGTTACCACATAAAGTGTTAAGTAAGGAATAGTTTTCCTTCTATATTTCTTCCAGGAATCTAGATAAGGGCTTCTGGGCTAATGAATGGCACAAACTCTAGGCCATATTCCTCAAATATTACTTTCATAATAAAAATGGATACATATGTATCAATTAGATTTGCAACCATAGTTTGCATTACTGCTAAGAATTTTAATTCAATTAAAAGGAAGATTAGTTTTTTCCTGTGATTATTCCTTTTGCATACTTTTGCAAAATAATTTAAAATAAAGATATAGGAGCCTGAAAATTATTCACAAAAAAGTCAATAGATGAAAATCAGTAAGCTCTAATTTTAATATGGCATGTGATTTAAAAAATTTTGGATGTTCTGTATTTAGACATTTGTAAATTATCCGAGGAAAAATAAATGTGAGAGATGGGTAATAAATTAAGAGAGATGGGTAGGCAGCACCACCACATTTAAGGCAGTCCTATATAATAAAAGCCTAATAGGCTAAGTGTCTAGTCATCCAGTCGGCCGTTCAACCAATCAAAGTGTAATATGACTTGCTAAGGTTGTTCAACCACTTGCTATGGCATGCACTGACCACCAGAGAGAAGACGCTCTGACTGTTAGGTAAGCTTGCTGCTGGGGTCCAGCTGATCGGGACTGAGTGAGATGGGCCAGAAGCACCCTGGAGCACTCTTGTGGTCCCTCCCCTGCCTTGATCGTGCACTGGTGGGGTCCCTCAGCCTGTTCTACACCCTCTCTTAATCCGGAACCCCTCGGGATGTCGGAGAACCAGTTTTGGCCCAATCCCACAGGCCAGGCTGAGGGACCCCATTGGTGCACAAATTCATGCACCAGGCCTCTAGTAAGAAATAATCTTTTATCATATCTTCCTTCAAAAGCAGCCAATTTCTAGCATCAGTGAAATTTTGTAACCTTGGTACTACAAATAATATTTGACTTTAAGAATGTTATAAATCAGTATTTATGTCCTTGATTACATGTTGTATCATTTTGTATTTGATAAAACGTTGGAGCTCTTCTTTCACTTTGGGATTAACGTAGGGGCTACTTGAGTTATCCAAAAATGTTATATTGATGTCATGAACTACAGTTGATAATTCTATACATGTCAGGAATGAAAGGCATGAGACCAATATAAAAAAACTAGAGGCCCGGTGCACGAAATTCGTGCACGGGGGAGGGGAGTGTCCCTCAGACCATCCTGCACCCTCTCCAATCTGGGACCCCATGAGGGATGTCCGACTGCCCGTTTAGGCCCGATCCTACCAGGATCTGCTGGCTCCCAACTGCTCGCCTGCCTGCCTTCCTGATTGCCCCAACTGCTTCTGCCTGCCAGACTGATCACCCCCTAACCACTCCCCTGCCAGCCTGATTGATGCCTAACTGCTCTCCTGCCAGCCTGTTTGCCCCTAACTGCCCTTCCCTGCAGGCCTGGTCACCCCTAACTGCCCTCCCCTGCAGGCCTGGTCACCCCTAACTGCCCTCCCCTGCAGGTCTGGTTCCCCTCAACTGCTCTCCCCTGCAGGCCTGGGTCCCTCCCAACTGCCTTTCCCTGCAGGCCTGGTCGCCCCCAACTTCCCTCCTCTGCCGGCTTGGTCACCCCTAACTGCCCTCTCTGCAGGCTTGATCGCCCCCAACTGCCCTCCCTTGCTGGCCATCTTGTGGTGGCCATCTTGTGTCCACATGGGGGCAGAATCTTTGACCACATGGGGCAGCCATCTTGTGTGTTAGAGTGATGGTCAGTCTGCATATTACTCATTTATTAGATAGGATAGAGGCCTGGTGCACGGGTGGGGGTTCTCAGATCAGGGTGGGGGTTCCCTTGGGGCATGGGGTGGCCTGGGCGAGGGGCCTGTGGTAGTTTTCAGCCCGGCCAGGCCCCCTGGTGATCCAAGCGGAGGCCCTGGTATCTGGGGTTTATTTATCTTCTACAATTGAAACTTTGTAGCCTGGAGCGGAGCCAAGCCTTCTGCTTGCTCCATGGCGGCAGCCATTTTTTGGGGGGATTTATGTATCTTCTATAATTGAAACTTTGTAGCCTTAAGCCGAGGCCTGGGCCAGCCAGGGTGTGCAGAAAGCTTGGCTTTCTCCATCACCAGGACAACTCTAGCCTGCTCTTTCCAGCTCCGTGGCTGCCACCATTTCTGTTTGGGTTTATGTATCTTCTATCATTGAAACTTTGTAGCCTTGAGTGGAGACCTAGGCCGGCAAGGGCAGGCGGAAAGCTTGGCTTCCTCCATCGCCGGGGAAACCCAAGCCTCCCTCCTGCTCTCTGTGGCGGTAGCCATCTTGGTTGGGTTTATTTGCATATTCGCTCCTGATTGGCTGGTGGGCGTGGCTGGTGGGCATGGCTGGTGGGTGTAGCAGAGTGATGGTTAATTTGCATATTACTCTTTTATTATATAGGATTAAATCTGATAGACAGATACTTGTCTCTGAATCTAGTGACTACAGTAAATAGACATTCACTGTATTGTGCTGTGCCTTGCTGTACAGTAGCAGATATTGGCACTTTGGAAACATTTTCAGTTGCCTTTAACTAGGGCATCTGATTGGTGTTTTAAAAGTTGGCTCCATTAAATAAAATGTCCTCAGAATGCCAACTCTCATAAGCTTCATGCATTGAAGTTTTAAATTGGATTCTAGAAACAAGTATTTCAAAAAAAGCTATTACTATGTAAAAAAAAATATATCTGAAGGAATATTATAATTACAACAAGGTTTGCTGCATCTTCATATTAAATTTGAAACTTTTCAGTTAGAGCTAACAGAATATTTATTGATTATAGTAGCTTCTTTCATTTGAAAATTGCAACTTAAACAAAATACTTAATTTTTTTTCATTTTTAAATGATCAGTAGTAGGCAGCTATTCTTAAACTTTATTTTAACATAGGCTATGAACCTCAGGTAATATTCTAATATTATAATATCATATAGTGATAGTGTAGTGATAAAAGATTAGGATCTTAAAATAGACTTCTGGGATAAATATAATTTCTTATTCAGTACTGCTGAGCTGTGTGACCTCCCTCAAATTATGTAAACTCTCCATTTTCTTACTGGTAAAATGTGAATAATAATTTTACCTATCTCAGGATTTTATGAGTTAATATGTGGATAGTGCTTACAACAGTGCCTGCAATTTTAGTTATTATTTTCTAATATAGTAACTGATGGTATCACTTTATGAAGATACTAGCATCCTGGTACATGAAATTTGTGCACGGGGTGGTGGGGGAGTCCCCTCAGCCCAGCCTGCACCCTTTCCAATCCGGGACCCCTTGGGGGATGTCCAACTGCTGGTTTAGGCCTGGTCACCCCACGCAGCCTGCTGTTCAGTCATTTGGTCATTCCTCACTAACCCTCCTGCCAGCCTGGTCATAGGCAGCCATCTTTGTGAGGGCATGACAGTTAATTTGCATATTACTTCTTTATTATATAGGATTTCATATTTCTGATTAATACTTTATATACACTGATAATTCTGCAAATTTTGTTTATTTTATTTATTGATTTTAAAGAGAAGAAGTGGGGAGAGAGAGAGAGAAAGAGAAACATCAATTTGTTGTTTCACTTATTTATGCATTCATTTGCTCTGACCAGGATGGATTGAACCTGCAACCTTGGCTATCAGGACAACTCTATAGCTTGCCGAGTTACCTGGCCAGGACCTGCTTTTTTTAAATTCATTTCATTTCAAGATGGGATTCTTATTAACTTTTTTCAGATGCTAAGATGTTTCCTCAGTTATCTTACTCTATTTCTTTGTTATTGAGACTATTTTTATAGTAATTACAGGAGGCCCTGTGCACCAATTTGTGCACGGGTGGGGTCCCGGCCCACCCTGATTGGGGCTGGTTGAGGGAAGGGTCATGGGTGGTTGGCTGGCTGGCCCCACCCCTGATCGGGGTGGGGATGCCAATCAGGGGCCCAGCCGGCTGCGGGGAGGGTCTGCAGACGTTTGGAGGGGGCCGATCGGGGCCCAGATCCGGCCAGTTGGCCACTGAAGTATGCCTCATAGCAACCCGTCATTCCAGTCGTTGCCATCATTCCAGTGTTCCGGTCACTTAGGCTTTTATACATATAAATATCAACTGGAATTCACATAGCACTTTGGAAAGCTTTGAAATAATTTATCTTGCTTTATCTTTAAGATGTTCCTTAAAACATACATTCTCTCACACCATACAAATAAGATGAAATGGCTTATCCAGTGTCACATAGCTGCAATTGTTGGGTGTAGTATTCCAATCCAATTGTTTTGATTCAGAAAGTCTGTACAGTAGGTCCTTGGGTTATGTCAGAGATCCATTCTTACAGCGTGAGGTAACACAATTTTCGCCATAAGTCGGAACCCACCTACATAAACACCTATGTCGCTCACATGGAGCACATACACAGCAGTAATGAAGTGAAACAGTAAAAAAAATTAAAAGAAAGATAACAATTCCTGACCTTTACTTGTGGTAAATAAATAATAAAAAACAAAGCACATATGTACATACGTCAAAATGACGGAACTTTTTTTTTTTTTAATAAATGGGAGATGGCGACGTAACCACGAAACGACGTACATCGAGTCCGACATAACCCGAGGACTGCCTGTATTCCTTTTCTGATTCACTGTTTTTATGAGCCTCCCAAATTAAAACTAGAAGTTCTAAGTCTAGATTCACCAATGTCTTCTCCTTTGCCCATCATAAAAGAGCACTAAACCAAAGATCTCTCCAACCCTGGGTTATTTAGTCTAAGATTACTATTAACAATCCTCATTCATTCTTTTATTTATTCTTTTAAAAATAAGTTATTGAGTTTCTGTGGGAAATACGCTCTGAAAATGCTTAATATGGAACCAATTTACTCTTAATGTATGTATCTATATAGTTATCTATTTCTAATTCTTCCATGTTTAGAAAAAAGATTTATGGGAACTCTAAATCTACTTGAAGTATAACAAGGTAATATAAATTAGACTATACAGAAACCACACATGCACGGTAAAAACATAAAACACACTCTAACACGAGACTCATGAAGTCCTATGTTTCCTCTCAGGCCCTCCATATATGGTATATACGTGAAAGTATGAAGTGCTTGATCTTAAAATGTGTCCTCAACTAATCATCCTGAGAGCAAATAAATTGTACTACATATAATGTTTATTATAAAAAATGAAAGAAGGTATTTATTGAAAAGCTAAAATCCATGTGAACAATATTTAAAACAGAAAGGATATGGAAGGTAACTGACATGATGATAATGAGATGATTCTGGTAGCATTTATTAAGATTTTTACTTAAGATGTTATTAAAGAACTAGAGGCCCAGTGCATGAAAGTTCATGCACTGGAGGGGGCGTCCCTCAGCCCGGCCTGCCCCCTCTCACAGTCCAGGAGCCCTCAGGGGCGGGAGGCGACCCAGTGATCAGGGGTAGGCGATGCCCCCATCACACCTCTGCTGCTGCCACTGCTAGCAGTGCAACCTTGGCCAGCCCTGGTTACCTGAGCCTTGGGCGGCTGGGCAGCCACCATCCAAGGCTTGACTGTGCCTCAGGCCGGCCCTAGATGGCAGGGAAGCTGCCATCCGAGGCTTGCCTGTGCCTCGGGCCAGCCCTGGGCAGCTGGGCAGTCGCCATCTGAGGCTTGCCTGTGCCTTGGGCTGGCCCTGGGCAGCTGGGCAACCGCCATCTGAGGCTTACCTGCACCTTGGGCCGGCCCTGGGTGGCTGGGGGGCTGAGGAGACTGGGGGATTCTGGAGGCAGGCCATGCACCTGCCGCCCTGGCGGGGCTGAGGAGACTGGGTGCCACCATCTTGTGGCTATGGGTGCCACCAACTTTGAGGGCGTGGCAGTCAATTAGCATATTCCCTACTTATTGGCTGTGGGCTCCACCATATTTGAGGGTGGGGCAGCAATTAGCATATTCCCTCTTTATTATATAGGCTGGTAAATTTGGGAGGGAAATAATTTTTTTCCTATTTTTTGTCAATGTTGATTTTTTCTCAGGTTACCTAAAGTTATATTTATATTTAATTTTATCTAATAATAGAGAAACATGTAAATTGACTGTACCTCCGCTACACCCACAGCCAATCAGAGTGAGTATGCCAATTAATCCAACAACAATGGTGGTTAATTTGCATACATACCTGGGTCCTGGGAACCTCTTCGGCACCCAGGTCACTCCCAGCCGGCCATTGGGCAGAGGCTTTAGGCTTGGGAAGGGGCCGAGCCTGTGATCGGAGGGGCGGTGGGTCCCCTTCCCAAGCCTAAACCCTGAGGCGGAGGCTTTATGCTTGGGAAGGGGCTGAGCCTGTGATCAGAGGTGCGGGGGGGGGAACCCCTTCTCAAGCCTAAACCCTGGGGCGGAGGCTTTATGCTTGGGAAGGGGCTGAGCCTGAGATCCGAGGTGCGGGTGGGGGAACCCCTTCCCAAGCCTAAAGCCTGGGGCGGAGGTTTTAGGCTTGGGAAGGGGCCGAGCCTGGAATCGGAGGGAAGGGGAAAAAAATCAATGGAAACATATCCTCAGGTGAGGATAAAAAGAAAAATAAAGAAATGTCATATCCTATGAAAGACACATCTTGAAAATGCTTAAAGAAAGTTGTCATTTTTTCATGGTGAAGGGACTGGAGTCCGTGTTGATGAAAATACCTTGGCGGCTGTGGTGACTGGCAGTGGCTGCAGCAGCGGGGTGATGGGGCTGGTGCCTTCCCCTCATCAGCTCAGTCGCCTCCCGCAAAGGGAGGCCAGACTGCAGCTTAGGTCTGCTCCCAATGGGGAGCGGGCCTAAGCCATAAGTAGGACATCCCCCTAGGGCTCCCAGTATGTGAGAGGGGGCAGGCTGGGCTGAGGGACCCCTACCCAGCACACGAATTTTATGCACCGGGCCCCTAGTATAAATATAGCAGTGATTTTCAACCTTTTTCATCTCATGATATACATAATCACTAAAATTCTATGGCACATCAAATATATATTTTTTGCTGATCTGACAAAAACAAAAAAACATGTATAATTTTTATTCATTCACACCAGATGCCTCTTGTTGTGTTGGCTGTTGTCATTTTTTTATTTGACATTCTAAGGGAAAAGAGGTCAGTACCCCTGACTATAAATAGTCAGGTATTGCATGTTTTAAAAATTTTTGTGGCACACCTGTTGGAAATCGCTAATTTATTATATTAATGGTTGGCATATATCTGAATTACTTTATTATGAGCATATTACATAGTTAAATTTCAGATGAGCTTAGTACTCCCAATAACTTCTGTATCTTTTGTTTTGGGGGTATTTCTTATTTTAGGAAGTGAAATCTACTGAGTCAATTAGAATGGTGGAGTCACAAGTACTTCCTCTTAACATTCTCAGAATGTTAATATGTTGGAGGCTAGAAAAGGAGTTATATATTGGTCTTTCTTTTTCTTTAACGTATGCTCCTTGACCTTGCATTAAGTATATGTTGACAGAAACATTATTTTAATTATTGATGCCCAAGCTGATGAGTTACTATATGCCTGTGGAAGACATCCCTCATGGGTAGTCAATCAACCATCTAACAGAAACCAGGGCAGAGCACCACAGTGGCATTTGAGAATTTATGGCGAAACTTAATTTGCATATGACAGTAGTCAGTTTACAGAGAAAGAGGGTGAGTGAAGTCCTATTACAGTAAATACCACTAGGGAGACACATTTAGTGTGATCTGTTTGCAAATTAAAAAGGATGTACATTGCAGCTGTTGTTTTGATCTAGTGAGTAATATTAACTCTCAACAAAGATAAAGCTGAACAGAAGATTATTTTTGTGGTATATACATAAAACAGCTACTCTAACACACATCAGTGATTTGTATAGCATTTTAGGTTGGAGAGATGAAGTAAAACCTAAATTGGGTTTTAGATTAACTGGTCCCAGGCTTTTTCTTTTATCATCAAGTTGTTATGCCTTTTAGCCCTTCCCTTTCCAAACTTAATCTTTGTAGTTACCCTTTGTTTGGAAATAGATAAAAAACTATAAATCATTTTTAACGAAAACAACATGCAAATTGACCTTGAGGGTTCTAAGAGAAGCCTTTGTAGCTGAGTATAGTGGCTCACACATTCTTGGGAATGCACTAAGAATAGTATGACTTTAATGTTTTAGATTGAGTGGACTAATTTTTAGTAATAATTATATTGTAGTTAGACCTTAAAAGATTTTCTATTTGTAGATATACAGACTAAAACATTTACAGATGAATTTATGTAATGTGCAAGATATGCTTCAAAGTAATCCAAGAGTGGAGGGAGCAAGCAAAAATACTGGTGAATCAGGATTGGGGAATTGGTAATGGTTGAAGTTGTGTGATAGACACATATGGATTCATTATACTTTCTCACTGCTTTTGTATATGTTCAAATCTTTCTCTAATTTTTTTTCAATGTACGAATGAATGAAGTGTCCACTTACAGCCCAGAGTACTGTTTTCCATCCTCCATACAGCAAAGACACAGGGAACATCAGCTCTTTCACATCTTGCTCTTATATATTAGAACAACCCTTTTGAAATTATTTTTTGCAGATCTGTAAGAAAATTCCAGTAGTGGCACACAATATAGATCCCTTTTGACTTTTATAATAAGGGGATTTTACCCAGATGACAACATATATTGAACTAGAGGCCCGGTGCATGAAATTTGTGCATGGGGGAGGGGGGTGTCCCTCAGCCCAGCCTGCACCCTCTCCAATCTGGGACCCCTCGAGGGATGTTAAACAGGCAGTCGGACATCCCTTTCACAATCCAGGACTGCTGGCTCCCAACTGCTCGCCTGCCTGCCTTCCTGATTGCCCCTAACCGCTTCTGCCTTCCAGCCTGATCACCCCCTAACCACTCCCCTGCCAGCCTGATTGATGCCTAACTGCTCCCCTGCCAGCCTGTTTGCCCCTAACTGCCCTCCCCTGCAGACCTGGTCACCCCCAGCTGCTCTCCCCTGCAGGCCTGGGTCCCTCCCAACTGCCTTTCCCTGCAGCCCTGGTCGCCCCCAACTTCCCTTCTCTGCCGGCTTGGTCACCCCTAACTGCCCTCCCTGCAGGCTTGATCACCCCCAACTGCCCTCTCTTGCAGGCCTGGTCCTTCCCATCTGCCCTCCCTTGCTGGCCATCTTGTGTCCACATGGGGGCAGGATCTTTGACCACATGGGGGCAGCCATCTTGTGTGTTCGAGTGATGGTCAATCTGCATATTACTCTTTTATTAGATAAAATAGAGGCCTGGTGCAGGGATGGGGGCCAGCTGGTTTGCCCTGAAGCGTGTCCCGGATCAGGGTGGGGGTTCCCTTGGGTCGTGGGGCGGCCTGGGCGAGGGGCCTGTGGTGGTTTGCAGGCCGGCAACGCCCCCTGACGACCCAACTGGAGGCCCTGGTATCTGGGGTTTATTTATCTTCTACAATTGAAACTTTGTAGCCTGGAGCGGAGCCAAGCCTTCTGCTTGCTCCGTGGCGGCAGCCATTTTTTTTAGGATTTATGTATCTTCTATAATTGAAACTTTGTAGCCTTAAGCCGAGGCCTGGGCCGGCCAGGGTGTGTGGAAAGCTTGGCTTCCTCCATCACCGGGGGCAACCCTAGCCTCCTGCTCTTTCCAGCTCCGTGGCTGCCACCATTTCTGTTTGGGTTTATGTATCTTCTATCATTGAAACTTTGTAGCCTTGAGTGGAGGCCTAGGCTGGCAAGGGCAGGCGGAAAGCTTGGCTTCCTCCCTTGCCGGGGAAACCCAAGCCTCCTCCTGCTCTCAGTGGCGGTAGCCATCTTGGTTGGGTTTATTTGCATATTCGCTCCTGATTGGCTGGTGGGCATGGCTTGTGGGTGTGACTTGTGGGTGTAGCAGAGTGATAGTTAATTGCATATTACTCTTTTATTATATAGGATGTGTACTTAAATTTAATGTTCTTTTTATTGAAAGGTTTAGTTTTGCTTAAATATTTACTATTATGCTAGGAAATATCAGGGTAAGATATTTTCAATTTTATCACTCATAAAATGTGGAGCAAATAATATTTAAGTTGCCTCGAAGCCCACCTGAGCACGTGTGGAAATAAACATCACATATGCTCACTCAGGTCCAGTGAGCTTTGAGGCAAATTAAATATGTATTAACATGTCTATATATTTTTTTCCACCACTTTGTTTCAACTATTTTACCATTCTAAGTTTCTTTCCAAAATTATGTAACACTAGATAAATAAGGGAATGTTGCAATTTCTTCTCATTAACCAACCCAAAGAGTGTTTGTTTGTATGTGTTCCTTTGATCATTTATGTAGCAATGTAGATGTTCAGTTTGCTCATCTGAGTAACAATTTGGAAAGAACTAACTACCTACCACAGGATCTGCCACAGAGGAGTTGTTCAGTCATTGTCCCATGAGAGGAGAGTGAGAGTGTTATTTCACTGCTAGTCCGTGTGTCCCTGCAGGGCAGGTAGATCACCAGTTTCCCATCATACCAAGGGGAAGGGGCAGTCTTGAATTAAGTACTGAATGGTTTCTTTAAAGATGTCAGTTTCCTTTGCATGTCTTATCTCTAAAATGGCTCTAATTCATGTCATTTCTGCCTTTCAATGATTTTATGATTTTTACTTTTTCTTAAATGAAACACTACTAAATTCAGGGTAAAATGCAGAAACTAAAATACAGTGGTGAATATAGTATACCATATATCTTCCTTTTTTATATATATTTTTATTGATTTCAGAGAGGAAGGGAGAGGGAGAGAGAGAAACTTCAATGATGAAAAAGACAAGCAATTAAAATGGCACTATTTAGCCATAGTTTTATGCACAGGAATTTTTCCAGGATGGATTTTAAAATGAATTATTCCTATTGTTTCTATTATTTATAATGAACTTTTGTAAAAAGTGTTCTTTTTATAAAATGTTTAGCATTGGTGTCTTTTGTTAAAGAGGGACATGATTCAACTTCTCGTTTCTGCAGTACTAAAGTTTTGGTACATTAAAATTATGAGTGAAGATTCAGTAAAATTAGGTTAGGTTCCTTTTCTTTGACAAAGCAAACTTTTTTAAAAAAGAATTTTTTTTCTGTAAAAGTTTGAAATTAGAAATACTGTACATTTATCATATATTTTGGCTTTCTGTTCTATTCCACTACCACTTCCCCTACCCCCACTGACTTGCCAAAAACTCTTTTTTGCAACTTTGTTTTATACTTAAAAACTTTGGTTCCTCTGAGTACTGTTTTATTTAAAGACTAATCAGCACATTTTATGTGTTTGTTCAGGAGTCAGATGGCCAGGGCTGCCCCTTCTGTCGCTGTGAAATAAAAGGAACAGAGCCCATAATTGTGGACCCCTTTGATCCAAGAGACGAAGGCTCCCGGTGCTGCGGCATTATGGACCCCTTTGGAATGCCGATGCTGGACTTGGATGATGACGATGACCGAGAGGAGTCCTTGATGATGAATCGGTTGGCAAATGTTCGAAAGGTAAAACTGGAAAACATAGGTTTAATTAGGCTGATGTGTGGGCATGAAAAAAAAAATGATGCTGTTACAAATGCAGTGTGACTGAGTGTGTTTTGGAAAGAAAGATTCAGGCATCAACAGGAAGGTGAAGATAGAAGTTATGTTGACAGGATGATGAATTCATAGGATGTGAAAGAACTGTGGACTCAAACTACATTCTCACTGGTTATAACTTCAAAGTGAGAGATGGTGAGAGCTTTCATATAGAACTATACATTATCTAAGAGTGGTAACAGCAGAATGTGAATAAACATTAAGAAATAAAATTATTAAAATTGGAAATGATGAAACTGATTAAAATTAGTCTTTGTTGAAGTCTAAAAGAAGTGTCTAATAAAGTTCTTTTCTTCCCAGGAAAGTCAGCCTTCTGTTTGGCTACTAAGAGGTCACATAAGATTTACCTTGGTGCATTTACCATAATCTGTGGTTCAGTATTGCTGACTCACAAAATTGCCTTTGAGAGTTCACTGAGAATGGATGCAACTGCCCAGTTGGTGTTTATGTAACCAAGCTCACCAGAGACTAGTCAATGAACCAGAATGCCAATTGAGTAATTTACAAACTAGAAATAGAATGATCAAGAGAGCTAGACTCTAGATATCAAGCTAGTCTCTGTACGGTAAGATACATGAATTTCAGATTTATTCAGAACTTTTGTGCTCTCAGTGTAAGTGAAATAGCAATGAGTAGTACTAAAGAGCCTGCAAATACCATGTGAAGGTGCCTGCCAACACATGGCAGGCATGGCTAATCAATCATGGCCCTCTTCCCCGCTGTATTCAGACTTGGCCTACACAGCCTGTGGGACCTCCACTGCAATTCATTAGGATTTGGCAGGTAACAGGAAACCTATTTGCCAGGGTGGAGTGCTGATAATGTGAAATGGCATCAGGTTGTATTTGCCATATGCATCTCTCTTTCTGGTAGGAAATCACTTGATGCAGAGAACATAAATGGCTATTCAAATGCAAATTTAAAATAATTAACATTTAATAAAATTTCATTGCTCAGACACACTTGACATATTTTAAATGCTTAGTGGCCACTTGCATTGTGGCTACTGAATTAAACTTGACAGATATAGAACATTTTCTATAGGTATTGAAGTATCTAATGAAGGTAGATATAATAGAAGTTTCCAGTAGATAATTCTATTGGACAGAGTTTTATTAGATCATTCTTACAAGTTCTACTGGAAGAAACTAGGTCTTGATGCAAAAGATCTTTCACTTAAATTTAATAACCTAATTGTCTTAGTTTTGTCTGGATATATGACTGTGATTTAGCACTCAAATCAGCAGATTATGGCCTGTTTCTGTTTGGTTTTCTGTGAGCTAAGAATGATTTTACATTTTAAATGGTTATATATTTAAATGATTTTATAAGTACCTACAAAATTTCCTTGACTTGCAAAGCCTAAAATATTCACTATGTGGCTCTTAAGAAGATTGTAGTCACCAGGCCTAGGGCATTGTAAGTATTTAAAGAATGTTTATTGAATGCACAGATAATAGGGAATGATACAAAAGTGTTTTAGAAGCATACAACAGCTCAGGTAGTCCAGGTCACTTAGATGGTAATGTTTTTTAGCTAGAAAAAGGGCATTTCAATCTTCTTTATTAAATGGATTTTTCTTCTTTCAGTGATTCATGTCAGGGGAGGCCTTACCAGCAATTCTTTTAAGAATTTTGTACCCTGTACTGCTTGGGGGAAAACGGTATTGCCATGTAGGATTTTGGGAAAAGTTGCATTCTGGGTCTATTTCCCATTGAACAAGTTGAAGCTTGAGCTCTGTTTCAGGAGGTGCACTGGCGAGTGAAAGGAGTCACTGGTAACATGAAATGAACAGAATGCTGAAGGTGGCTTGAGTGGTTTTTCCTGATCTCTTTACCACTGTCTCAGCCATGCATGTTTGGTTCTTCCTATGTATCCGCGAGTTCTCTGGCAAGGGAGCTGAGTGAATTTTCACATTAATCTCCTCTGTAGTTTATGCGAAAAAGAGAATGGTACTTTCAGACATTATTGTCCCAAAAGTACCACTTCAGTGGCTTACTAATATTTGACAGTAAGTAGTGTCATTTAATAAAGCTTTCATTACAGTCAATTATTTCTATACATTTTTATAGCAGTTAGATATTGGAGAAATTTAAAGAACTTGTAATTATTTCTTTTTAAGTTGAGGAATCATATTTCAATGTAATGCCTTTATGTGCACTGATCTCCTAGTCAATTAAACAGACTGGATTTTATAATATTTCATAAATCGCTGCCACTTAGTAAAACCTAAATATTAATGTAGACAAAAGCATCAGTTATTTCTGAATAACTGGCAAAAAGATTGCTGACCCTGTGTTCCCATAACATGCTATATGTACTTCTATTTCAGCAGAAGTACTGAATTGTTAGTGTTTTATTTAGAGGACTGACTTCTCTGTGAGGCTATTAATTCTTAAGGCTAGGGCCAGTGTCTTATTACTTTGAGTTCCCTGGCACCTAAACACACTCAGTGAATATTTACTAAATTTCTTTGAGGCCAGTGATCTGATCCTATACATCTTTTTACCTTTGTTCCAATCTGAAGACGATATATATGTACAGTACATCAAATTTTAAGTTTTATCCAGTTCTGTCATACAGCTGAGATTATAAACAAATATAACATGGTCATTTTGACATCGTAGCTCTTCTGCCAGAATTTTCCTCCTCTATGTTTATTTAATCTTTCTGTTGCCTCATTCACTTATTCATTCATTTTAAAACTATTTCATTTTCTCAACTCCAAGAGTAACTACAGTCATTGTCCAGCAAAATGATTGATTTTTTTTAATCTGCTGTTTCAAAGTCTCATCTCGTCTTTCTCTTCTTTTATGAATAGGTAGATGACTATATTGTAGAACCTTTCTGCCTATCTTAAGCGTACTGCAGTCTTTAAATTAGTAATGATTTTCTCTGGCTGGGTTGCTCAGTTGGCTAGAGCATCGTCCCAATATGGCAAGGTTGCAGACAAGAAGCAACCAATGAATGCATAAGTAGAACCAGTCGATCTCTCTCTCTCTCTCTCATTCTCTCTAAAATCAATCAACACATAAAAAAAATATAATGCTTTCATCATATCATAGCGGACTAAGCTGTTTGTATATTCCCGTTACCTTGATGAGATCCCATCCAACAGCCAGAGTTTATAAATAGTAGCATGCTAAGCATATAGACTGTATTATTATAAGTTAAATATATTTCATAATGCTAATTTTACAGACGCAAATAGAACTTACAGATCTATAATACCGTGTATTGGTCGCCTTCCTTGGTATAAGCTGTTTTAGGATTTTAACTGGAACATGTTTTAGATTTTGCTTCAAGTTGTACCATTGACTATGTTCTTGATCTGTCAGAATTTTAGGATAATTGGATCTGATGTGAGCCCTCAAAGGAATTCCAGGGCATGATTGGTAGGATCACATCCTTCTCTCTGACTTCAGGGAGATCAGAGCTTAGAAAAGCTATCTGTTGCTAGTCAGAATTTTGTTTCATTTTGCCAAAGGTGTAAAGGAGAGTCTTAATATTCCCTTAGTAATTATGTTGATATAATGTATTATTATTCACCAAATACATAAAATTACAAACAAAATAAGGATTTGCATACAAAATAAAAAATAGTGACAGACTGAACTAGTATATGAACCCAGATTAATTCATTTGGTTTTAAACATTATATTTTTTAAAAACAGTATTTAAAATATAAACGATTTGCCATAAAAGAACAAAAATGGGTGTGACCATAGGTCAAGGGAATTATTTGTCTTATAGTTTTATATACATTCTCCTAATGTTGCTTTCATCAATTAAAACACATATTACTAATTAAAAACTTAACATGTCACCCAATTCTTGCTTTTTCTAATAAGGGTAAAGGAAGGAATCATAGTATTGCTAATCTTGAGGAAAGAGGTTGTGTGTACAGATCAGTGTCATTGAAGTGTTTTTAGAAGAGTATTGCCTTTTTAATGTGACTTAGATTCTGAATGCAGGGCTTGAGCCTTTGCTGGAGCCATAACGACAAAGATTACAACCCCAGTGAAATACAGGACTCAAAATAAACATCCACAGTGTAGAACATGATTTTCCACAAGGGCAGTTCTGCCTCCAAAGGGTGTTCAGAAATATGTGGGGACATTTTTTGTTTTCACTGTGACTGATGGGCAGGGAAAACCACTGTCCTTTAGTGGGTGGGGCCAGAGATGTGAAACATCAATACCACCCAAGAAGAATCATGCTGACCACCTGCCAGTCACCCTTACTTCTCCCACTATGCCCACAGGCACAGTTAGGGATGACAGTAAGCAATCCAGAGGCACAGGTTCATGTTTGCCATTTAATTGCATTAAGTTTACTGATTTTCTTAAAGCTCTTCCTGCAAATTAGTAGCATTTTCTTCATTAGTATGTGATTAACAAAGCAAACACTGCTTTCCAAGTGCTGTGTGATGTTATAGGGGACCTTGAAGATAGCCTTCTATATAATAAAAGACTAATAATATGCGAAGTTTCTGGTCGTCAGGTTGTCCGTTCAACCAATCAAAGTGTAATATGCTAATGATATGCTAAGGCTGCTCAACTGCTCGCTATGATGTGCACTGACCACTAGGGTACAGACGCTCAGTAGGTTAGCTTGCTGCTGGGGTCTGGCTGATTGGGACTGAGGGAGAGGGGCCAGACACACCCTCCCTTGGCCCTCCCCAGCTGGCCAACCTCCTGCATCCCTCCCTGGCCCCGATCCTGTGCCAGTCGGGTCCCTTGGCCTGGCCTGTGCCCTCTTGCAATCTGGGATTCCTTGGGGGATGTCGGAGAGCCGGTTTCAGCCCGATCCTGCAGGCCAGGCCAAGGGACCCTACTGATGCATGAATTTGTGCACTGGGCCTCTAGTTGTTATATATTCCACAAAAAACAGTTTGAATATGTAGTCATTTAGGAGAAGCAAGCACTTGAACTCTTGTACTTGACTTGGCCTCTCCTGGTGGACCTTGAGTTCCTGGAAGGCAAAGTGGCTCCTAGCTCTTCTTTTCATTGTCAGAGACTGGCATAGTATGATGTATAGTATGGCACTGAGAAAGGTGGTGTTGTTTTTTTACTTAGTGTTCAGTGGTGACACAGTTCCTAACTGTACTTTTCTTAAAGCTATGGTCCCTGTAGACCATCAATCTGGATTCATGTTCTAGTTTTGCTACTTAATAACTGTGTGCTTTGTGTTGCTTATTTAACCCTGTGCCTCATGCCTCGGTGATCTTGTCTGTGAAACCCTACCTTTGAGGGTTGAGATTAAATGAATTAATATATGTAAAGCCATTGGAACAGTCCTGGTACATAGTATACGTTAAGTATTAGTTGTTATTAACATTAATTTTTTATATAATGTTACTTAAGACTCCTGAAATATTGTTGTACTTCTGAGAATTAAATAACAGTATTTTTGAGACATTTATGGAAGTTTTGTTTTTTAATTTTAGATACTGTTATTAGACACCAAAACTATATTAGCTTGATAAGCAGTTGGTTGTAATTTTTTAATGTATCGCTATCTATACATAGTTATGATTTCATTACATAGTCACATTAAAATAATGTACTCAGAAACCATCTTTTATGTTCAAAACTCAGAGAAAATGCAAAGTTGCCGACATGTCAGCTGATACTACATTTTAAGGACTGAATAATTTGCATGAGCTTACGAATTTTATTTTCTACATACGTAAATTGAAATGATTAAGTATTCTCTAAAGTAGTAACTCAATAGTAATTGCTTATTCAAACCAGCTGTGCCTGGTATTTTGGAGCAATAGGTGTTTCACATAAGAGCATTTTTCAGTGACTGAAGTTTATTCCTTTTAATTCTCAGGATGTTCTTGTTTTTCAGCTATTTTTATGGAAATATTTCTGAATTACATGTCACCTTTCCCTGACTGCTCAAAATTGGTTATGCAGCTGAGTGAACCAAAGGGCATAAGAAGCCATTACAATCAATATGACATACTTCTCAAAGCTTACATTTTGCTACAAGATTTAAGGGGAGGTTGCACGAAAAGAGGGGAACCATATATTTAAATTAAAATCACATATATTTGTATCAGGGTTCAAAATTCATAGAAATGTTTAAAGTAAAATGTGACACTTTAAAGAATGTTCAGGGTTATGGAACCTGGAGATGACATCCTTCTCATAAAAGGTGCTTCAAGGAGAAGCAGTATAACTCTGTGTAGTTAACAATGTTTCACATTTTAATGAAACTGTGCCCTTGGGGTTATTCTACTTGTGAGGCTGTTTGCACTTCTTTAAAGTAGACTCTGTTGGCAGTTTTATTGACTGCCTCCCTGTCAAACCTCAAAGAGAAGTCAGCTCTTTAATCCAGTCACTATTTCTCCAAGTATGCTTCAGTTTTCCTGTCCTTCATTGCTTCTAATTGTGGTATCTAAAAATTTCCAGAAGTTATTAGTAGAACATGAATAATAACTTAAAGTAGTGAACATCACTTTACACAAACACACATCCATGTTCTTAGTAAAAGTAGGAAAGTGCCTGTCTACATTTCCTTCCTACAGGGAGAAAAGCAGCACAATTCCTCCCTCCCTCTTGTTAGAGGACTTTTTTGTTGGTGGTGGTTGTTTTGCTTTGTGTTGTTTTTATTTTAAGACTTTCACAAACAGCAGTGTGGTGGTTGCCAGCAGAAAGGGTGCAGGGAGAAGGGAATCCTAATATATAGTGACAGGAGACTTGACTTTGGGTGGTGGGCACACAGTGCAATAGACATATTTTGCAACATAGAAACCCACACCTGAAATCTGTTTGTTCATGTTGAACAATGTCACCCCAGTAAATTTTAAAAATTAAAAAAAAAAAGATTGAACTAAAAAAAAAAGATTTTCAGAGCTGTTTTAGAGCTTTTGGATCAGTAAAATTGAGGGAGCCCTACAGAGATTTCTCATAACACCCCCTGCTCCCACACATGCTAACCTGCCCCATTATTAACATCCCCCACCAAAGTGGTACATTTGTTATAATTGACAAACCTCTGTTGGCACCTCATTACCATCCAAAGTCCGTAGTTTACATTAGTGTTCATTTTGGGGGCTGTTCATTCTATGAGTTTGGACAAATGTATAGTGATACATATCCACTGTTAGTATCATGCAGAGAATTTTCCCTGCCCTAAAAATCTTCAGTGTTCTGCCTGTTCATCTCCCCCACCCCACTCCCCAGCAACCATTAGTCTTATTTTTTTTAACCATTAATATTTTTACTGTCTCCCTAGTTTTGTCTTTTGCAGAACATCATGTAGTTTGAATTGTATGTACATAGCCTTCTCAGATTGGCTTCTTTCATGTAGTAATATGCAGTAAGATTCTTCCATGTCTCTTAATGGCTTGGCATTTTAGTACTAGGTAAGTTTCCCTTGTTTCGATGTAGCACATTTTATTTATTCATTTATCTACTGAAGGGTATCTTGGATGCTGCCAAGTTTTGGCAATTAAGAATAATTGCGATGAATATCTGTGTTCAGGTTTTTGTGTGGACAAAAGTATTCAACTCCTTTGGGTAGATACCAAAGAGTATGATTACTGTATTATACGGTAAGAGTATGTTTAGTTTGTAAGAAACCACTAAACTGTTTTCTAAAGTGTCTGTACTGTTTTGCATTTCCACTACCAATGAATAAGTGTTCTTGTTGCTCGATATCCTCATCAGCATTTGGCGTTGTCAGTGGTTGGGGTTTTGGCCATTCAAAAAGGTGTACAGTGTTATCTCGTTGTTTTAATTTATATTTCCCTCATGACATATGCTGTGCAGCAGATTTTCATATGTTTATTTGCCATTTCTGTATCTTTGTGAGGTTTATGTTAAGGCCGTTGACCCTCTTTTTAGTACAATTGTTAGTTTTCTTAATTGTTGAGTTTTAAGGGTTCTTTGTATATTTTGAATAAAAGTCCTTTTATCAGATGTGTTTTATATAATACATATTTTCTTCTAATCTGTGGCTTCTCCTTTTATTTTCTTGATTGTGTCTTTCAAGAGCAAACATTTTTAATGTTAATGATGCCCAGATTTTCAGTTATTTCTCTCATGGATCATACCTTTGTTGTGTTAAAAAAGTGATCCAACCAAACCCAGGGCCATCTATATTTTCCTTGTTTTCTTCTAGGAGTTTGCTGATTTTGCATTCAGGTTTGTAATCCATGTTGAATTAATTTTTGTCAGAGTGTATGGTCTGTATCTAGATTCTTTTTTTTTTTTTTTTGCATGGGGATATCCAGTTGTTTTTAGCACTATTTGTTGAAAAGACTATTTCCACTCCATTGTATTATATTTGCTCCTTTATCAAATATCAGTTGACTATTTATGTGAGTCTATTCCTAGGCACTATGTTATATTGCATTGATGAAGTTGGCTATTCTTTGCCAATAGCACACATGCTTGATTACTGTAGTTATAGTAAGTCTTGATGTCAGGTAGTGTCATTACTATAGTTTTGTTCTTCTCCTTCAATATCGGAACTTTAGAATCAGTTTTATGATAACCACAAAATAACTTGCTGGGATTTTGACTGGGGATGCACTGAATCTATAGAACAAGTTGGTAGAACTTTTCTTTTTCACTTTGAGTTTCTTCTTGAATTCCTATAGATTGAGGCTTCTGGAAATATGACTGAATAAGCAGGAAAGGATTCTATTGCTCACGTACTACAATCCTCATATAAGCTTTTGTTTATTATTTTAAAGGAACAGTGGTACAGATAATAAAAAATGGATGAACATAAATCATTTATAATTATCCTATAAATAATGTGTGTGTGTAAATGTTTTTCTAATGGATACCTTCTGAATAACATTCTGTATAGGCGATTTTTAAAAGACTTTAGACTGTGTTATGTTCACAAATTAATATAAAGAAGAAGGAAGACAATAGTTAATAGAAAGGAAAATACACTTAGAACATATATTTTTGTGATTACATTTTTATTAGTGCCCTTCATTAATTTTCATGCATTTAGAGGGAAATGTTGAGCCTCTAAGAGCCCTCCTCATCATTTGTATAATATGTGTATCTATCTTGTTCAGATATGAAAATTCATTAAATAAAAATCTTGTTAGAAATATTATAAAATTGACTTTGATTATCTCCTAAATTGTCAGAAATCCCATCTTAGTAGTAATTGGAGAGGTTTTCTCTTGTCCTGTTTTTAATAATATCTTGCCTGGGTTTGAAATCTCTTACCAAATGTTTTTCCATTTCCACTATAATAGATCTTATTAAAGCTTTTATAAAAAGTCACTCTTAAAAAAAAAGGTATGGATAAAATGAAGTGACTAAAATAGAGTGAGTCCCTGGTTATTATTGGTAATTGCTGAGCATGCTGAGACAGGCTTTTGACTACTTTACTTTTTGGACCTTTTCTATCAGAATTTTCTGTTAAAATTATAAATTCGGATCTCTCTATTCACTGTGGTAGTCATTAGCATCCCATTCTAAGTGCTAAAGAATTCTGTAAATTTTGTCAGATAAATAAAGAATAGCATTTATGCATTTCAGGAAGCAAAGGCCTGGGAATAGTTGGCGAGTAGGTAGACATAAAAGAATCAAATGTGGTCTTTAAATCTCTAGAGCTCCAGGATTCCAGTTTGTTAAAGAGGTACTCATCAGCTACTAGTGTTAAAGAACTTGTGAAAAATTGTTAGACTCATATGCTGGTATGCTGATGATACCGGTGCCCAACTTTTGCATTTTAAAAGGAGTTGAAATGAAAAAAAAAAAAAAAGAGACAATCTATTCTGAAGTTCTAAAAGCAAATATATTACTAGAAAAAACTGAATGTTACCCAAAATCAAGGTAAAGGAATAGAATTATACAAATCAGCTATTCAGTGATTTCAAGTCATGGCTCCATTCTTCCCAACTCTTGCAGTTACCTCTATATAAATGAATTTTAATATTGTGCAATAAATTCTGTCCACATCCTATTTCCTATGTTTTACTAGTTAACTTTTGCATAGTTTTCTATTTCGTTATCTTAACTTAATAAAGTGGATAGCTAAAGATGAAGGAGTAACAAAGAAAGGAATTCATTTAAGGCAGTGGCAAAAAGGACAGGATCCTTTTAAGAATGCCTTAATGAAGAATGTTCTAAATAATGAGGGGAAAAAAATGAAATAAAACACAATTGAAAAGTCAGGAGTAGAGTGCCCAAACCAAGAAAACATTTATTATAGTGAAAAGTTTGACAACATACATTCTCCTAAACTCATGAACCTACTCTTGCTCTGAAACTACTTTTCTTCATTTTTGTGCTATTGATCAGCGTTAATAATAGCAAATAATCCAAGCAGCATTTCTGTTTGACTTTTGAATGCCTTGTAAGTATTTAATCTGGAAATAATCCATTTGTTTAGATATTTGATTTTGTCACTATTGCTTTGTTTAGGCCTAGTAGTGAGAGAAATTGTAGAGGACAAAAAAGGAAATGGGAAGAGTGAGAACATTTTGTTTAAAGATATCTCTAATAGATATATTCTCACAGTGAAAATGGGCAAACTTTGACTGGATATATAATAGATTGCATCTGTCACTTCTATATCAAAAATAGTGTCCCTAACTATATCATCCAAACAAAAGCTAAATGTTTTATAGCAGCGTATTTTATCATATTTCATTTAATTTTATTAATTCATAAAGTCTCCACAAAACAAATTAACCTTATTCTGTAATCCACCAGAAACAATAGCAGTAGGCAGTGATTTTTGCATGGCATTTCAAGTTTTAGCTGAAAGTTAAGTCTTACATATAGGGAATATGTGCAAATGAAGTCAGATTATCATTTAATTATGTGGTTATGTGGTTTTCTTAAAAAAAAATCTTATTCTTTATAATCAGTTACCTTGAGACCTTTATCTTGACAGCTACACTTGAAATTCACATTCCAATCAAGTATATCCCTATCAACAAAATGCTTACCGTTTATTACTCAAGATTTAAATAAAATTTTCCTGTTCTCTACTCAAGATGTTTTAGGTAAATATTTTAAATCTGTATTTCTAGACAGAATAAGAAATAGTAGTTATTCTGAGGAATACAGGACAAATCAGTAAGAGGTGATTAAATTAGCACAATCTTAGAATTTAAACCTGAGGATGGATTCCAGTATTGTTGTTCCTTGTTGTTTATCCCCCCAAACTCCCTTTATCACCTATCAGAAGTAGAGAAAGATAAATGACTTAAGTGATCTGTGGAAGAAGAAGGCAGAGTGAAGGGCTAAGAGGAATGTTTGTGGAATCTATGAAAAGAATAATAGAATCAGTAGACTAAAGATGACTGGATATATCCCTTTGTCACTCCTGATGACTACCTATAACAAGGAAATTATGATACTTTAAAAATTAAAGTTCTTTACAGTTGGCTATTGAATATTCAAATATTATATAGAGTCAAGCATAGTTTAAAGAAGAAATAATTTGGATCTATGTTAAATCAATCTATTTTGCTTCTCTATTTTCAGAAGGGAAAAATGGCTTTCCTTTCTTTTCTGTAAGTTGAACTGGTAAGTTTGATGTCATGAATTTTTAATGTCTCATCTAAACATTTATTTTTGAGCTGGGGTGTGAAGCATTGTGTTAGGCTTCTTTGTTCCTTAGACTTTCAAGTAGGAAGGAAATAAAAATGGTAATTATTCAAATAAATTAAAAATGATCTTTTATGTGACCAACTACTAAAAATTTTTAGAAATGTTCATAGTTAGCATTGAATTTTACCAGCAATAAAAGTTGATGCAAAGACTCAATCATCTAATTGCGGAATTGTTTATAGAGATAGCTATGTTCAGCAAAGAATAATGCATTATTATATAAAGGGCATTGCTAAATTATCTACTATGCTTTAGGAGAGTGGTTCTCAACCTTTTTAATGTCGCGACCCTTTAATACAGTTCCTCATGTTGTGGTGACCCCCAACCATAAAATTATTTTCGTTGCTACTTCATAACTGTAATTTTGCTACTGTTATGAATCATAATGTAAATATCTGTGTTTTCCGATGGTCTTAAGCGACCCTGCTAGCGGTTCTCAACCTGTGGGTCGCGACCCACAGGTTGAGAACCACTGCTGTAGAGCCTAACATGAGGAACTGTATTAAAGGGTCGCGGCATTAAAAAGGTTGAGAACCACTGCTTTAGGAGAACTTGGTAAAATGAATAAGTTATGGTGAATTTAATCCACATAATCAATAAAGATAAAACATTCTTGTCCCTCTACATACAGATCTTTTCTCCACAAAATTCTTCTACCTCAGCCAACTTACTGGTACTGTAATGCTTCAAAATGAATTAATTCTTTAGGACAGTCCATAATCATTTTTAGAATATAATATGAATTGTGCTAAGCGAGGTCTGCTTCCAATTACAATCATAGCTGTAAGACAGTGTGCTTGTCTGGAAATATCTACAAGTTCAAGGTGTTTGGATGTCTGTCTCAACGACTTTTCATTATATCCTTGCCATGTCTAATAATTCTTCCATTTCCAATAAAATCCACCCCATTATTTAAACATACCAGGAATTTGGTAATTGCTTAAATATTATCAATTAAAGTGGAAGTCAAGTTCTGATGGTAATGGGCTGTTTCAGGTAATGAGGGAAGCTGGAAGATAGTTGTGGAAGGAAAGTGTTTGGAGGAGCATGTCTTGCTCAGTAGCCTTAGCAGTGTGTACACCTAGCACTGAAAAATGTATCTGCAAATACCTAAATTAGTGAAGTGCAATTGTATGTTGCTTGGGATAGGAATAAATTGGGGTAGGAATTGTGTAAATAGCTTTCTTCTTGAGTTTGTTTTTTGTTTTGTTTTTTTGTAAAGGAGAATAACCAGGTCAACAAAGTATTTTTATTAGTTAAATCTTGCTAGTTCTCAGAGAATGTAATTTATCTTAAAGGGAATTGTGGAGAATTAGCTGGCTGTGAGATCTCCTGATCTGAAATGCTATGACATATGATGCACATATCTTTACATCAGGAATTATTTTTGCTCTGTGATCATTATTTGATAGCTTTAATTCTATAAGTTTCAAGTTCATGACTATGTAAGGCCCAATGACCTTATGGGTAGAATTGTTATTTTGTTAAGAATCACTGACTGCATTAAAATCAGTTTATAACTATAAAGTTTCTACTATTTTCTCTTTCAATTTAATAATAATTGAAGATATTTTCTTATCACAGGTAAGAGATATAAAAAGAACCTTGAAATTGCTAAAAAGAAAAGTTTCTTAAAATTGTCATGAAGTTATGTCTAAATGTATTAACCTTTTAAAAATTATTTGGCATTAATTGAAAGAGACAAAGACTTGAGATTTTAGTAATGTCATGACAGTATTCTGGCATATCTGAGGTATGGTCTTCTGATTAGCCAATCAAATTTATTTAAAAACCTTCACAAGGGGGAACAAAACACCCCACTCCTTGAGTGTGGTCTGTGCATAATGACTTTCTTGCAAAGAGTACAGTAGGGAAAGGGGGAGAAAAGAGAGTAACTTTATAGTTTACAGTGAAGAAACACTGACAGTTAATACATCAGCCAGATAATCAAGATCAATATCAGTACTGATCAATCCTATTGATAGTGTAGACCCTTGACATGAAGTGGTTCAAATGTTACTTTACCTCTGTTGTCATTTGTATCAAACCAACAACCCCTGTCTAATCATGAGAAAAAATATAAGATAAAACTCAATTGTAGTGAGTTAGAAAGAAATTTTTATATAATGTAACTAAGTTTGGATATGAACACAAATCTGTCATCCCATCTCAGTTAGATAAGGACAGAATGGCTAAATCTTCCTCAATGTCACTAGATTTTGAATTAAATTGTCAATTTTTGACATTGACTACTCTTCTAAAGGTGAGTAATGCTAGAGGAGAAATGGCTTAACAACAAGCTTAAACTCTTTATAAGTACTAATATTAGGAAACAGGTGAATATCAAAGCATGCTAGATTGACGCAGTAAGTGTAAAAATTAAGCCTAAATCTACAACAAGCTAATATATCAGAACAGATTGTTGTTTGTCCTGGTGAGGCCACTTGATTAATTAGTATGGCTTTTGTACCAAGTAGCAATCAGGTTATTTCACATTAACAAAAACAACTTCCAAAGCATAGAGGGTAATATACATAGAAATAGAAGTACTTGTTATTGGCTTTTTGATGCTATCTACCGGACAAAATGGAAAACCTGTAGTGGCATAGAAATATATTAGTTTTTAGCAGAAGAACAGACTTTTATAGATTTAGTTAATCGATTAAAAAAATAACATTGAACTTGAAAATTCCTTTTCCATATGAAGGCTGGGGAAGAAAATACTTGGGCTCGAACCTGTTTATTTTAAATACACAATTTTTTTTTTAAACCCTGCCTGATTTAATTGGTTTGTAGGAAAGTAGACTACACACTGGATACATACATATTTTATATGGAACGAAATGGTTTCTAAGTTCTAGAATGTGCTATAAATCAAAGACCGAAGAAAATTCTGTAATACAGATAACCAAGAACAATGTGTATTACTGCATTGAATGTGTCTCCTTTCCTCTAGAATGTCTGCATTCAATTGTTTTTAAACTATGCTTTTGCTCTTCTTTTTTTCTCAGGCCCTTGCTGCAATATGTAGGAGAAACTTGTCCATTTATTCTTTATATAATAGCACCCTTGAGGGACAGTGTGAGCTCTTTCCATCTATTAATCAGAGTTAACTAAGCGAGTTATTTCAGCAGATGTTCAATGGCAGACACCTTCTCAAAGCCAAATGTCTTCCTTATGAAAAGCATTCACTTTACACATCAAATAAACAGCATTGTTATATATTTTTTTATTCTAGTGTGCTGATAGGCAGAATTCACCTGTCACCTCACCAGGGTCATCTCCCCTTGCACAGAGAAGAAAGCCCCAACAGGACCCTTTGCAAATCCCACATCTCAGCCTGCCGCCCGTGCCTCCCCGCCTGGATCTGATTCAGAAAGGCATCGTTCGTTCTCCGTGTAGCAGCCCAACTGGTTCGCCAAAGGTAAATCGATTTTATGAGAAACAGATAGTGATTTTACATGACAGTTATTGATTGCTCAGCTTCTTTTAAATTTCATTTCACATATTTCTTGTGCTCTTAATTGTTCCTGAACAACATTGATAGGTTTCTCATTTTGTGTATGGTGAAATCACTGTCATATTCCTAGCTTTTTTATTATAAAAGTTACATAATTATTCAGAAAGAGCACATGTCTGTAACAGCCCACTGACTTGCTAAAATAAATAGCAGAGTAAGTACAGTTATTCTATAAAGTGGATTTAAAAGGTCATTATATGTATTAAAATACTCTTGTCAAATGAGATTTTATACTCAGTTTCATAGTGTCATGACAAGAAAAATGTAATGAGAGTATATTTGCATAAAGGCTTAAGGTGTGATAAATTATCACCCATGTTTCAAGGTGACTCAGAAGAGGGAATTATATGTACTTTTTATACCTGAAGCAATTAATTATAAAGAATTACATTATTTGCAGAGTAATTACATTACTGTTTAATATTAAGGACATAGTTCTAACTCAGTAAATCTAAGCCCACAGTTTATTTTAGTTCTTTGCAGTCTATGCAGATATTTTTCCAAATTTTATAAGGGCATATTTTGCAATCTTAAGCACAAGATTTAAAAAATTACATTTGGTATTATGCTTTGCAGTCTAAATTAGTTGGAAGCAAAACATTTCCTTAATATTTGATTTCTCTATATTACAGTTAACTTGATTTTAAGATCATATTAAGACATCTTAGGATGTTATTTAGGCAGAGTTATGCAAACACACAATACATTCCTTTTAATATCAAAAGCACAAATCAGCCCTGGCTTGGGTATCTCAATTGGTTGCAGTGTTGCCCCCATGTACCAAGATTGGGGTTGGATTTCTGGTCAGGGCACATACAAGAAGAAGAAGAAATAAAAAGCATCCGAATTGAAAAAGAGGAAGTAAAATTGTCATTATTTACAGATTACATGATATTGTACATAGAAAACCCTAAAGACTCCATCAAAAAACTATTAGAACTAATAAATGAATTCAGCAAAGTAGCAAGATACAAAATTAACACCCAGAAATCTATGGCTTTTTTATACACCAATAATGAACTCACAGAAACAGAAACTAAAAAATAACAAAAACACAAATCCCATTTACCATTGCAACAAAAAATTTAAGATACCTAGGATTAAACTTAACCAAGGAGGTAAAGGACCTGTACTCAGAAAATTATAGGACACTGAAAAAAGAGATCAAGGAAGACATAAAAAAAAATGGAAGAACATACCATGTTCTTGAACTGGTAGAATCAACATCATTAAAATGTCCATATTACTCAAAGCACTCTATAGATTCAATGCAATCCCCATTAAAATACCAACGGCATACTTCAAAGACCTAGAACAAACTCTCCAAAAATTCACATGGAATTAAAAAAAGACCCCAAATAGCCACAGCAATCCTGAGAAAGAACAACAAACTTGGAGTGATCACAAGAACAGATATCAAGCTATATTACAAGCCACTGTTCTCAAAACTGTCTGGTACTGGCACAAGAACAGAAATATAGACCAATGGAACAGAACAGAGAACTGAGAGATCAACCCAAGCCATTGCTCACTTAATATTTGATAAAAGAGGCAAGAGCATACAATGGAGTCAAAACAGTCTCTTCAATAAATGGTGTTGGGAAAATTGGAAAGATACATGCAAAAAAGTGAAACTAGAGCACCAACTTACACCATACACAAAAATAAACTCAAAATGGATAAAGGACTTAAATAACCCATAAAAATATTAGAGGAATCCACAGGCAGCAAAATCTCAGACATATGCCGAAGCAATATCTTCACCAATACAGCTCTTAGGGTAGTGGTTGGCAAACTGTGGCTCACGAGCCACGGTTTACCGCTCTGTTGAGTAATGAGTTTGCCGACCACTGACCTAGACTCTCGATTCCAATAATTACAGGCTGTTGTTGTTCCTTGTGATTAAGCTCCTATCCCAGTGGTCGGCAAACTCATCAGTCAATAGAGTGGCAAACTGCAGCAAATGAGCCGCATGTGGCTCGCGAGCCGCAGTTTGCCGACCACTGTCCTAGGGCAATGGAAACTAAGGAGAAAATAAGCAAATGTGACTACATCAAAATAAAAAGCTTCTGCACAGCAAAGGAAACCATCAACAAAACAACAAGAAAGCTCACTGCATGGGAGAACATATTTGCCAATGTTATCTCCGATAAGGGCTTAATCTCCAAAATTTATAGGTAACTCATACCACTTAACAAAAGGAAGATAAACAACCCAATCAAAAAATGGGCAAAGGACCTAAATAGACAGTTTTTGAAAGAAGATACACAGAAGGCCAAGAGACATATGAAAACCTGCTTAAAGTCACTGATCATCTGAGAGATGCAAATCAAAACAACAATGAGTTACCATCTCACACCTGTCAGAATGGCTATCATCAACAAATGACAAGTGCTAGCGAGGATGTGGTGAAAAAGGAACCCTCATGCACTGCTGATGGGAATGCAGACTGGTGCAGCCACTGTAGAAAACAGTATGGCATTTCCTCAAAAAATTAAAAAGGGAACTTCCATTTGACCCAGTAATCCCACTTGTAGGAATATATCCCAAGAAAACAGAAACACCAATCAGAAAGCATATACGCACCCCTGTGTTCATAGCAGCACAATATACCATAGCTAAGAATTGGAAACAGCCTAAGTGCCCATCAGCAGATGAGTGGCTTAGAAAACTGTGGTACATCTACACAATGGATTTCTAGGCTGCGGTAAAAAAGAAGGAATTCTTACCATTTGCAACAGCATGGATGGAACTGGAGAGCATTATGCTAAGCAAAATAAGCCAGTCAGAGAAAGGTTAATATCACATGATCTCACTCAGTTGTGGAATATAATGAACAACATAAACTGATGAATAAAAATAGAACCAGAGTCATCGAAGCATCAAACAGACTGTGCAGCCTATGAGGGGAGGTAGGGGTGAGGGGGTGGAGAGATCAACCCAAGGACTTGTATGCATGCATATGAGCATAACCAATGGACACAGATGGGGGAGAGGTAAGGGCATGTGCTGGGGGGTGGAGGTGGGTGGGGAGAGGTCAATGGGGGAAAAAGGAGACTTATGTAATACTTTAAACAATAAAGGATTTAAATTTTTAAAAAAGTCAACCAATGAATGCATCAATAAGTGGAACAACAAATTGATATCTGTCTAACAAATAAATTAAAAAAACACACAAATCATTCATCAGATGAACCAAGTATATAAAAGGGAAAGTTCACAAGTTATATAGAGTCAATTCTGGAACATATATACCTTCATATTTCCATATAAGAATCAGACTTTTTTTTCATTTTAAGGAACCATAAAATTAAAGTGAGGACTATAAATGATGCTACTATGTTATTTGTGATTTTTTACTATTTCCAGAGCAAATTTGTTCCTTATTAATTTCTTTATATTACAGCAGTGAATACAAATATAGCAAAACCAACACTCAGTTTTCCAATGATATTACAAATCAGGTTGCTTTTAAAAAAGAAAAAGAACAACAGCTTTGATGGCTTCCTTTCCCAAGTCATAGAAATGTGCAAATAAATTAATTAATGACTCTATTATTTTAATGTTAACCATTCCAAATCACCATATAATTTTGGTATTCTGCTTTTTCCTGTACAGTCCTTAAAATTTTAACATTTCAGTTTATATACTCATTTCTACAGAAATTTCTAATGAAATATATTTATAAGAGTCTTCCATTAACATTTTAAAATTTCATTAACTGGTAATAAAAAGAAACTTATAAGAAGGTGACATATGGATCTAATAAAGCTCTATTATGGCTTAGAAAACAAAAGCAGTAATACAGTATTCTGGAAGTAATATCAGTGCCTGGTACAACTCTTGATTTTTATTTATTTATTTTATTTTATTTTATTTTATTTTATTTTGTCTTGTGTCTCCTTAGTCTTCTCCTTGCATGGTGAGAAAACAAGATAAACCACTCCCAGCACCACCTCCTCCCTTAAGAGATCCTCCCCCCCCTCCACCTGAGAGACCTCCCCCTATCCCACCTGACAACAGACTGAGTCGCCATTTGCATCCTGTGGAGAGTGTGCCTTCCAGAGACCAGCCAATGCCTCTTGAAGCCTGGTGCCCTCGGGATGTATTTGGGACTAATCAGTCAGCAGGCTGTCGACTGGTAGGGGATGGCTCTCCAAAGCCTGGAATCACAGCAAGCTCAAATATAAATGGAAGGCACAGTAGAATGGGCTCTGACCCAGTACTAATGAGGAAACACAGACGCCATGATTTGCCTTTAGAAGGAGCCAAGGTAAGAAATATACAAACCTGCTTAAACTCTTCTGGCAGGAGGTAGTGTAAAAGGTTGGGCAGTGTTTTTTTTTTTTTGCCTAGTGTGGTACTTCCCTGCAGGTCTTTAATGAAGTCCCTGTTATAAATATTTAGAAGCTCATTAAAAATTGAACTTAAAAGAAGTTAAGGAAAGGTTCTAAGTAATGATTTAATTTTAATATGACGACACTAGACAATTTGCCAGAGATTTATTTCACCTTCTCTTATTCAACGAACAACTTTTTTTCCTGTTAGTAACTTGGCGGGAGAATTAGCACTAATTTTTTAATCTCCTAGTTCTATCTAACTTGAAAAAAGTTGTGTAATTATAGCATATCAGAAATAAGCATTAGAATTGTCAGTACACCTATGCAAAGAGGTAAAATGAATCTTCTCACCAATGTAAAAACACCAAGTCCAGTTCACTGTTACAAAGCCAGCTATTTCTCCATAAAACTGAGAGAGAGAGACTCTCACATATGTTGATTTCTTGAAGGATATCGCCACTCTCCTTTATATGTTCAGGAAAGAATTTAAACATACAGGAAACCAAAGTGGCAAAATCGAATCACTGAGTTTAGAACACTTAGTAAGCCCTTGGCAGAGTTGCTTATATTCTCATATTTGCTTCCATGCTATTTTTGGCTCTGAGATCAGATCATCCCATCTTCCCTCAGCTAAAGGAGGTTTGCCTCTTTTGAAGACTTTAATATTAAAGTGAACCCACCTCTATTGACCTTAAATTGTTATTTTAAGGAAGTAACTTATTCCTTCAATACAATGGCTTGCACTTGATGAATTCACCCTATAATATATTCTAGAAACAAGTGTGAAATGAGACATGTACTCAACTCCTGTGCATGTATGTGTTTGTGTCTGTGTGCACCTGTGTTTGTGTGCCCCTGTATGAAGGGAGGTAATAATGAAACCTTTGTATAATATTTTACCTCTGTGATATTCTAGGATAGCCAGGATAGGAACACACAAAACTGTCTAGGATGGCATTGAACACAAAGGGAAGAGTGGTGGTGGTTTGACAGGACTCTTTGCCAATGACTGCACTTGGTACCTTCAGTCTCATCCTATCTAGTAAAAGAGTAATATGCAAATTGACCGTACCTCCGCTACACCCACAAGCCATGCCCACCAGCCAATCAGAAGGGAGTATGCAAATTGACCCAACCAAGATGGCTGCGGCCACGGAGCAAGCAGGAGACTTGGGTTTCCCCGGTGATAGAGGAAGCCAAGCTTTCCGCACACCCTGGCCGGCCCTGAACTCCACTCAAGGCTACAAAGTTTCAATTATAGAAGATAAATACCAACAAAAATGGTGGCAGCCAAGGAGCTGGAGAGAGCAGGAGGCTTGAGTTGCCTCCAGTGATGGAGGAAGCCAAGCTTCCGCAGCCCTGGCCTGCCTTGGCCTCCACTCAAGGCTACAAAGTTTCAATTATGGAAGATAAATAAATCCAAAAAAAAAAATGGCTGCGGCCAGGGAGCAAGCAGGAGGCTTGGCTCCGCTCAAGGCTACAAAGTTTCAATTGTAGAAGATAAGTAAATCCCAGATACCAGGGCCTCTGCTTGGGTTGCCAGGGGGCGTGGCCAGCCTGCAAACCACCACAGGCCCCTCGCCCAGGCTGCCCCACACCCCAAGGGACCCCCCACCCTGATCCGGGACACCCTTCAGGGCAAACAAGATGCCCCCCACCCATGCACCAGGCCTCTATCCTATCTAATAAAAGAGTAATATGCAAATTGACTGTCACTCCAACACACAAGATGGCTATCCCCATGTGGTCAAAGATGGCTGCCCCATGTGGACACAAGATGGCCACCAAAAGATGGCCAGCAGGGGAGGGCAGTTGGGAGGGACCAGGCCTGCAAGGGAGGGCAGTTGGGGGCGATCAAGCCTGCAGGGGTGGGTAATTAGGGGTGACCAGGCCAGCAGAGGAGGGAAGTTTGGGGCAACTGGGCCTGCAGGGAAGGGCAGTTGGGAGGGACCCAGGCCTGCAGGGGCGAGCAGTTGAGGGGAACCAGACCTGCAGGGGAGGGCAGTTAGGGGTGACTTGACCAGGCCTGCAGGGGAGGGTAGTTAGGGGCAAACAGGCTGCCAGGGGAGCAGTTAGGCATCAATCAGGCTGGCAGGGGAGTAGTTAGGGGGTGATCAGGCTGGCAGGCAGAAGCAGTTAGGGGCAATCAGGAAGGCAGGCAGGAGAGCAGTTGGAAGCCAGCCGTCCTGGATTGTGAGAGGGATGTCTGGCTGCTTGTTTAGGCCCAATCCCAGTAGTATCGGGCCTAAATGGGCAGCCGGACATCCCTTGAGGGGTCCCAGATTGGAGAGGGTGCAGGCTGTGCTGTGGGACACACCCCCCCCATGCACAAATTTCGTGCACCGGATCTCTAGTCTATAATAATAAAAGAGTAATATGCTAATTAGACCAGATGTCCTTCAGTGGCAGGCGGTGGCCAAGGCAGAGGCAGCTGCCACCGCAGTGGGGGCTGAGCCCCTTGCACAAATTTCATGCATCAGGCCTCTAGTCTATTATACTTATGAAGATCTCCAAAGTTTCCCCCCAAAGTCATCAAAATATGTAAATTAAAGAGAAAGAATTTTTAAAAGCATCTTTATGATCCTTTCTGAAAATGGAGATTGTTATCCTCAAAAGAATGTTTCCACACCATTCTTTTTTTCTTAATGCTTTTTTTCCCTTTTAGTCTCTATTTCTTTTCATTCCTACATGATCAGACTTCTCTTGAGAAGAGTGTTGAAATGATCTCTGACAGGAATTGACTAGTTATTTATTAGCAGCATATAACAATATTTCCTGCCCTGACTGGTTTGGCTAAGTGGATAGAGCGTCGGCCTGCGGACTGAAGGGTCCCGGGTTTGATTCCAGTCAAGGGCATATACCTTGGTTGCGGGCACATCCCCGGTAGGCGGTGTGCAGGAGGCAGCTGATCGATGTTTCTCTCTCATTGATGTTTCTAACTCTCTATCCCTCTCCCTTCCTCTCTGTAAAAAAATCAATAAAATATATTTTAAAAAAATATTTCCTGAATGAACTTCAGAAATACTTAAAATAATTATCTTAGCCAATTCACTGAAGACCTCTCCTTTCAAGTTTCTTTTCAATACTATGTTATACAGTTTTAATACTAATATAAACCTGCTCTTAAAAGCCCTAGGATGCTGGTTGTTAATTTTTGTACGGAAAGTTACATTTTTGTTTCAAATATAATATGTTATTTAGACTTGTTTTCATTAGAGGCAATGCTTCAAATTAAGTATTGTCTTCCCACTTTAAGATAAGAAAACTTGGCTAAGTTCTAAAAGTGTAAATTAAAATTAAATGTACATATGGAATACCATACGGAGAATTCATAAAACTAAACACCCTATAAATGGAGTGACAACTCACTCCCTGTCATCATGTGTCTTCTCTCATGTGCCAGTTTTCATCATCCGTTAGAACATTTGCCCTTTTTATTTGCATCTTCACTAGACAAATGGTAAGGGAAGCAAGAATAAATTAAATTCTAATTACTCCATTTGCTAGCTGTAGAGAGCTCTGAGGAAAAAAAGCCCTCTAATTCATAGTTAAAGTGAAGTGTAAGAATTTTCTGTGGCTTCCATTTACTCCCCTTTCTCTTCCCCTTCCCACTTACCATAACCAAATAGCTAACATAATGCTTATAACATGAATCTGCAAGCTAAGAGCTATTGGGATTATTTACCTTGTTTTATTTTCTTGGTAAGAGATTTCTGTCCAGTAGCATTGTTTTCATTTTCTGAAATTCTCGAGTCTTAGTCACATTATTAACCTATTCCTTCAGAAATATTTTGTTGGTCAGTTGGTGGTAACCATTTGAGGTGAAAATATTTGCAGTATAATGTTGTAAAATATCATTGACACTTGGAATTTATCTCATTATTTCTAGATACTAATATTGTGTCCAACTATATTGGTTTGTTCCTCTTGAAAAATTAAAGCTGCTGTTTCTTATGTGATAAAGACTGTCTCTGACTTGTCATGTTACTTCATGTGACATTACTCTAAAATGACCCTGTGAACAGTATCTGTTGGAGATATTGCTAGATAAATACATCGAATGATTTTGCTTTTTGAGATAGTGGCTTTTGCTCTTCTGCTGGTGAGGCTCATGTTCATATGAATGACCTTAAGTCTGCCTATAAATGTCTATGGCTATCTTTCAGAAAATAAATACACTCTGTGTGCTGGTTTTATTTCTAATCTGATGTTGAAGGACAAATTATAGCAACATTGTGAGGGTAATGAATGTGTGGGATTACATGTGTGAGATAAGGAAAACCCACCACCAATAACAAATAAATATCTAGCCAACAAAATATTTGTTAAGGAACAGGTTAATAATGTGACTAGAACCTGAAAATTTCAGAGAATACAAACAGCGCTATAGGACAGAAATCTCTGACCATGAAAATAAAACAAGATATTTAGAGGTTTTGTGCAAATAAAAAGATTTTTCTTAATTGTGCCAAGATTATCACAGAGTGTTTATTTTCCCTATATATCAGGAGTCCCAGATTTTTTAACCGTAATTGTTAGATAACATCTATCATGAGAAAATATTTCAAACTTCAAGATTAGGATCCAGTGCTATCTTGAGGCATGTAGAAAAATATTAATCTAGCATATAAGTAACCAAAAGTTTATAATAACATATGTGGTAACTCAGATTATTCCTCTCCCACATGTCTAAACTTCCCCTAGAGAATTATTATTCCTAAAGCCTATTTCGGCTATATGAGTACTTAGGATGTCCAACATACTGCAGGGAATACAAAATGAATAAAGCACAGTATAGTGAGGGTGAGACAGGTATACCATTAACTAAGAAATAAGACACAGAAGTAGCATTCAGAAAATACAGTGTGGTTCGCCAAGACAAAAACATTCTATTTGAGATATAAGGTAAAAGAATTAAAAAAAGCTTCATGTAAGAGGGTCATTGGTTTTAGACATTGCAAGACTGGTAGGTATTTTTATAGACATTAAAGGAAGGATTGGAATGGAGGTGGGGAAACACGCATAGTATAGGAAGTCAATTTTGAACAGAATATAGGGCATAATCACAGAATAAACAGGCAAAACTACAACAGATTGAAACTAAGTATGGAATGTCTTATATTCTATAATAGAGGCCCAGTGCACGAAATTCGTGCATGGGGTGGGGAGATCCCTTCAGTCCAGCCTGCACCCTCTCACAATCCAGGACCCCTCGGGGAATGTCCAACTGTCAGTTTAGGCCTGATCCTGGACTTGGGCATCCCTCTCACAATCCAGGACTGCTGGCTCCTAACCGCTCGCCTGCCTGCCTAATGACCCCAACCACTCTGCCTGCCTGCCTCATCGCCCATAACCACTCACCTGCCTGCTTTATCACCCCTAACCACTCTGCCTGCCTGCCTGATAGCCCCTAACCACCTCTGTCTCGGACCCCACCACCACGGCTTCGTCTGGAATGACGTCTGGAAGGTTGTTCGGCTGTCTAGTCTAATTAGCATATTATACTTTTATTATTATACATGAAGCTAATTTGGACAGGAAAGCACATTCAAAAGTTGTTCTGACAGAGGAGTGATAGAATCAGAATAATTAAGTTGATAGTTTATGTGATGAAGACTATCTCTGACTTGTCATATTACTGCACATGACATTATTCTAAAATGATCCTGTGTGTAGTATCTGTTGAAGATATTTCTAGATAAATATATCGAATGATTTCGCTTTTTGAAATTGGGGCTTTTGCTCTTCTGGTGTTGAGGCTTAATGTTCAATGGAATTGTTGTGGGTTGGGGACAGGGAGCTAGGAAGACAGAAGAAAAGGATGTTTCTTTGTTTGAGAATTAAAGAGGCCCAAATCAGTGGGATTTCTGTGTGAACTGCTTCAGTCAACACTACCAACGTATGCATTTGCAGAACTAGAATTTTCCCCCATTTGCAAGCAAGCCTTTTAGATTTCCAGAGAAAATGAAATATTTATCTTTAACTCAAAAAGTTGTGACTTAATGCAGTCACTCAGGTAGGGGCAGCTAAAATGATTTTCTGTTTAGTGAAATGGGTACAGCTGGGAGCATGGAATTCAAAAATGAAATCGTGTTAATCTTGTAATTCTACCACTATCAGGTAATATAAAGGAGCACTTTAGAGGAGCTGAAATATGAACATCACCTCAGTACCCGCATATTAAGGTCCTCTGATGTTTGCATATATGTGTAACCTCAATCTATCAAATAGAAAAAAAAAAAAACAAACTATGACGAATTACCTGTTTGGTATTAGGTGTATTGTATGCAGGATCAGCCATTAAACAAATTGGGTAGGTTTGCTACGAGAATTTCAGTAAACTCATGAATTTCTTCCAACTGTACTAAGAGAAAGTCATTTCATTGGTTAATGCTTCCATTGAAAGGTCATTGAAATAAATCAGCAGTCAGTTTTCACCCAGCCCTACTGTGTGTAAAGCACTGAAGTAAATGTCTTATAAAATGAGGAAGTCAGAGAGGCTTTGTGCTAAGACTCACTGTGGCATGAATGCTCTTCCACAGAACATAAACAAAACAGCAGAACATGCCAAGAACCAAATGAATGGCTCAGAAAAGACGATGACATTGCAGAAGCAGGGGAAATCCTCGGGTTACTGTGCATTAATAACAGTGTGTCTAAAGCAGTAGGGGAGAGTATTGCTTGCATTTTAAAGCAAAGGAATAGATAGTGTCACAAAATTAGGGCAAGTCACTTAACTTTGATAGATTATTGCTCTCCTAGAATAAAGTATATCATTAACTGTGCTTCATGGTCTTATTGATGGTAGACATCATTGCCTGTGTGACTTGTCAAAATTTAATGGTAGTACTCAAAAATATTGTGTATGCTTTATTATTAATATACTAGAGGCCCCATGCACAAAATTCATATACTCAGGAGGATCCCTCAGCCCAGGCTGCGCCCTCTCACAGTCCGGAAGCCCTCAGGGGATGTCCCACTGTCAGCTTAGGCCCACTCCCTGCAGGCCTAACTCAGCAGACATCCATAGCGCTGCAGCAGAGGCAGGAGAGGCTCCCGCCACCACCGCTGCTCTCACCAGCCGTGAGCCTGGCTTCTGGCTGGGAGGCACTCCCCCTGTAGGAGCGCACTGACCACCAGGGGGCAGCTCCTGCATTAAGCGTCTGCCCTCTGGTGATCAGTGCATATCATAGCGACCAGTCATTCTGCCATTCGGTTGATTTGCATATTAGCCTTTTATTAATATAGGATTTATTGTTTCATTTACCTGATGTGCAAATGAAAGCATTTTTAACATCAGTAAGTGTTTGAGTATATTGATATTCCTTTTCATATACTATATTCACAGTGTTCTGATTATAAAATTACGGCTGGCTTATTGTTAAACTTGAGCAAATATAACTGAAACTGTTATTTCCATATCTCCCTTTTATAACTGCTGGAATTTTATTAGATATCATCAGTACATTAGATACTTTCTCCCAAGAAAATAAATAATGGCATATAAAATTCATACTATATTTTTGTTTTGTTTTGTTTAATTTTTTTTTAAATATATACATATATATTTTAATTGTTTGAAGTATTACAAGTAGTAGTACATATGTTTCCTTTTTTTTCCCCCCCATTGATTGACCTTCCCCCGGCCTCCCCTTCCCCCCAGTACATGCCTTTACATGCCCCCCCCCCCCAGTGTTTTTTATCCATTGGTTATGCTTATATGCATGCGTACAAGTCCTTCGGTTGATCTCTTACAGCCCCCACCCTCCCAACCTCCTCTGCCTTCCCGCTGTAGTTTGACAGTCTGTTCAATGCTTCTTTGCCTCTGTATCTATTTTTTTCCCCATTTCATTCCTTTAAAAAATCTTGCCTCTGCAGACTAGAAGTAAACATATAATAACAAAAAATGTTTGAGTCCCAATTTCAATGTCCAACAGTTCTGAGTCCCTGTTTCAATGTCAAACAGTTCCTTAAGTGTACGTGTCAGCAATGATATCTGGATGGTGGGCACATGGTGGCAATGCAGGTCCGACCCTCTCTGGTTTGGTCCTAGGCAACCTGCTGCGTCGCACAGCTGCTGACTGTTAGCGTGGCAAGGCGTCGTCAGCGTCTTCCATCTCTGGACTGTTTCTCCTCTTGTCTTCGTGGTTCGAGCAGATCTGTCAATATATTTTTATTGATTTCAGAGGGAGAGAGATAGAAACATCATTGATGAGAGAGAATCACTGGTCAGCTGCCTCCTGCGTGCCCCCTACTGGGGATCGAGCCCACACCGGGCATGAGCCCTGACCAGTAATTGAACTCTGACCTCCTAATTCAGAGGTCTATGCTCAACCACTGACCCACACCGGCTGAGCCATACTATATTTTCCAGAATTAAAAAACATCTAGGTCAGTGGTCGGCAAACTCATTAGTCAACAGAGCCAAATATCAACAGTACAACAATTGAAATTTCTTTTGAGAGCCCAATTTTTTAAACTTAAACTTCTTCTAACGCCACTTCTTCAAAATAGACTTGCCCAGGCCGTTGTATTTTGTGGAAGAGCCACACTCAAGGGGCCAAAGAGCCGCATGTGGCTCGTGAGCCATAGTTTGCCGACCACGGATCTAGGTAATTTGATTCCAAAAGTCTCGCCTTATACCCATGCAGACATGCACAGATTTCCACTGAAGAATGACTTTTTATCACACTGACCATTTGTAGTTTGATGTATGTGTTTGTTGGTTACAAGGCATTTTTTTATTCTTTATTGATTAAAGCATTACATATTGTTCTCCCATTGACTTCTCACTGGCCACTCCCACCTCCAGGCACATGCCCTCACCCTCCTAGTGTCTGTGTCCATTGGTTATGCTTATATACATGCATACAAGTCCTTTGGTTGATCTCTTACCCCTCCCTCCCCTGCCTTCCCTCTGAGATTGGACCATCTGTTTGATGCTTCTGTCTCTGGATCTATTTTTGTTCATCAGTTTATGTTGTTCATTATATTCCACAAAGGAGTGAGATCATGTCTTTCTCCAACTGGCTTATTTTGCTTAGCATAATGCTCTCCATGTCCATTCATGCTGTTGCGAATGGTAAGAGTTTCTTCTTTTTTACAGCAACGTAGTGTTCCATTGTGTAGATGTACCACCATTTTTAATACACTCATCTGGTGATGGGCACCTAGGCTGTTTCCATGTCTTAGCTATGGTGAATTGTGCTGCCATGAACATAGGGGTGCATATATCCTTTCTGATTTCTTGGGATATATTCCTAGAAGTGGGCTCACTGGGTCAAATAGGAGTTCCATTTTTAATTTTTTGAGGAAACTCCATGCTGTTTCCACAGAGGCTTCACCAGTCTGCATTTCCACCAGCAGTGCATGAGGGTTCCTTTTTCTCCGCATCCTTGTCAGCACTTGTCATTTGTTGATTTGTTGATGATAGCCATTCTGACAGGTGTGAGATGGTAGCTCATTGTTGTTTTGATATGCATCTCTCCGATGATGAGTGACTTTGAGCATGTTTTTGTATGTCTCTTGACCTTCTCTGTCTTCTTTCAAAAAGTGTCTATTTAGGTCCTTTGCCCATTTTTTTTTTTTATTGGATTCTTTTGTTAAGTTGTATGAGTTCCCTATAAATTTTGGAGATTAATCCTTTATTGGAGATAACATTGGGAAATACGTTCTCCCATGCCGTGGGCTTTCTTGTTTTGTTGATGGTTTCTTTTGCTGTGCAGAAGCTTTTTATTTTGATGTAGTACCATTTGTTTATTTTCTCCTTCTTTTCCATTTTCCTAGGAAAAATGGAAAGATATTGTCTGATATTTTGCTGCCTGTGGAGTGCTCTAAGATTGTTATGGTTTCTTATGTTACATTTAAGTCCTTTATCCATTTTGAATTTATTTTTGTGTATGGTGTAATTTGGTGGTCTAGTTTCTTTTTCTTCTTCTTTTTTTTTTTTTTTTTTGCATGTATCTGTCCAATTTTCCCAACACCATTTATTGAAGAAAGTGTCCTGACTCCATTGTATGCTCTTGTCTCTTTCGTCAGATATTAATTGAGCATAATGGCTTGGGTCAATTTCTGGGTTCTCTGTTCTGTTCTATTGGTCTATATGTCTGTTCTTGTGCCAGTAGCAGGCAGTTTTGAGAACAGTGGCTTGTAATATAACTTGATATCTGTTATTGTGATCACTCCAAGTTTGTTCTTCTTTCTCAGGATTGCTGTGGCTATTCTGGGTCTTTTTTATTCCATATGAATTTTTGTGAGATATGCCATTGGTATTTTAATGGGGATTGCATTGAATCTATAGATTGCTTTGAGTAGTATGGACATTTTAATGATGTTGATTCTACCCATTCATGAACATGGTATATTCTTCCATTTGTTTATTTCTTCCTCTATCTCTTTTTTTGATGTCCTGTAGTTTTCTGAGTACAGGTCTTTATCACCATGGTTAAGTTTATTCCTAGGTGTCTTAATTATTTGTTGCAATGGTAAATTGGATTGTTTTTTAAATTTATCTTTTTGTAAGTCCATTATTGGTGTATACTAGTAAAAAAGCCATAGATTTCTGGGTGTTAATTTTGTATTCTGCTACATTGCTGGATTCATTTATTAAGTCTAATAGTTTTTTGATAGAGTCTTTAGAGTATTCTATGTACAATATCATGTCATCTGAGAATAATGACAGTTTTACTTCTCCTTTTACAGTTTGGATGCCTTTCCTTTCCTCTTCTTGTCTAATCACAATGGCTAGCACTTCCAGTACTATGATGAACAGAAATGAGAGTGAGCATACCTGTTTTGTTCCTGTTCTTAGGGTAAATGGTTTTGCCCATTGAGTAAGATGTTGGATATAGGTCTGTCATATAAAGCTTTTATTATGTTGAGGTATGATCCCTCTTTTCCCACTTTGCTGAGGGTTTTTATCAAGAAAGGGTGTTGGATTTTGTCAAATGCTTTTTTTTTGTATCAATTGATATGATTATGTGATTTTTGTCTCTCAATTTGTTTATGTGATAGATCACATTTATTGATTTGTGGTTATTGTACCATCCTTGCATCCCTGGAATAAATCCCACTTGGTCATGGTGTACGATCTTTCTAATGTAATGCTGGATCTGAATTGCTAGGATTTTGTTGAGGATTGTAGCATCTGTGTTCATCAGGGATATTGGCCCATAATTCTCTTTCTTTGTAGTGTCTTTTATCTGGTTTTGGTATTACAGTGACGCTGGCTTCATAGAAAGAGCTTGGAAGTGTTCCTTCCTCTTGAATATTTTTGGAATAGTCTGAGGAGGATAGGTTTCAGTTCTTCTTTGACTATTTGGTAAAACTCCCCTGTGAAGCTATCTGGCCCAGGGCTTTTATTTGCTGGAAGTTTTTTGATGACTGCTTCAATTTCCTCCATAGTTGTTGGCCTTTTCATATTTTTTTATTCTTCCAGATTGAGTTTTGCAAGGTTATATTTTTCTAGGAATATGTTCATTGCTTCTAGGTTGACCAGTTTTTTGGAATATAGTTGTTCATAGTATTTTTTTACAATCTTTTGTATTTCTCTGGGGTCTGTTGTTATTGTGCTTCTTTCATTTCTGATTTTGTTTATTTTGGTCCTCTCTCTTTGCTTCTTGGTGAGTTTGGCTAGAGTTTCATCAATCATCTTTATCCTTTCAAAGAACCAGCTCTTGGTTTTATTGATCTTTTGTATTTTTTTTTGGTCGCTATGTCATTTATTTCTGCTCTGATCTTTATTATCTCCTCCTTCTGCTTACTATGGGCTTTTTTGTTGCTCTCTTTCTAATTCTTTAAGTTGTAGAGTTTTATAATTTATTACCAATTTGTTTTTTTGTTTGTTTGTTGTTTTTTTGGGGTGTTTTTTTGTTTGTTTGTTTGTTTGTTTGTGTTATTTTGTTTTTGAGGTAGGGCTGTAATGCTATGAACTTCCCGAAGCTCAGGACTGCTTTCACTGTGTCCCATAGATTTTGGGTTGTTGTGTTTTCAATGTCATTTGTTTCCAGGATGTTTTTAATTTCTACTTTGGTAACCCAATCATTGTTTCATAGCATGCTACTTAGCCTCCAAGTGTTTGAATTTTTTTATTGTTTTTATTGTAGTTTATTTCTAATATTATGCCATTGTGATCTGAGAAGATCCTTGATGTGATTTCAGTCTTCTTGATTGTGGAGAGAGTTTGCCTATGACCCAGTATGTGGGTTATCTTTTAAAATGTTTCATGTGCACTTGAGAAGAATGTATATTCCGCAGCTGTGGGGTGAAATGTTCTGAAGATGTCGATTAAGTCCATCTTATCTAGTGAGTCATTTAGGATTACTGTTTCTTTGCTGATTTTTTGTCTACAGGATTTATCCAGTGATGTCAATGGGGTATTAAAATTTCCTACTATGATTGTATTGCTGTCAATTTCTCCCTTGATATTTTTCAGAAGTTTTTTTTATGTATGTTGGGTGCTCCTACATTGGGTGCATATATGTTTACCAGAGTTATATCCTCTTGTTGTATTGATCCCTTTAGTATTATGAAGTGGCCTTCCTTATCTCTTATTATGGCCTTCACTTTGAGGTCTATTTTGTCAGATATAAGTATTGGTACCCCAGCTTTTTTTTCATTTCTGTTTGCCTGAAAGATATTTTTCCATTCCTTCACTTTCAGTCTGTGTGAGTCCCTTGTTCTGAGGTGGGTCTCTTGTAGACAGCATATAGATGGGTAATGTTTTTTTGTGTTTTTTTTTTTTCATCCATTCAGCCACTGGATGTCTTTTGATTGAAGCAGTTAGGCCATTTACATTTAAAGTTATTATTGATAGGTACTTGTTTGTTGCCATTTTTATTTTTTGTGCCTGTGTTCCTTCTTCCCTTTTCCCTTTCTTTTTACAACAGTACCTTTGGCTTTTTTTGCATTGCTTGATAGTGATAAACTTCCTTAGCCTTTTTTTTTGTCTGCAAAGCTCCTGATTTCCCCTTCAATTTTGAATGGTAGCCTTGTTGGACAGAGTATTCTTGGATTCAGTCCCTTACTTTGCATCATTTGTATACTTCATTCCATTTCCTTCTGGCCTGATGTGTTTCTGTTGAGAAATCGTTAGATAATCTAATGGGAGATTCTTTGTAGGTATCTCTTTCTCTCTCTCTCTCTCTCTTGCAGTCTTTAAGATTCTCTCTGTTGTTAACGTTTGCCGTTGTAATTATGATGTGTCTTGGTTTGGGACTCTCTGATTTTGTGACTTTTTCCTCCCCAAATCAGGGAATTTTTCTGTCATTATTTCTTCAAATATGTTTTCTAATCCTTGATCCTCTTCTTGTTGTTCTGACACCCCTAATATAAGTATGTTACTTCATTTCATATTATCCCAAAGCTCCCTTAGGCTCTCCTCCTGCTTTTTAATTTTTTCTCCAATTGCTGTTCAGATTGGTAGTTTTTTTCAGCACTGGCTTCTACTTCGCTAATTTGGTCCTCAGCTTCTTCTAGTCTTCTGTTGAAACCTTCCATTGTGTTGTTTATTGTAGCTATATCATTTTTATTTCCTCTTGATTCTTACATAAGTAGTTTATTTTCTCATCTATCCAGTTTAGAAACTGTATGACCCTTACTCTGAATTCTTTTTATGATATATTGCATGCCTCCATTTCATTTAGTACCTTTTCTGGTGATTACTCTTTGGAGGTTGTTCCTTTGTCTCCCCACTTTTGCTCTTACTGAAAGATCTAGGCTCTGAGTCACCTGGGGCCTGTGGCTACAGTGGTGGGCTTATCAGGAGGGTCACACTCACCAAGACTTCCTGAAGGGCCCTGGCATCGAGATGCACAGGGCCTGCAGTTGTATCGGTGGGCGTGGGGGGCAGGTTGCATAGTCCGAGACTCGCTGGCGGGCCCAGTGGCTTGGACGTGTTGGGCCTGCTGTTGAAGTGGCGGAACTGGCAGGCAGGTCACACAGTCATGGGGCCCAGGGCCAAAGTGGTGGGCTGGCAGGAGGGGAGCACACTCTGAAACTCACAGGATCCTGTGGACAGGGAGGCTGGGGTCCCAGTGTCCATAGGTCTTGCATCTGAGGTAGCAGGTCTTGGGTCAGAGTGCCTGTAGGGTCTAGGGTGGTGTCTAGGGCCATTCTGGGTGTAGTGAGGATGGGCTCCTAGTCACAGCAGCTTTCCCCTTCAAGATGGTGTGCTTATTGTGTCAGAGCCAGCTGCCCTGGGAGTGATTGCACTGGTAGCAGGTCTCCCCATCTAGGAGAGCCCTGTCCACCAGCCCTCAAAAGTCCTGCAGGACCTAACACACACACACACACACACACACACACACACACATACCCCTTTAGCTCCCTCACTCTCTCACACTCTCTTCCTCACTGCCATCCTGCCGTCTGCCATCTTCCTTCATCCCTACAAGGCATTTTTTAAGTTAACAGTTTTTATTGAACTTTACAATGATTAATATGTACTTAATAATTTTTTCTTTCTAGTAAATTTTTTTAAAATGCCTTGTTCTGATACTTGGTCTATAGTCAGATGTCTGTGATAGCATAATTTCATTTAAAGATACATTTTCTCATAGCTTAACTATAGTATATTGGATCTAAAGTGGGGAGGTATGAAAAAAAAGAAAATGTTACTATAGTATAGGGCCTAGGTTTTAGAGTGAAACTTTAATGCTATAAAATTTAGATTGTGTAGCTTTGAAATGTAAACATTGATATATTTCAAATGTATTCCTTAACCTGTTGCTTTACTTCTTTTAAGGTTGATAGAGAAGGATATGTAGGGCCTTTTCAATTTTGCATTCTAAAGCTTCAATACCACTTTAGACATATGAAGGGGGCAAAAAAGGAATTGGCAGGTCATTAATTGTTACCTAGGACTATTCAGGGTATATTACATCCTTTTTGCACCAACATTCACCTATACCTTTTAAGTATTCATTAATAAGAGTGTGGGAAAGAGGCCAATGATAGAACCCTAAAGGTTGCTTAAAGGTCTTAAAATACGTTTAAGCTTTTCTCGTGAGTATGTCTTTGCAAAGTTATGCTCTCTCTGTTTAAGTTGCGTTAATTTCAAGTTGTTAGATTAGTACAGAGCAGTTGTTCAGACAGTTTCTGTAATGTAACTGAGCACCCTGGAAAACAGTGACTGTGGTACTTTATGAGCAAGGTAACAATTTTGGTTTGTGTCATTTACAAAAGGAAATATATGTATAAAAGTGTCTACACTTTGAAAGTCAGAACAGGTCTCCAGTTGCCAGTTGTGCTAAAGTTTGAAAGAGCAGAGGCATTTCTGGTTATACTCATGTACTGTGTTATTGAGAAGCTTAAAATGTTGTTAGCCCCTGAGAGATACAACCTCAAGCACTTGGGATGAACTGAAATAAGAATTGCACCAGTGCTACTTTTTTCTGTATTGAATCCTTACAGAGACTCTAACTTTTCAGTAAAAACTGATCATGCTTGGGGAATTTTACTCTTTATTTACCTAGCTCTCTGTATCTGATTTATAGAAATTATAGTATTCCTTATCACTATGTTTAAGAATCATGTTGTATTGGATTTCTTTAATGTAACTTGGCACTACTTTGGATGGTGTGAATTATCACTATGGTGCTATTAACTCTTAAAGTAAATTGTATTGTATTTCACTTGATTAAATAAACCAAAGTTATAAATTCTTTTCAAAGTTTTTCTAAAGGTGCTATTATTTTAAGGTCCTCCAGAAATTAAATTCTAAACTACCCTTTGATTTCCTTTCAGGTATTTTCCAATGGTCACCTAGGAAGTGAAGAGTATGATGTTCCTCCTCGGCTTTCTCCTCCTCCTCCAGCTACCACCCTCCTCCCTAGCATCAAGTGAGTTGTATTGAATATGGAGATCTTTGCCCATGTATAAAGATATCATAAAGAGTGGTTTTGATGTTCTCAGCACAGAAAGTATGGAGTGAATACAAATGTATCAATGAAATAATCCAGCTGTACTTATAAATTGAAATGCCAGAAATCTAGGGCCTTCCTGGTTCTGTGCTGGTGACCACAGCATCTTGGAGACCTACCCTAAGCACTGAGATTCCACATAGAGTAGCAGGGAGCGAAAGCTGTCTTCCCTGCAGCCAAGAGAAGGTGGAGAAACACATAGCACAGCAAGCTCTCCCTTCCAGTATGCTCTCTTCCTCCGAGATACCACATTTCCCCCAGCTATGCAGTTTGACATCATAAATAATCTTTGGTTCCTCCAATTTTCTCATTTCCCAGATCCATTCATCCATTAAACCCTGTTGGTTATTGTTTTGAATTTTGTCATATTCAGCAGATCTTCCCCATTGCACTATCTTCAGCTCATAGCTGGACAAGCCTTATACCTGATCATATGATATGAGCTCAGAATTAGTATCAATAGATTTTTAAAATTAGAAAAATAGGTTAACCCAGGGGTCTCATTAGAAAAATGGGAACACAGGAGGCACAATGGACAGTTATATACATTTACCAAAATCAAACTAGGATAAAACCAAGTCTTCTGATTCCCATTTTCCTACCCTTTATATTAAATCAGGCTGCCTACTTTTCCTCCAATATATTTTGTTCTCGTAGCCAATTTAATTTAAATTATGCTTTCCCAAGATCACTTTCTTATCGAAAACACAACATTGTTGCCATAGCCGGTTTGGCTCAGTGGATAGAGTGTCAGCCTGCAGACAGAAGGGTCCCATGTTCAATTCTGGTCAAGGGCACATACCTTGGTTGCAGGCTCCTCACCAGCCCAGGACCTGGTTGGGGCTCGTGCAAGAGACAAACAATCAATATGTTTCTCTCACATTGATATTTCTCACTGTCTTTCCCCGTCTTTTCCACTCTCTCTAAAACTCAGTGGGAAGATATCCTCATGTGAAGACTAAAAAAGAAACAACAACAACCCCCTCCACAAAAAAACACACACCAATAAACAAATACAGCATTGTTATTTTTTTTTAATTTTAATAAAACTTTATTCAGATTATTACAATTGTTTCTCCTTTTTCCCCCCATAGCTCCCATCCACCCAGTTCCCACCCCACCTTCTGCCCTTACCTCCCCCCCACTGTCCTCATCCATAGGTGTATGATTTTTGTCCAGTCTCTTCATGAACCCCCCATATCTCTTTCCCCCTGAGAATTATCAGTCCACTCCCTTTCTATGCCCCTGATTCTATTATATTCACCAGATTATTCTGTTCCTCAGGTTTTTAATTCACTTGATTTTTAGGTTCACTTGTTCAGAGATATGTATTTGTTGTTCATAATTTTTCTCTTTACTTTTTTCTTCTTCCTCTTCTTTAAGAATACCTTTCAGCATTTCATATAATACTGGTTTGGTGGTGATGAACTCCTTCAGCTTTTTCTTATCTGTGAAGCTCTTTATCTGCCCTTCAATTCTGAATGATAGCTTTGCTGGGTAGAGTAATCTTGGTTGTAGGTTCTTGCTATTCATCACATTGAAAATTTCTTGCCACTCCCGTCTGGCCTGCATAGTTTCTGTTGAGAAATCAGCTGACAGTCATATGGGTGCTCCCTTGTAGGTAACTAACTGTTTTTCTCTTGCTGCTTTTAATATTCTCTCTTTGTCTTTTGCTCTTGGCATTTTAATTATGATGTGTATTGGTGTGGTCCTCTTTGGATTCCTTTTGTTTGGGGTTCTGTGCGCTTCCTGGACTTGTAAGTCTATTTCTTTCACCAGGTGGGGGAAGTTTTCGGTCATTATTTCTTCCAATAGGTTTTCAGTATCTTGCTCTCTCTCTTCTTCTGGCACCCCCATAATTCTGATGTTGGTACGCTTAAAGTTGTCCCAGAGTCTTCTTACACTATCTTCAACTTTTTGGATTTTTTTTTTGCTTTTTGCTTTTTCGGTTGAGTGTTTTTTGCTTCTTTGTATTTCAATTCTTTGACTTGATTTTTGTGTTCCTCTTGTCTGTTTTTGGGTCTCTGTATAATATTTTTTATTTCAGTCAGTGTATGTTTAATTTCTAGTTGGTCCTTTTTCATATCTTCGAGGGTCTCGTTATATTTATCAGCCTTTTCTAGGATATTCTTAAAAAGCCTTATAACCGTGGTTTTGAATTCTATATCCAGTCGTTTGTTTTCCTCCATTTCTTTCATTTGTGATCTGATTCTTTGACGCCGCATTTTCACTGCTTCCCTCCAATTCTCTGTGAGCTTTTCTCTTTCCTTCTAGTTGTAGAATTTTCACTCAGCCAGCCTTCCTGTGGTTCTGGATGGTTTCCGTTCTGTCTTTTAGTTGTAGTTTTGAAATTGTTGTGCGAGGCAGCAGTTTAGGTGCTTACCTATGCCGCCATCTTGGTTTCTCCAGCATTGTTCTTTCTTTCCTCCTAAATTATCCTTTACTCTTCTACAGTAAGACCTACAGAATTTTACCCAACTACAATATTGTTCAATAATTTCCTAGTGCTTGCCTCTAATCTTGTTTTGATTTTTTTTTCTGGCTTTGTCAGTTTTTCAGTCTGTTCCCTGTTATGCACCACTTTTTTTCAGAACCTTTATTCTAAAAGTCCATGTCTCTCAAGCTCTATTTCTTTATGAAACATTTTGTGGAATTCTTCAGGCATAATGCTAGTAGTAAAACTGATTCTCATTCCCCTTCCCACCGTTTATTTTCTACACATATAATAATGTACTCTGGTCTACTGTTTTCTAATTTTAAAGTGCCTTTTACATTAAAAAGATTATAAGGTTCTCACATCAAAAACATATTCTTGTATTCTCTGATTCTCCCATAACACCTGTTTTTGCTCTCTGCCAAATGGATACCAAGAATACCTGGTTGCTTGGTTGATTGACTTCATAATCTGCTAAGATTCTCATTTCTTATTGAAACTTTTAACACATCTTTCTTTCTCTTCTGGTCACTGAACTCCCACTGTGCATATGAATGCAGAAGAAGGATACACTAGATATGAGCTTACAGAACATTTACAATCTACTTTAATATGAAGTTAACATACATGAAATCACTAGAGAGCATTATGCACTAAATTGTATGAATTTGAACTTTTTAGTTTTTATATAAGCTTGAGGAGAGGCTATTATAGATTTTGTAAGTCAAAGATGCTTTATAGAAAGGATGGAAATTTCCTGAATCATGGAGGGTAGGCACAATTGGGAAAGGGGGAGTGCATGAGAAAAAGCCAGAGTGTGAAATGTGACATCATTCAGGGGACAGTGGAAAACTAAGCTAATTGGACCATTTTCCAGTGGTCACTTTTCCTGAAACTGACAGATATGTAGCAGACATAGAAGTTGGAAGCATATACACATATTCTGTGTAGTAGGCTCTAAATCAGTAGGAGCATTTTGATACTTGAGCCTCAAGTGAACTCTGGATAAATGTATATGTACTATAACATATAAGTTCAATTACCTTTGAGAATTCAGAGAACATCAGAAAGTGGGATAAATGAAACTTGCTACTTAAAGATTAAATTTTCACATTCTGTTTATTAAATTTATATTGACAAGTGGGATAAGAGTCAGAGGTTGCAGTTTGCTTCATTTGTATTTAATAGTAAGTACCCATATATATATATATATAAAAGCCTAATATGCGAAGTGTCCCTTCGGGAGTTTGATGGACCGGGAGTTTGATCACTCCTTATGATGTGCGCTGACCACCAGGAGGCAGCGTGGAACGAAGGAAGGCCCAGCCAGCAGCTGGCAGCCTGGGAAGGGAGGCCCCAGCTGGCAGCCGGCAGCTGCTAGGGACTCTACCCATGCACGAATTTCGTGCACGGGCCTGTAGTTTCTTTATAAATAAAAAAAGAAGAATAAATTTATAGTAAAATGTATTTACTGACATTTTTTGTAATACTTTCATTTGTACATGTTTGTGGATACACTATCTCTTTACTCTTGATTTTCCCCTCAATGCAATTGCTTTACATAACCAGCGAAATATTTTAGCAATGCTTAACTGCAAATTAGCTTTGTATTTTGCATGCTACAAATTAACCATAGTTAATAATACAACTGTTGGCTTTAATGGCACATTTATCTCTCACGTTTATTTTTATTCTTACTATTAGCTAGCAGTTGTTCATTGTAGAAAAGATAGGAAGTATATAAAAGAAAAAAATTAAATGCATAAATACAGGTATATACATACTCCAGATATCAATGCTCAGTTTTAATATTTTGACATTTTTTCTTTAAGACTTTTTTTACATGATTTAGATTATATTGTAGAGATAATTTCATGTCCTCCTTCGTCACTTAATATTTAAATAAGTGTTTTTCTTAATCCTTTATGCACTGTATTTATTATGAAACCAGCATATAATTCCAAAGTGAACATTAAAATAAACTCAGATCTGGTCCCAGACCTGACTCCAACATTAAGTATTTGTCTGTATCTGAATAAGGTAACTTATCTGGGCCTCCCTTTCTCCCTTTACTAAAAGAAGGGATCAGTTTACTTACATGATCTCCAAAATCCTTCTGAGCTTTAACTTTTTAGGTTCTATGAAATATTTTAAGGGGTACTTATCTGTAGTGTTAATTATATATCAAATATTTGGCAACTTGAATATTCATTTGTAGTTGGTTAGTTGTGTCCCGTTGCTGAAGCCAGTCTGAGTTGGATACTGCCCTGCTTTTTTAAGTTTTTTTGATATTTTGTCAACTATGGCCTCATTTGAGTTTATAACCAGAGTATAATGAGTTCTATAAGCATAGAACAGAGGACAAATGTAACTCACTGAAATAGGGAAGTTGGATGGATTTTCAAGTACCTGTTTGCATATTGGACTCTTAGTGCATGTTTCAAAAATCAGACCAAAGCAAAATTACAAATTACTACCTAATATCGACTTCTGCAGTCTCACAAATGTTAAAAACCCCAATGTTGAATTCAGTAATGTCAAAGCTAGTATTTACCTTTAAATCTATACCATGTTCTTGTAAATGTTTACTGAGGTGTAATTGTTAAAGTATATAACGCTGCTCTGATTCCTACTTACTTGATAAAAGAGGCTACTCTGTGATGATGTTTACTTTCTTGTAAAACTGTGTGTTTGTAATTATGTGACTTATTGTGTAATACATCTTGAGACCTAGAAGAAGCTGTAATTTATCTTTTAAAAATATTGTCATAAAAGCCAAAACTGTACTAGTGTGTATAGATTCACTTATTTTTTTCTTAAATGTTTTTCTAAATGGTTTCTATTTAATTAACATTGACATTTAGCTGTAAATATAAAAGTTTTAAATAAAACCTTGAGATATAGGTAATTATTTTTGGGTGGGAGGATGAATAAAAAAATCCTATGTGGATTATGTTTACTTTGTAGTTAAATTTTTACTAAATTATATTTAATCTTAAGATAATTTGATTTTTTCAAAATTATACTAAATATAACCTGAAACAGTTAAAATATTTAATTTGAAACAAGATAAGATGTTGGAAATAAGCAAAAGAATATTGCAAGTAATGATGGAATAATTGTTTCCAGATAAAAGAATGTTCTGGAATGCTGAGGAATGTTTTTATGTGTTTTTTTTTTAAATAATATTTTAATGTGCCTGGTCTTTTAGAGATGAATCTTGTGTACTTTTTGACCTATTAAGATTTCAAATACACATGAACCAATATTACTTGGTTTATATTTTTATAAAAAGGCTCTTTTGTTGTTGGAGGTAGTGGTGTTGATTATTGTCATATACTTTTCTAAACATACAAAGTTGCTAATGTTTTAGGTTCAGTGAATAGAGAATCAGATTTGGCCTAACTGTTCTATTTTCATTCAGTTGCATGTTCTTACTGGAGATATAGTGTGAACAGATAGAGCCCCATCCTCATTGGAATCGATGCTCTAGTTAGGGGGATAGAAAGGAAACCAGTAACTGTGGTGTATTGTCAGGCAATGGTAAATGCTAGGAGGAAAAATGAAGGAGTAAATAGTGATAGAGAGGTTTGTGCTTTAAATGAGCTCATTGGGAAAGGTAATATTTTAACAGAAACCTGCAAAGAAAAGAAAGAGCCACTAGATTGTCTGGGTGACAAGCATGAACAGAACTCAAATTCAAAACAGTGAAGTCAGTGAGTCAGGCGGGCAATGCGGCTGGAGTTGAACAATGATGCAGAAGCTAACTCCTCTGCTGCGTTTAATGCCATGCTAAGAACTTTGGTTTGGTTAGTTTTAGGAGCTATTGGAAGGTTTTAATCAGCATTATGCCATGATGCTGGTTTGTGTTTTTAGAGTTTCACTAGCTGCTCTTTGGAGAAGAGTCTTTAAGAGAGCAAAAGTGGGAGCAGGGAGATCAGTGGAGACTTGCAGTCGTCTGATGGGTAGACCAGTGAGAGATGGCCAGGCTTTCACTGGCATGATACTGGTGAAGTTACATGGTCAGCTTTGGGTTGCATTTGGATCCACTAATGTCTGTTAATAAATTGAATGTCTCTGAGGTATGATAGTCAGGGATGACACTTACATAGGTCTTTGGCTAAAAAAAAAACAAAAAACAAAAACAAAACAAAACTTGGTGATTGGTTGGTGCCATTTACAAAAGTGAGGGAAATCAAAGAAGGGGCATGTGTGGGAAAGGGTAGAGGTGGTAAAATTAGTACTTACGGATCTGTTGAGTTTGGGATGCTTGTTACACAACACACATCTTCAAATAGAGATGTTGAGGGGATAGTTGGCCATACCGTCTAAGCTTTAAACTTTATATTGTATTCAGGCAAATATTTCAATTACTAGTAGTATGTGTCATCAAGTTGGCTCCAACACTGGTGACCCTACAAATGAGTGAACAGTCTCATCTTAGGGTTTCCAAGGGGAAAGAAAATGCAGTAGTATTGCCTTCTGCTGCACAGTAAGTCCAGCTCAGGTTTGTTAAGGTTCATGGTATAGCACATCACCAAACACCTATGACATGTAAATGCCTTGCAGGGAGAAATTTCAGTAGGTACTATCTAAAGCTGATAAATTCCATTCTACATGGCCTGGGCCAAATTTAGTAGACTGGTTACATTCCTAGACATATGAATGTAATTCAGTGAGATTTTTAACAATGTAGGAACTTATATATTTAAAGTATTACCTTCTACATATTTTTTACCCCTGAAATTTTGATATCATAGAAAACATATTCAGAACATTTCTGTGTAGCAAAATTTTAGTAAACATCACCTTTTATTGGTTATTATAATAATTTTCCTTTATATACTAAACTGTTGGGGAAAATAAACTAGAAATGTAGATTTGTGAATGCAGCCTCAACTACTGCCACCTTCTAGTGAGAGTCATCTAAGAGGTCCATACCTGGGCATGTGTGCATGCCAGGGAGTGTGGTTGTCTTTAAATAGTGGCCAAAGTGGTCCATAGATAGATAAAGGCTAGACCAGTTTGACTGAAGTGATGGGCAAATTCATTGTAAAATGTTTGCTTTATTTTGCTTCCTTTATAACTAGAGAGCAAATAACAGAAAAAAGAAAAGAAAAAAAGTACTAAGCTACAGAACCTATTAAAACAAATATCACATTGTAATTTTTAAAAACTTCAAGGTAATGAGCCTGATGGACATTTTTCATCTTGTATATGGTGCACACCAGTCTACATTCTCTTATGCTTGAAGTCAAAAGAGCAGGAAAACATTTTCTGTTATGTAGGCAATGTGTACTACAGTTTTACATTAATCCAGTTTATTGGTATGTTCAGTTAGAGATTTTGAGGGGATTAGTATCACTGAGTTAAATATAATGTGGTGGAAACTTTTTTTAATGGAAGTTACAACTATAATTAAGAATTACTCTATTAACCCTAGTGAACCCTAGTGAGTGAACATTGTTGGTTTTTTATTAATCCTTGTACTGGCTTTCATTCTGTTACCTTAAAATCTTTTTAGACATGCTAAGTTGATGTACTATTTTTGTTTATTATTTTGCCTTTGCTAGATGGAAAAGTGCACTATTACCAAAGCTGGCAGTGCCCTGTAAGTAACAGTTGGCATGGTATAGAGGAGATGGTGTGAAACAGGGCCTTCTTTTCACTTTGTTCGTTGTGATCCCTATCACATTTTTCTTTCGTTGATGGAGCATATAGAAATGTTTGTGCATTTGGTTTGGACCCATTGATATGATTCAGTATTTGAAACTCAGACTTAATTTATAAATCAGAGTGATTATTCAGGAAAAAAAAGGTTAAGTTTTGTTTAAGCCTCCTGCAAAGCAGCTGGACTATCCTAACATAGGTTTTCTAGTGTTTTGTTGGGGAATTGCTGGAACCTACTTGTTGACACATGGATAAGAAGAATTGAGGGCTGCAAATAAATCATTTTAAACCAGCCTCAACTAAAAGATCAGTAGTTTGTGAAAAGGGTACAAAATAAATAATATGGGCATTTGGAGGATGGCTATAATCTGGATGGGGGAATGCCACTAATTCCACTAACCTTTCATTTTCTCCATCTAAAAGCTTTGATGGGAACTGGTATTAACATTATCCCAGTAGTCTGACCAATCTGTAACCTGTAATTTATGATCACAAACAATTAGGTAGTCTTTGATGGACATGTGAGCCACTAGATTCTGTTTAAAGATACAATCTAAATTATATTCCTTATACTGTCTCTTTTTTGTTCCACAGAGGCATAATCTACCATATATTCTCCATTTTTCCATGAACATATTGATCCATTGATAGAAAATGTGTAGCGTTAGAAAGCGATTTTATTTTCATATTAAATAAGGACATCTTCACGTATTACACCATATCCAAGCATTTCTTATGTTTCTGTTAACATTTCTCCATAGGCTCAAATTAATTAAATAATGTTTTGAAGGCCACTAGGAAGATTAAGCATATTTGTTTGTGAAAAGATGCTATGGCCAGTATTTTAAATGAGTTAAAATAAATTTTTAATTGTAAAATACAATATTTCCAGTTGTTATTAAAGCATAATTTATTTACAGTAAAACCCTAATGTTTAATGTACAGTTTTGTGAGTTTTAACAAATGCATAGTCATGTAATCACCGCCACAATGAAGAAGGACTACTCATTATTCAATAAACATCCCTCCATGTCTTGTGTGAATTTCTCCTCTCACTGCAAACCCATGGAAATTACCAGTCTGATTTATGTCCATATAGTTTTGCTTTATCCAGAAGGTCATATAAATAGAATCATACAGTATGTAGCCTTTGAGTCTGGTTTCTTTCTAGGGAGCATAATGCATTTGAGATTTAGCCATGTTGTCAGGTGTGTCAATAATCTGTTCCTTTTATTGCTCAGAGTAAGCATTCCATTGTAAAGCACACCTCCACTGAGGAACATTTGGGTAATTTTCTTTTTTTTTTTTTTTTTTTTTTTTTGCTATTGTAAGTAATGCCACTTTAAATATCATCATGAAGTCTTTAATGTTTGACATATATTGGAAAATTAGGGTATCGAGAAAAGTACAAGTTTTCTCAACATTTATCTTTTTGATTGCTAAAGCAGACCCTAAAAGTGTTAGAAATAATGCTGGTCCTGAATAAGTTAATTTAAAAATGTAACTTGAAATTTGTTTCTCCAATTTAAAAACAAGTCAGTGAAAATGCATATAATTTAAGCATATGAAACCTAATAATATGCCACACTGACTTTCCTTCGTGATGAAAGAACCCTCAAAATTAATACATATATTATAAGCCTTACTCTGATATATCGGGGAAATGACTTACATGTGGCACATGTGTAGCCATTTCAAATTCAACTATAGTTGGTGTTAGCACTTCTCTGGGGTATTATTTTTCTGAGTTAGATATTTCCTGTTAGAATTTGGATAGTTACAAAAAATATGGACCAGTTTGCATTGCAGGCTCTAAAGATTCAGTTTTAATAAAATATTTTTAAATGCCTTGTCTTCATATATTCTTAAATAAAGAATCTTACATGTTTAAAACCAGGAAAATAACATATTATATTTAAAATGCTTTTCTAGATTATGAAAGGATCCTAAAAATGTTTTTTCTTTTCCATTAACAGCTTGGTCATGTATTCCTGTAATAACCAGTCATTATTTTCCTCTAAAAGCTTGTGGGCACTCTCCTGGACACATACCATGGCAGGCCTTTGTTGATTCAGGGTCTGCCCTTAAGTATTTTGCAATTTAAGATAGAAATAGAAGAGAGACCTAGGTGAATATAAAAAAAAAAAAAATGCAGTGTCAGTGGACAAGCATAACTAAATACACACAATAGAAGAGACATGTTTATGTCAAGGGCAATGTCACAGGAGGTTCATGTATAGAAAGTGAAGATGGATGTTTCTACTTTGCTTTCTTTCTGAAAAAGTGGGTGGACTAACTGAGGTATTAAGAATTGCTCAACTGAAACCTATATAATTTTATTAACCAACTAGAGGCCTGGTGCCAATAGTTGGTCTTCAGATACATTCTGTCAACAAGGCCGGCTTCTTTAAGCTTCAGAGGTACATTGTGCCAATAATTGGTCTTCAGACATATTCTGTTGCCAATGCCAGCCTGGGGTAGGGACCACAGGGAATCGGGCTCCCTCCTCCCTCCTGTCAGGGTCCAGGGTGCAGGTGAACAGGATTCGGCACTGTCAGGGTGCTGGCAGAAAGCTAACCAATGGCTGATTCCATGAGGAATTGGGCTCCCTCCTGTCAGGGTTGGGAGTGGGGGGGAGGGACAACTGGAAGCGGGGCAGGCCATGGGGAGGGGCTGCAAGAGGTTGGGGGAGCTGATGGGCCCAGATCCAGTTGGTTGGACTCCGCAGTGCATGGGTAGGGTCCCTAGGCCTGGCCAGCGATCAGGGCCTATCAGGGCTTTCCTTCACCCGCTGATGGCAGATGGCCCTGCCCCCACCCCGCCACTGCCACTGCTTGCCATCTTTGTGGCAGCACCCCTCCCCCCCCGCCACTGTTCGCCTCCCTCTGTGGGTGACAGGAGTGGGGTGCAATCCGTTGGCTGGCCTGGGCATCCCTCTGCGGGTTGATCGCTGGCTGGCCCCGCCCACCCACCACAGCATTGCTGGCTGGTGGCCTGGGCCTCCTTCTCTAGGGCGATCATGGGGCAATGGTGGGGACCCCCGACCAATTGCATCACACCCACCTTGGTTAGCCTGGCACCAGTGCGTGTCATAGCATGGTTGTCTGGACAGTAGTTCTGCTGTTTGACCGTTTGGTCGATTTGCATATTATGCTTTTATTATTATAGATTACTATAGATGTCACCCCAATAAATTCAATAAAAAAAGAGTTGCTCAAATGAAGGGAAGGAAAGAACTTGCTAGGGTGATGTCTGAAGTATGTTATATAGGTAAATCCAATGGGATCTGTAGAAGGCACCCCTCTGATTATACAGGGTGGGGCAAATGTAGGTTCACAAATGTTCATATGGAAAATAATACAACAATAAATAAATAATAATACAAGAATAACCTCTCTGTTTCATGTATTCACAGCTGTAGACCTACTTTTACCCACCCTGTATGCTTCACACCAGGAATATAGAATGCTATAGCAAGCATGTCAAAGTCACAGTCCGCCAGCCGCGACTTTGACATGTTTGCGAGGGATGCACCTATGAGCCTTAAGTTTCAAAATATAAAAATCACTAAGAATAGCGTTAGATTACATATTTTTTTGTTTTAAATGTGTACCTGAAGAAAATGGATGTATTACTCAGTGACGGCTCAAATAACTAGCACACAATGAATTTTACAAGGTTGTGGTGAGGATGGCTGTACATCTTTGAGAGTATGTGTCCTGTGCATTACCAGTTTATTAGCTCAACAATGGCAGCCACAGTGATGAAGAACACTCCATCAACGTGTGATGATAATATAAAGAAAGTGAAGCAATAGGTGTAAATGGTAGGATGGTTCACTTGGCATCTTTAACTCGGAACCAGTCAAATAGAATTTGCTTCGATTTATTTAACTGGTATCTTAAAAATTTCCCTTACACTAAATCAGTGACTGCACATTTTCCCATGTCCCAAAGTTAGATATTTTCTCCACTGCCAAAAGTAAAGTAAACATACATGATTGCTAATGAAAATTCTTAAACTAATTATTTTACCACTTATTTAGTTGCAACTTAAATTGAACCTGCTTCTTGAATGAGTTTGTGAAGAGGAAAAAAATTCCCACATATAATTACACATATTGTAATTGTTTGCATGAATCAAGATTACTCTTTTGGTATTTTATATACAACTTCTTTATCTTCATTGTACCTTCCTCTTCCATTTCTATTTTTAATTCAGACTTTATTTTTTAGAGCAGTTTTAGTTTCAAAACAAAACTGAGGAGAAGGTACAGAGATTTCCTCTATGCCCTCTTCCCAGTCAAGTGCCTCGCCTTCCCTGCTTTGATTTTCATTTCCTTCAGAAATACTCCCTCAGTTGATTTGCGGAGGGGGGGGGGGGGAAGAGTAAGGTGAAGAGAAAATATAGAACCAGCTGCAACAGATGTGATTTTAGAATTGTCTGTTCTAGTCTCATAATGCAGTGCTCCTTTAAAAACTTAAATCTCTGGAAGTCACCTGCATCAGGCAGGTAGTAGAACTTTCCTGACATTGATATGATTGTTGAATATTTGGTCAATAGGTCTTATTCTTTTACACAGTATATATTTGAATTGCATATGAAAAAAGTTTCATTATGAATTAAAGTATTAGGACATAGAAAGGGTATATATTTCTCTCATTTCATTTGCTAATGGAACCAACCCACTTTGGTCCTCGAGTTAGCTAAATTGATATATCCATGTTTATAAGGAGTTTGTGGAAAGGTTGTGTTTGAAATCCCTGCTCTAATCAAGCCATCACTTTGCAGTCCATATCCTCACCAGCCTTCATTTGAAATGTACATCTCGCAAGGTTACACCACAGAAGGTGTTATCCTTAGTTTATTAATACGGTTATTAACTTGTGCTCTGGGCACTGACAGTGGACTTGGTCACTGCATCACTGTGCTTTTATCCCACCATGAACTGTCATTTGAAGTCCAAGGTCGCTCAAACAAGAATTCAAAATCAGTATTGAAAAAGTCTCCAAAGATAGGTAAAAATATACTTTTGAAAAATCTTATAAGCAATTTTTCTTTCATTTCTGAACTTCCTAGAGACTCAGTTATCATTAAAACTTGAAAACCTCCAGGTTTTCAAAGCATCTTATAATGGACACAAAGAAAGCCCTTAAAATTGTTTTCATTCTAACTAGTGAGAAGATCAAAATGAAAGTTATTTCAGGCTTGCTTGATGGCAAACATACCAAAGGACTCTTGCTCCCTCTACAGAAGGTGCTTCAAAATTGCAGTCAAAAAGATATTTTATTTTTATTTTTTAATTTAATGAAATAGATTTGCCATGAAGTTCATGATGATTAACAAAAAGTTTTGGCTCCATATGTATCTCCACTGTCTTGTAAACTGGTTGGTTGTCCTAAAGTTGATCAGGATAGGTTTGTGCGTTTCTAATTTGGTATTTCTCTTTTGCATCAGCAAGGGTTAAACTCCAGTAACAAAAACTGTGAAAACAAAAGGTTTTTGTTTCCTTGGCTTTGTTTAATTCATTTACTTTCATGGATGAATAAAATGTTTGAACATATATTAGGTGATCATCTTACTCATTTTCATTCTTTTTCATTTAAGCCAGAAAAATAATGTACTATACCTCAACAACTTAATTTGTTTTCTCATTATCTACTTCTAATTGTTTCGGTCATTTTTATTTCTTGGTTGTATTTGGAAAAAAATAATTTAAACTGTGACTTCACAGGAGGAAGAATTGTTTCATTTAATTAAACTGGATTTTTTTTTTCAATTATGGGTAATATTTACTAAAGACAGAAAGTTTGACCTTTCTAAAAGAACTTCATTAATATACTAGTATTAAGTTTCCATGCATATACATATATATTATCTTAATTTACTGATGTAAGTTAAATTGGAACAAAATGTTAATATTTTAGTAGCTTTGCTTTGAATAATTTTATGCATTTTCTCTTAACTCCAAGATCATTTTATTTGACAGGTTACTAGTTTTTCTTACTGTGCCATTTAAAATTATAAGTATAACAATTCTTTTATTTCATCAGTAGAGTCTTAACAAAAGATTGAAAATTCTTTTCTTTGTATTTAGCATAAGAACAGCCCTTCTGCTATTACCTTGTAACTGAAAAATGAATACACTTGACAAAGTAGCTTCTTTAATTTGATTATGTCACATCAGACTTTCTTGTTCTAAATTACTATGCTTATACTAGACTGGATTTTTTTTTCCCCCTCTGGTAGGTGTACTGGTCCTTTAGCAAATTGTCTTTCAGAGAAAACAAGAGACCCAGTAGAGGAAGATGATGATGAATATAAGATTCCTTCATCCCATCCTGTTTCCCTGAATTCACAGCCATCTCATTGTCATAATGTAAAACCTCCTCTTAGGTAAGAATATGGGCACCTTTTCAATCTCCTCACATCTGCATACACATTATCATTTGTGATGTTCATTTTTAAGCAATTAAATCATATCTATTTATTAAAAATCCTTGCTTTCTTGCTCAAAGTCTCTTCTTCTTATATACTGTTTTCTGAATTAATTTCAGAAAAAACTAAAAGATAAAAATTTTTTAGCAAGTCATTTGACTAATTTAGTTGACTAGTAAGTCTAATGGAACATTCTTCTGCCCCTCTCTCCCTCCCTAAAAACAAATCATACTCTGATCAAATTTTGTTAATGGTTACCTATAGTGATTAATTCATGAATTTTCCATAAGCTAATTTCAATCCATTTTTATAAATTCTAAGTACATACCTCCTGAAGAAAAATTTGTGCTTAGAAACTAAGGTATTATGCCAACCATCCTTAGAATTTTTCTTCATGATGTAAAGAGTAGTGTAATTTCTATTCACTTCCCATCTTGATGTGCTACCTTTTTCTATTCAGATCTTGAAGAAAAAGAGAAAAAAACCCTAAAACTTTTTCTCTTAACTGCTTTTTATCAGGTACTATCTATCTTCCTTTTGCTTGGATCAAATAAGAATGTGAGGAATAGTGTTTTTTCTTGTCAGTTATTTATTCTCACTATACTAGAGACATCCTTGATCTTTGAAGTAGCAGCCCCATTAAATTATGAGTTATTAAAAATGGGTGTCATGTATTGAAATATTAACTTGTCTTTTTTAATTGAATTAGTAAACCATAATATATTATTAATTTTTTTAAAAGCCTGACATATATGAGGTACTCAATAAGTGAAATCTCAGCTTCAAAACTTCCTTTCTAAACCTCAGTTTTCTTTGTGTAATAACATCCCTGGAGCTGTGCTGGGAACTTAAACTAGGGTTCCACTGCTGCGATGGCCCAGCCTTCTCCCTGCCAGTGTCTCTTGATTGACTGAGAGATAGGAGAGCCCTTGAACACTTCAATCATCTATGCCATCCTTATTTAGTGTACTGTTTCCTTTTGAGGTCTAGTCAATCAACGGAAAGCATTTTACGTGAGCAGCTTTCCCTTTTCAGATGAGAAATCTAAAAATGTTCTTAATGCCTTTCTCTGAGTATTGTACTGAGACAGAAAATGCAAAGCTTGGAAAAGAAAAGCAACTCTTCATTATAACCAGAGATCTGTCTTAATGAGTGATCCTGGTTGGAATTATCAACACTCTGCCAAGTTATTAACTGGTATTATTAACATTCTGAAGTCCAGGGCTTCATATTTCAAAGCAAGAACCGAAGTATTTCTTGCTAATTGCTGGTGTTTAAGACATTTGCTGCTAAAATAATATCATTGAGAAGACAAAGAAATAACTGAGAGGCAATTTATTGTATCAGGAGAACCAAGTGTCTACTACTCTTATAAGAGAAAAAAAATTATTCCTTTACGTCAAATACAAATTATTACAATTTTCAATTCCTTTGACTCTTACAAATGTGTAGTAATTTTTAAAAACTGAAATTAGATGAAATACTTCTGTCTACACGGTATCATTATTTTTCATTGCTGGAGAAGTGAGGGGTATAATTTTAATACTTTAAATTTTTATTGTCACATCATATTGAATGAGCTATTTGATGGCAGGCCTCCCAAATCTAGAAAATAAAATTGAATTATGTCCACCATTACCATCTTTGTACTGTTATAGAGAAGTAATAAATGTTGATAATCCCTAATCTTAATTGGAGTGCATTTTTTATCTAATTTGTTCTTGAAAGCTGATGGATGAGTATCTTCTTATGTCCTCCACAAAACACTATTTAAGCTTAAACAGTTTTTTCTCCTCTGTTCCCCCTTATCCTTTTGAACATCAGAAGAATCAAATTGTCAATATGTGGAAAAAGTTAAACAGTAGGTGAATAATTCAATTCAGTTTCAGTAAAAATCCATCACTATTATGAAAATTCAATACATGCTAACTATTTTTAAATGAAACATCTCTGGCCCCTTGAAGAGAGGTGGCTACCTGAGAGAATGGAAATGAATTACAAATGAAGCACTCTTACAATAACTATTTAAATATCCACTATCTCCTCCATTATGTATGTAATTCTATTTTGCCCCAAGAATTCAGAGTAAATTAGAGAAAAGCAAAATCTAAACTCTGCTTTCTATATAGCTCTTGTGAGCAGAAGTTGATGAACAGAGAGTTCATTGTTACACAGCTATATCCTGAAGACAACACATGGTCTGTATCTTCTCTTCCTGTTGCTGTCTTCCCATGGATTTCAACAGCAAAAATAATTTTTAGTATTATTTTTATAGACACCTAGATCAAAATATTGGTTGTATACCCAAGACTTTTGCTAAAGTCATTTTTGTACATTTGTCAGAACTGCCAATGTCTTATTTGTGGCAGCAGTGAAATTATACTATAGACTCTAGGTCTTTGAATATGCCTATCAGATTTTTTTAATGACTTTTTTTAATATGTTGTTTGTTTGTTTGTTTGTTTTAGAGAGAGGAAGGGAGAGGGATAGAGAGATAGACACATAGATGATAGAGAAACATCCATCAGCTACCTCCTGCACGCCTCCTTCTGGGGATCGAGCCCACACCCCGGGCATGTGTCCTGACTGGGAATCGATCCATGACCTCCTATTTCATGGTTGGACACTGAACCACTGAGCACACCAGCCAGGCTGCCCATTAGAATTTTAATCAATTGCTGATCCTTTAATATTGTTCTCCATCTTTGATGGGCTCTAGTTTGTTATAAAGACAGCTCAAGTTACAGAAATAAAAATATAATGTTAAATAACGTATTTCTTCGCTTTATTACATTTTTTCTTCAAAAACTTGACAAAGTATTAGGGAACTCTTTCAAAGCAATATGTTAATTTCAAAGATGTGTTTCAAGTACACTTTTTGTGACTATTGTAATTCTTAGTTTCACTTAAAAAAGGTAATTTGTGTTCAATGGGATATTTATTTCTACTTTGTAAAAATATTCGAGTAAGAATATCTAGATAATATTACTTGTACTTTTCCCAGAAAAGCAACTTAATTATATTTATTTTCAAACTTTATTATATGAGCTGGGTTGCTAGTTCCCATTACCCTCCCAAGTGACTTTTAAATGGAAAGTAATTATCCATATGATTTTTATCCTCTGATCTCTGCCGTAGGTCTTATGATAATGGTCATTGTATATTGAATGGAACACATGGTACATCTTCAGAGATGAAGAAATCAAACATCCCTGAGTTAGGCATATATATAAAGGGTATGTATAATACATATTCTCATTGTATTCTACATCTTAATGGTCAGAATTTAAAGGCAAAAGTCCATGCCAATGTTGAACTGAAAATACATTAAGATTTTGTGTTATCCTCTAGGAGATGTTTTTGATTCAGCCTCTGATCCAGTGCCATTACCACCTGCCAGGCCTCCAACTCGGGACAATCCAAAGCATGGTTCTTCACTCAACAGGACGCCCTCTGATTATGATCTTCTCATCCCTCCATTAGGTTGAAACCTTTTTTAAAAATTTCTAACAAGCCACCCTGCCTCTTCTTTCACTTAGTATCTGAATTAATCAGAAATCGGAGTTTCATGTAATGCAGACTCACTAGGTTCTGAATCTGTCTGAATTAGAATGGATTCTTCAGGTGATGGTGCTCTCAAGTTCATTTGACCATTATTCCATTCAGAGGATTGAAGCAATGGTGTCAATAGCTGGCCCTCAGACTTTTATCAGGTTATATCTTCATGTACTAAATGTAGTCTACAAAAAAATATATGAGAGCATTGTTCAGGCACTTGTGTTCTAGTAGATTTGAAGTGGTCAGCTGAAATTTTCTTTAAATACAGTTTTTAATGAATGTGTACTGTTTCTTTCAGCATAAGATGATCCGGTCCCACTTAGTTACATTATGGAAAATTATATAGTTTATTGTAGAGAGCTGAGAATAAATTATCTTACCACCATTGCAAAGAATTGTAAAAAAAAACACATCCAACGAATCTAAATTTTTGTTTCAAATTTTAATATGAAGAAGCATACTTTGTGTTCGGTGTATGTACCTGTGTGGAGATACACAGGTGTGTATGCATGCTAAAGTTGGCTGCCTGTGTTAATTCCTTAAGTCTAGGTGGGAAGTTTCTTGCCCTATTTTTAGAGAAAGTCAACTAGAACCTTCATACACATTAAGGCTTTACAATAACGGGTCACCATAATGTAAAATAATGTATGATGAAGGTCCATTTTTAAGCTTCTCTGAATTATTAGACTACCAGAAATGTGAAGTAAACCTTTTTATTTTTTTCCTCAAACACTATCAACCAGTGTTTCCAGTTACACTATTGTGGTGTCTTTTACTCTCCTGTTCTTTTTATTTTACACTTGAAACCTCTCCTGTCCTTTCAGTAGTTCAGTGCTTTATTCTCACCTACATGAACGACAAGTCTTCTAACTTCTTTATGTGGTATTTTTCTCCCTTATTCTTCTTACACACTGATGTTTGACCTATTACCCAAGTCTACAGGATCTAGGTGATCACTGTCCAATAGAACTTCACGTGGTGATGTAAGGGTCTATATATTCACACATGTGACGGTGGAACTGAATTTTAGTGAAATTTAAACTAAATAGCTACATGTGCATGGTGACTACTATATTGGGCAGTATAGACAAATGCTCCAACCTATCTTTTTAACCCCACTTTCCTCTGTATAACTTATGCTTTATTCACACTGTTTACTATGTCTAAAAGATACCATCTTCCCATTTGACAAGTATTTTTGAGCCACTGATAGCCCAGACCTTCTTGTTCTTGGTAACACCTTGCTTAATGCCAATTTCTTCATTCCTCTTCCCTCTTAAAATGAATCTCTCTCTGTGGGATCTATGGAACTTTCATCTTGAATCATTAGTGAACTTTTCTTAGATCTCCTTATGGACTCTAAGCTCTTTGGTTAAGATCCTTATGACTTAGATCTTCACGTTACCTATGTGCCTGGCATGGTGCCCTGTACGGCTGAAAAAGTACTTGAATGAATCAGATAATTTAGCAGATAGCTTAAGGTTGGAATGATAACAGAACTACCTCTTCTATACCTTCACATATTTTAAGTTAGAAAAAATATTTTTGATCATTAGCGAAAATATCTTAAGTATTTTTTGCAAAGCAAGCTGCATGAATCGTAAAACTATTTTCTTTACGTATACCTTTTTGTTTGTCAGTAAATTTAAATATGTGTGAGTTTTTGTTACTGGAATATGTAGCTATTTATTTATGTTTCATTCGCAGAGCATTTGAGATTGCTTATGTACTCTGCAACTTAATTTTTTTAAAGAATCATTATAAGGGAAAATGTGCATAAAATAGTACATGTGGCAGGGGGATATAGACAAAAGCATTCCACAGTGTTCTGTAGTTTCTAAAACTGGAAAATATGCAAATATGAGTAATTAGCTTTGTGACCACACAAGGTAGTATTTAACTGTTTCTCTTTAGAGATATATTGTAATAGAAAAATGTATTTTTCTCCTGTAGGTGGCCATTTGCTGTATATTTTTATAATGAAATATATGGAGCATTAGCTTCAATAAATTACAACCTAGTAGGATAAAGTTTAAAAGATAATCTATTATGTGACATTAAATCTTTGTGCATAGTGTGATTTTCTAATTAGAGGCTGTTACACAAAAAGTTCTGTTTTGATGGTGTGACATAATTTTTAGTTCAAAATTCTAGTGTCTTAATATTATAAAGTTCACAGGTGAATAATAAGCTGTTTCATAACCAGTGCTGCTTTTTAATAGGAAGACCTGGGAAATAGGGAAAGTTTGCACACACATATGTGTTTGTGTGTCTGGTTTGCTGTTTCCATAGTCCACAAAATATTTAACTCCCATTATCAAAGTTGGTGAACAGCTGGATAAACACTGCAGGTGAAGTTCTTTATAAGCAACAAGAGAAAATCAATAATTACTTTGGCCTTATACTGTGTTTTGACTAATGAAGTTCTGCTGTTGATACTGACCTTTCTTTAAATGCAGGTGAAGGTGCTTTTGATGCCCTCCCCCCTTCCCTCCCACCTCCTCCACCTCCTGCAAGGCATAGTCTAATCGAACATTCAAAACCTCCTGGCTCCAGTAGCCGGCCATCCTCAGGACAAGACCTTTTCCTTCTTCCTTCAGGTAGGAGAGAAACTTTTCACTTAAAGCCAAAATATTTCTAAGGTCATACTGTCAAATGAGTAATTCATTGGTTTCTATCTCCTTGGCAAAAAAAAAAAAAAAAAAAACACCTGAGAGGGAAAATAGCAGTTGAGTAGGTTTGTTTGTCAATTGCTTGGTCTAATTGCAAAAGGATTAAAAAAATGGCAAAAGCAATAGGAAGAATAGAATGTGGAAATGGTGCTGTAGACATCATTCCAGTCCAGATAACACCCTTGTGTTACCGTCCCTGAGAACCAGAGGGCTCCATGATTGGGCTAATCGTGATGGTGGAGACAAAATTTAGACTTTGTCTCTGATTCTGAGTACAGTAATTTTTTTTAGTAAGTTTTAAAAATGTTACTACATATATTTTAGGGGCATAATTTCATTAAAAAACATATTTTGGTAAATTACATTGTTATAACAGTGATAAGTTTTTCTGAATTACCTTCATTTTATTGTTTTGTTACTGTTTTTACTTTTAAGTAATCATTAGTAACAGTACTGAAAAGTATGCATGGGGACTTGACTGTGACCTTTATAAAGTGGTATCATGATGTGGCTACCAAGGGAGCTTATGCTATGAAGCTGACAAGTCAATCAGGTTTTCTGACTCTAGGAAGTTTTTAGATTACTGCTTTGATTTCATAGTAGATATCAGTCTGCATATATTTTCTGTCTTCTTGATTCTGTCTTAGAGGATTGTATGTTTCTAGGAATTTGGTTCTTCCAGGTTGTCCATTTTCTTGGACTATAATTGTTTCTAGAATCCTAGCCTATATAATAAAAGCCTAATATGCTAAGTGTCCAGTCATCCAGTGGGCCGTTCAACCAATCAAAGCATAATATGCTAATGATATGCTAAGGCTACTCAACTGCTCGCTATGACATGCACTGACCACCAGGAGGCAGACACTCCAACTGGTAGGTTAGCTTGCTGCTGGAGTCAGGCTGATTGGGACTGAGCAAGATGGGCCGGACATGCCCTGGAACCCTCCTGTGGTCCCTCTCCGGCTGGCCAACCGGTGGGATCCCTCAGCTTGGCCTGCATCCTCTGGCAATCCAGGACCCCTTGGGGGATGTCGGGAGAGACAGTTTCAGCCCGATCCTGCAGGCCAGGCTGAGGGACCCCCACTGGTGCACGAATTCATGCACTGGGCCTCTAGTTTTCTTATATCATTTGTATTTCTGTGGTGCCTGTTGTCACCTCTCCTCTTTCAGTTCTTTTTTTCTTAGTCTGGTTAAAGTTTTATCAATTTTATTAGTCTTTTCAAAGAACCTCTTTATATTGTCTTTTTAGACTCTATTTCTATTGTTTCCACTCTGATCTTTGTTATTTCCTTCCTTCTACTCTTTTTGGGCTTTGTTTGTTCATCTTTTTCTAGTTCCATTAGGTGTAATGTTAGATTGTTTATTTGAGATTGTTCATGTTTCTTGAGGTAGGCCTGTATTGCTATATATCTCCTTCTTAGAACTTCTTTGGCTGTGTTCGATAGAATTTGGGGTCATTGTGTTTTCATTTTCATTTGTCTCCAGATGTCTTGGTTTCTTCCTTGATCTCACTGTTAAGTAGTATGCTAAGTTATATGTTAGGATTCATTGTTTAGTAGCATGTTATTCATCTTACACATTTTTGTGTGTTTTTCAGTTTTCTTCTTGTAATTGATTCCTAGTTTCATACCACTGTGATAGAAGATGCTTCATTGGACTTCAGTCTTTTTCAGTTTATTGAGATTTATTTTGTGGCCTACTATTTGATCTATCCTAGAAAATGTTCTACATGCACTTAAAAAGAATGTACATTCTTATACTTTTGGGAAAGTGTCCTAAAAATATCAGTTTAGTTCTATGGTATGAAGTGTCATTTAAGGCAACTATTTCCTTGTAGATTTTCTGTCTGGATGATCTATCCATTGATATCAATGGGATGTTAAAGTTTTTTTTATTACTGTATTACTGTTGATCTCTTCTTTTATGTCCTTTATATTTACTTAATATATTTAGATGCGACTGGGTTACATGTGTAGATGTTCACAAGAGTTATACTTTCTTGTTGAATTGATCCCTTTATCATTATGGAATGTTCTTTTTTTTCCCCTCATTACAGCCCTTGTTTTAAAGTTTATTTTGTCTGATATAATTATTCCTTCCCCAGCTTAGTTTTGTTTCCAGTTGAATGAAATATCTCTTTTCATCCCTCTACTTTTAGTCTGTTTGTGTCTTTCAATCTGAAGTGGGTCCCTTGTAGGCAATATATGTATGGGTCTTGTTATATTATCCATTCACCCATGCTAGGTCTTTCAATTGGAGTATTTAGTCCACTTACATTTAAATTAATTATTTAAATTAATGATAGTTATTTAGATACTTTTACTTTATTATTTTCTGTTTTGTAGTTTTCTCTGTTCCTTTCTTATTTCCTTGCTCTTTTTTTTTTTTTTTGTATGTTGATGACTTTCTATAGTGTTGTATTTGGATTCCTTTTTCTTTATTTCTTGTACATCTCTTATAGATTTTTGGTTTGTGATTACTATGTGCTTCATATATACAAGCTGTTTATAGCAGTTTAAGTTTATGATTGCTTCAATTTGAATGCATTCTAAAATCACTATCATTTTTACTCATCCCTACATACTTATATTTTGTCATTTTGTACTTCTTTTGTGCATGTGTTTATGTGTATCCCTTAATTTATTGTTGTAATAACACATAATCTTCTAACTCTTGTCTTTAACCAGTTAACTGCCATGCATCCAAATTGGAAACCATCCCCACATGCCACATTATTTTGAATTAAATTGTGCCTATAGACACTTATGGCGAACAAAGGGTTAATGCTTGTACAAGCTTTATAGTTGGATGATCCACAGCTTTTCCTAGATGTTTGCCTTTGTCAGTGAGATCTTTTTTTCTTTCCTGTACTTTCTTATTTGTATTTTGTATCTTTTCTTTCAAATTAAAGAAGTCACTTAACATTTCTTATAACACTGAGTTAGTGGAGATGAACTCCTTTAGTTTTTTCTTGTCTGGGAAACTCTTTGTTGCTCCTTTGATCCTAAATGAAAGCTTTGCTGGGTAGAGCAATCTTGTTTGTAGGTCCTTGCTTCTCATCATTTTGAATATTTCATGCCATTCCCTTCTGGCCTGCAAAGTTTCTGTTGAAAAACAGCTGAGGCCTAATAGAGCTCCCTTTACATAACTAACTGCTTGAGATTTTTTCTGTGTCTTTAACCTTTGGGATTTTAATTATGTGTCCTAGTGTGGGCCTCTTTGTGTTCATCTGTTTGGGGCTTTCTATACTTCCTGGACTTGTACATCTGTTTCCATTGTTAGATTAGGGAAGATTTGGTTGTTATTTCTTCAAATAGTATTAAATTTCTTGCTCTTTCTCTTGTAGTACCTTTGATGCAAATGTTGTTAAAACTGATGTTGTCCCAGAGGTCGCTTAAACTCTCCTCATTTTTTTAAATTCTTTTTTCTTTTGCTGTTCTAATTGGGTGTTTTTAACTCCCTTGTCTTCCAGATGGCAGACTTGATCCTCTGCTTCATCTGATCTATTGCTGATTCCAGCTAATTTCATTTATTGCATTCTTCATTTCTGACTCATTTTTTTGTTTTGTTTTCTATCCCATTTTTACCTTTCCTACCTCACTGTTGATGTTCTTACTGAGTTCATGTACTCTTCATCCACATTTATTGAGCATCCTTATAACCAGTGTTTTGAATTATGCGTCTGGTAGATTGCTTGTCCATTTCATTTAATTCATTTTCTAGTTCTTTTGAGACATGTTTCTTTGAGTCCTAATTTTGGCTGACTCCCTGTGTTTGTTTCTATGTATTAGGTAGATCTGCTTCATCACCCAGTCTTTGCAGTGTGGCCTAATATAGTTGTCCTGTGGGACCCAGTGGTGCAGTTTCCCTGGTCACCTGAGCTGATTGCTCCAGAGATGCCCCTTGTGTGTGTTGTGTATACCTTCCTATCGTAGTTGAGCCTTGATTACTGTTTGTTTGCTTACTTGTTTTATTTTATTTTAATCCTCACCTGAGGATATGCTTTTTTTGATTTTTTTAGAGAGAGGAAAGGAGCGAAAGAAACATTGATGTGAGAAAGAAACATCAAGAGAAAAAAGAGAAGCATCACTGTAAGAGTTAACATCAATCGGTTGCCTCCAGTACATGCCCCGGACCCACTACCTTTTTGGTATATGGGATGACAATGCTCCAACCAACTGAGCCACCCAACCAGGGCTTGATTATTGTTTTCATGTCAGTGGGTAGGTTTGACCTTCAGGCTGACTGTGTCTGAGAGCTGGCTGTGACTATAGAGGACAAGCTGTTTTGCAAGGGCTGACCCCACAGTTTAAGGGTCTCTTTAGTGGGACTCTAATGCCAGCCAAGTCTGCCCTTTGGGTTTGTCATTTGTAAAGCTGGTTGGTGGGGCTCTGATACTGGCACCAGGTGTGTACTGTTCTGGAGCCTCTTGGGTGGGGCTATAGTGCAGGTCAGGTTCACCTACTGCTTGTTCCTGGCTCGGGGTTATCTGGTAAGAGCCACAAAGTGAACAGTCTGTGGTTGGTTTCCACTTGTGCTGGGCTTGGAGATTCCTGAGAGGCTATTTTACAAACTAAGGCTGGCAGCCATTAGTGTTGGGCTTGGGACCCTTTGATGGCCCCAGGATGTGGGTTGAGGCCACCTGCCACTTGTACCATGTTTGAGGCTACATTCCAAGTCAAGACTGGCCACTGCTTATATCAGACCTGGGGCTACCTAATGCGAGTTACTAGGTGTACCAGTTAATGCGGATTTTGTAATCAAAGAAAACACATAATTTCAAAAGAAACATCAAAAGTACTTTATTCAAAGTACAGGCAGTCCTCGGGTTACGTCGGACTTGACGTACGTCGTTTCGTGGTTACATCACCATCTCCCATCCTATATAATAAAGAGGTAATATGCAAATTGACTGTCACTCCAACACACAAGATGGCTGCCCCCATGTGGACACAAGATGGCCGCCACAAGATAGCCGGCAGGGGAGGGCAGTTGTGGGTAATCAGACCAGCAGGGGAGGGCAGTAGGGAGGGAACAGGCCTGCAAGGGAGGGCAGTTTGGGACTATCAGGCCAGCAGGGGAGGGCAGTAGGGAGGGAACAGGCCTGCAGGGGAGGGCAGTTTGGGACGATCAGGCCTGCAGGGGAGGGCATTTAGGGGTAACCAGGCCAGCAGAGAAGGGCAGTTGGGGGGGACCAGGCCTGCAGGGGAGGGCAGTTGGGGGCAATCAGGACTGGAGGGGAGGACAGTTAGGGTCGACCAGGCCAGCAAGGGAGGGCAGTTAGGGGTAACCAGGCTGGCAAGGGAGGGCAGTTAGGGGTGACCGGGCCGGCAGGGGAGGGCAGTTGGGGGAAATCAGGACTGGAGGGGAGGACAGTTAGGGTCGACCAGGCCAGCAAGGGAGGGCAGTTAGGGGTGACCAGGACATCAGGGGAGGGCAGTTAGGGGCAGTCAGGCCGGCAGGGAAGGGCAGTTAGGCATTGATCAGGCTGGCAGGGGAGTGGTTAGGGGGTGATCAGGCTGGCAGGTAGAAGCGGTTAGGGGTTGATCAGACTGGCAAGCGAGCAGTTGGGAGCCAGCAGTCCTGGCTAAACAGGCAGTCGGACATCCCTCTAGGGGTCTCAGACTGGATAGGGTGCAGGCTGGGTTGAGGAACACACACACACACATACACACACAACGTGCACAAATTTCGTGCTCTGGGCCTCTATTTATAAAAAAAAAAAAGTTTCGTCATTTCAATGTATGTACATATGTGCTTTATGTTTTTTATTATTTACTTACCACAAGTAAAGGTCAGGAATTGTTATCTTTCTTTTAAATTTTTTTACTGTTTCACTTCATTACTGCTGTGTATGTGCTCCACGTGAGTGACGTAGTTGGGTTCCTACTTACAGCGAAAATCACATTAAGTCGCGCCATAGGAACGGATCTTCAGTGTAACCCAAGGACCTACTGTAATGTCCATCTGTAATGTACAAGATGGGGCTAGCTACACATTTCCCCATCTTTCAGGTAATTTGTGGATACCATCCCAAAATAACTTTTCTTGTTTTGAGACAAACCATTCAGAGACACAATGTTATACTTCTTCAAACGTTTTGAAGTGCTGCTCAGAAAGTGCGTGTGCCATATATCAGAACAAGTGGTAATCTGAAGGAGCAATGTCTGGTGAATACAGTGGGCAGGTTAATACATCCCAGGCAAGATCTTTGAACGTGTCTTTAACTGGTTTTGAAGTGTGTGATGGTGCGTCATCATGAAGCAAAATTACTTTGCTGTGTCTTCTGGCCCATTGTGGTCATTTCACGATCAAAGTGTGGTTCAAATTGATTATTTGTTGCCAATAGAGATCAGAATTAATGGTTTCACCTGATTTTAGAAGCTCATAATACACCACACCTTCCTGATCCCACCAAAAGCAGAGCATTGTCTTCTTCCTGAAGTAATTTGGCCTTGCAGTCGATGTTGATGGTTGACATGGATCAACCCTTGATTTTGTGCATTTGGGATTCTCAAAATAAATCCACTTTTCATCGCCAGTCACAATTCAATGCAAAAAAGACTTTCGTGCCATTGAAGCAACATTTTACTGATGACTTTTCAGTTTTCCATTTGTCTTTCATTCAGTTGATGTGGCACCCATTTTCCTTCCTTTAAAATCTTTCCTATTGCTTATGAATGATCAGAAATTGTTTGCTGAGCAACGTTTAATCTTTCTGCAAGTTGTTCTTGAGTTTGACACATATCTTCATCCAATAATGCTTGTAATTGTTGATCTTCAAACTTTCTCGGTTGACCTAGACTTCCTTTGTCTTTCACATCAAAATCATCACTTTTGAAGTGTTTAAATCAGCATTCACAAGTATTTTGAGGTAGAGCATGTTCACCATAAGCTTTCCGCAGTATACGACAACTTTCAGCAGCACTGTTCTTCAAAATAAAGTAATGAATTAAAACTTCCCGCAAATGCTCTTTTTTGGGGCACGGAATTCGACAGTTTTAAGTGTAAAAATATCTATGTTAACACCTTCAGAAAATTTGACATGAAGTTTTGAGGCTTGCTGTCAATACAACAAAATAGCATACATATCAACCTATGTGTAACTCCATCTATTGAAAAAAAAAATCCGCATTATTAACTGGTACACCTAGTACATTGCCAAGTTGAGATTGATCACTGATCATGCCTATCTTAGCATAGAAAAACACACAAAGGCCAGATACTTAGTGCTTTTTTGGATTTTGTGGACATTTGGGGGGTTTTAGGAAAGTGCAGCATGAGCCGAGGCAGGCTGCTTGTGTGGAGGATCACTGGAAAAGGTTCAAGTGAACATGCTGGTAGGATGAGGCATGATCTCAGGGAATCACCAGGGTAGGGCATAGAGTGTTAGCCAGGTTAATAGAGATCCCAGATTCAGCACCGACTTGGGACAGAATGGCTGGGTAGGGGAAGCCTTCAATAAAAATACAATGGCACCTGCCAGCACTTCCAACCCTGGAGAGAGCTGTCTCCACCCCTGCCCATCCAACCCTAGCCAGTCTATTCAGTTTCTCCCCATATGTCCCTGGTTTTGAGATGCTGCCTCTGCACAGGAGCCCAGAGTGAGTGAGTTTGTGCCCTTAGAGACCTACAGCACCTAGTTCTCCAGCAGCCTTTCCTCTCACTTAGATGCAGTCCTTGCTGGCTTTTATAGCCAGATGTTATGAAGACTCCTCTTCCTGGCACTGGAGTGCTGGTTTGGGGAGCTCAGGGTTGGACTGAGACCCCCTTGCTCCTTAGGGGACACCTCTGTATCTGAGCTATGCCTCCTGATTCTTAATTGCCAAAGTGGGGGTGTGGGATCTGCCTATTTCATATCTCCACCTTGCATACCAGGCTCTACATGGCTCCTTTATATTCTTAGTTATAGGACTTCTGGTCAGCTAGATTTCAGGTGGTTCTCAGTTATGGTTGTTTATTTGTAAACTAGAGGCCCAGTGCACGAAATTCGTGCACAGGGGATGGGGGTGTCCCTCAGCCCAGCCTGCACCCTCTCCAATCTGGGACCCCTCGAGAAATGTCCAACTGCCTATTAAAGCCCGATCCTGGTGGGCTCCCAACTGCTGGGTCCCAACTGCTCGCCTACCTGCCTTCCTGATTGCCCCTAACCGATTCAGCCTGCCAGCCTGATCACCCCCTAACCACTCCCCTGCAGGCCTGGTCACCCCTAACTGCCCTCCCCTGCAGGCCTGGGTCCCCCCCAACTGCCCTCCCCTGCAGGCCTGGTCACCCCTAACTTCCCTCCCCTGCAGGCCTGGGTCCCCCCCAACTGCCCTCCGCTGCAGACCTGGTCCCTCCCAATGGCCCTCCCCTGCTGGCCTGGTCCCCCACAACTGCTCTCCCCTGCAGGCCTGGGTCCTTCCCAACTGCCTTTCCCTGCAGGTCTGGTCGCCCCCAACTTCCCTCCTCTGCCGGCTTGGTCACCCCTAACTGCCCTCCCCTGAAGGCTTGATCACCCCCAACTGCCGTCCCTTGCCCTGGTCCCTCCCAACTGCCCTCCCCTGCTGGCCTGATCACCCACAACTGCCCTCCCTTGCAGGCCTGGTCCCTCCCAACGCCCCTCCCTTGCTGGCCATCTTGTGGTGGCCATCTTGTGTCCACATGGGGGCAGGATTTTTGACGACATGGGGGCAGCCATCTTGTGTGTTGGAGTGATGGTCAATCTGCATATTAGTCTTTTATTAGATAGGATAGAGGCCAAGTGCACAGGTGGGGGCCAGCTGGTTTGCCCTGAAGGGTGTCCCAGATCAGGGTGGGGGTTCCCTTGGGGCGTGGGGTGGCCTGGGTGAGGAGCCTGTGGTGGTTTGCAGGCCAGCCACACCCCCTGGCGACCCAAGTGGAGGCCCTGGTATCTGGGGTTTATTTATCTTCTACAATTGAAACTTTGTAGCCTGGAGCGGAGCCAAGCCTTCTGCTTGCTCCGTGGCGGCAGCCATTTTTGGGGGTATTTATGTATCTTCTATAATTGAAACTTTGTAGCCTTAAGCCGAGGCCTGGGCCGGCCAGGATGTGTGGAAAGCTTGGCTTCCTCCATCACCGGGGGCAACCCTAGCCTCCTGCTCTTTCCAGCTCCGTGGCTGCCGCCATTTCTGTTTGGGTTTATGTATCTTCTATCATTGAAACGTTGTAGCCTTGAGTGGAGGCCTAGGCCGGCAAGGGCAGGCGGAAAGCTTGGCTTCCTCCATTGCCGGGGAAACCCAAGCCTCCCTCCTGCTCTCTGTGGCCGTAGCCATCTTGGTTGGGTTTATTTGCATATTTGCTCCTGATTGGCTGGTGGGCGTGGCTTGTGGGTGTAGCAGAGTGATGGTTAATTTGTATATTACTCTTTTATTATATAGGATTTGATGTGGTTGTGGGAGGAATTGAGCACAGTGTTTGCCTACTCTGCCATCTTTACCAAAAGTCTTTCCCATTTCTTTTATCATTAGCAAACCTTTTCCTTCTAGTCTTCCCTTCGTTTTTTTTTTTAAAATAATCTTTAAAATAAGTATTAAACTTTAAATTTAGCACTACCTACTATAAACCACAGGCATTAGTATTTTGCTTTTCAAAATAGGTTAATCCCATCATGTTTATTCTCATTTCTTAAATATTTATTACTATACTAGGGGCCCAGTGCACGAATTCATGCAGCTTGAAATGAACTGTGGGCCGTGTGGCTGTAGTAGGCACAAGGGTGGGTCTCGGCCCATCCTCCGTGCCCCCCCGGCCCCTCCCACCACAGCCTGTCTGCTGGCAGCCCCACTCCTGCCAACACTCCCACATGTTGATGGCACTGAGCAATTGGGGCCAACTCCGTCAGTGGGTGCAAGTGGTGGCTACTGCCCTGATTGCCCCTCAGGAGCAGGAGGAGGTGGAGAAACCTTCAGGGGCGATCAGGGCCAGCAGCCACCACTCACACCTGCTGACGGTGCCAGCAGCGGGTGCAAGCGCTGTGCGGGACAATGGCACACAAGAGCAAATTATTTTCAGTAACCACTAGAGGCTTTCCCCAATGACAGTGACCGGCACCTTGGTCTGGCACCCTCGTTCACCTGCTCCACCATCCTGTCATCCACCATGTTCTGCGCGCACCCCCTGGTGGTCAGCACACATCATAGTGACCGATTGTTCTGCCCTTTGGTCTATTTGCATATTAGGGTTTTATATATATAGACTAGAGGCCCAGTGCATGAAATTCATGCACGGTTAGGGTCCCTAGGCCTGGCCAGTGATCAGGGCCGATCGGGGCCTTCTGGCTGCTGGCCGAGGCCTCCCTTCATTCTGCACCGCCCCCTGGAGGTCAGCGCACATCGATAGGACTCCTGGTCTCCTGATCGAACTCCTGTGGGGACACATTGCATATTAGCCTTTTATATACATAGATAATGGTACATTGGCTGTGGTATTTTCCATTTGTATGTTTTAATCCTAAGTGTGGATATAAAATTTTACTAAAATTAGTTTTTGAAGAATTATTTTTTTAAACGTTATTGCTTTTCAATTTGTCCTTATCAGGAGACAGTTAATTATGTATCTCTAGTAATTGTGTATTTTTTCCCAACGAAGCACCAGTACTAACTTCCCAACTTGCTATAAAAGCGTGACAGAACATGGCAGCGATTCAGACTAAACTATATTTATATTATTTATGGTATTATTCATGTATCTAGTGACTTTTTAAGTGAAATAGTTTAACAGAACAACATCATAACAACTGTATATTTTGTAGTCTATTTATGACACTATGTATTTAGAATCTAATGTTTAGCCTTAAATAAATAGATGATTGAAAACAGCATATCTGAAAAACCCATAAATTACCCCTAAGAAAATAAAAAAGTATATGTATTATAAAAGAATCTTTCCTCTAACCCCGTGGTTGGCAAACTGCGGCTCGCGAGCCACATGTGGCTCTTTGGCCCCTTGAGTGTGGCTCTTCCACAAAATACCATGGCCTGGGCGAGTCTTTTTTGAAGAAGTGGCGTTAGAAGAAGTTTAAGTTTAAAAAAATTTGGCTCTCAAAAGAAATTTCTGTCATTGTACTGTTGATATTTGGCTCTGTTGACTAATGAGTTTGCCAACCACTGCTCTAACCTATTACATCAGTGATGTTTTAGATTGCACAAGAACTTAAATTTTATTGAATAAATCTAAATCCTTGGAAAATTTCTAAATTTGTTCAGAAATTACTATATTTGCTTCCTTTGGTTACTCTTTCTCATCAAGATTAACATTTAACATTTGTTGCATAGAATTTGATTTATCTTACTAAAACTTTTCAGCAAAATTAATGAGGCTGAACCACTGGCTGTTCAAATATTGAAAGCTCAAAATCTAAGACTCATTTTAATCTTGAAATTAATGAAAGCAACTTAAGTAGCCTTGCTTAGGCCAAAAAGTCCCCAGTAAAGCTGGGGATAATTATTGTACTCGAGTAGGGAAAAAATAATCAATGACTTCAAGTCTTGCCTTACGTTATCTACAAAAATTGGTATAAATCAGCATGAATTACCTTCTTAAGTAACCAAACTCTTACATATTCTTAATGAAAAACTCAAATGGAAGTTAAAACAATGAAATATAATTAGGTCTTTAATATTTACAATTTTAGCCTTGTCAGCAATTCACATTTCATGGATTTGTCAGTGAAATTCAGGGTTTGATTTTGAATTTCTGAAAAATCAATCTGTCTGTGTTTACCTTTTGTAGTTAAAAGTAAATATTTATGAAGTCCAGGCTATTTGCTAAGTGTTCTTGGTACTGTGTTTGTGTTAGGAGATAAAATTCAAACAGGATGAATAAGATAAGGTCCCTGACCTCCAAGAACTGTGGTAGCACCTTTGGAGATCTGGCAGATGTAAGAGTGCGTGAGATGGGAGAGGAAAACGGAGGATCCGGTGATGGAAGTGATGGCTAAATAAGTGATCAGTGACCCAAAACAATCAGTTATATGCCTTTAAACCCAGGAACTACTAATTTTAAACCAGTTAAGTTTATGGGCCTAACACTTTGATATAGTAGCATTGACAAAATCTCTTCCTGCCTTTAGTTCCAGTTAATAAATATCATTAGAAGTAGTAAATTTTAATTTGTCTACAATATATATTTTTCACTATTTCAGATGCTCCTTCTCTGACTGCCAAAGTAGTAAAAAAAAATCACAACTTTTAACAATTGAATTCATTATTCAGTGAGCCAATTAACAACAGTGATTTTTAACATAGGATGCCTATAATGTTATTTTAAAAAGCACCATATGTGTACAGGGAATTTCACATTCATAAATTCATTTAATCCTCACAAATCACAAATATAATGTCCATTTTACAGACTGCCTACTAAGAATGATTAACTGATTTCAGATAGAGCAAAATTCAAAATCCTTTTTTATAACTATTACAACAGTTTCTGTAATTTATTCATTGTACATGAAAGATTGGAACAGAAAATAAAAATTAGAAACAGCTGCATCAACAATTTTACAATTAAATAATATCTGAAAATACAAATATAAAATCGGGTAACCTTTATTATCTAGGAATAAATGGAAAAACATTTTATTGAGTGACAAATAGAAAGAAAATATGCTGGCAGATTAAAAATTGTTATCAGTCATGAAATTAGTTTTGTAATTTATTTTCAAAAACTAGAATCTCTAGAATTTTTTCTTCAATCAACCAGCAGAGACATTCTAATTTTAAAAAATTATCTTTAATTTTTAAGATCCCTTTTTTGATCCAGCAAGTGGCCAAATTCCTTTGCCTCCTGCTAGGAGATTGCCAGGTGAAAATGTCAAATCCAACAGAACATCCCAGGATTACGATCAGCTTCCGTCCTCTTCAGGTGAGTTGGCTGATAATAGTAATAATACCTTCCGTTTATTCAGTGCTCTTTGGAGTACCTTACCTTTTTTATTCATTTACAGTTCAGCGAGCACTGCCAGCCTAAGAAAGTATTTTTATCACCTTTGCAAGTTATTTATAAAGCTTGTATTATGAGAGGATTGCCTACAAAATTACTTCATAGAAAAGAAAAATCGCTATTCTGTTATCTTTGATTAGTCAGTAAAATGTGTTCTCTGATGCATATCTATTCTCTAATTTTTGTTCTGCCTTACCAGATATCTGAAAAGGGAAAATCTCTCTATACATTATAATTCAACATTCTCTCATTTCTCCATTTAAGGAAGAAATCTCTTTAGAATTAATACTAGCACCAAACTCTTAATTTGTACAGCTTATTTAGGGCTGTCAGTCAATGCTCCACTACCAGCCATTAAGTAGAAGGATATCCCATTTTAGTAAATATAAGCCATACTCATAACCCATACTTTTTTTTAGCAATTTGGACAATATTTTTATCTCATAATTGTAAACATCAGACATTTTTCTTACTAGATTTTTATTCTTTAGCTCAAACCTCAGTTTACAGAAAGTTTGTTATTAGTGATAGCCATATATTCTGTAACTTCTGAATCAAAATAAGTATTGGCTGATTTGAGAATTATCAAGCCAGTTCTTACATACTTGATGACATGCATTGGAAATGCTGAAATTCTCCTGTAAGTTTTAATACCTGAATAAAACTCAGGAGAACATAGAAAATTTTATTAGCCTTTTCAATTTTTGGTCCATGCTCTTACCAGTTTACTTCTAGTCTTTCCAAGATTTTAGATATATCCATGGGGTAGCCAATGAAGCACTGTAATTCCAGTCAAAGGGGTAGATTTTCAGATCAGTGAAAAAGTGTGAAAGTCAAGAAGAAGGGGAGACAATACCAGGCAGCTTCTATGTAAATGAAGGAATCAAGTCCCATAAGGAAATGATGTAAAAGTACGAGTTTGAGGAGAGTACCATGACTGATTTAGAATACCACCAACTCTGAATTAGAAGAAACATATACTCAAGTTATGGGAAGAGTTGTGGCCAGAATGCTCTATTTTCACAGCTTCTTTACAAGTTGTTCCATAAAATGTGAGTGTTGTAGAGCCCAGAGGAACATCATTCACCTGTGTGATATCAAATGGTAGGAATTCTGATTACACTAGAAATTTTAAGGATAAACCTTGAGTCACAAACCTTGTTGAAATGTCCCCAAATAGGCATTTACCAGAAGCCTGAACCAGCTTTTACCTGCGTGATAAAATAGACCTGGTTATTACTCTGAGAGCTTCCACTAGCTATGACATCAAATATTTCAACCTACTCCCTGAACTCTTTACAAACAAGGTCAAACCTCAGAAAATAAGATACTTTTTCCAACAAGATATTTGCTCGCATGTAGTTCACAGAGCTACCAAGATGTCCACTTGTTAATTTCACACCAGCAGAGAGACTGGGCTTGCCTTCTATCCTAGGTCTTTGCATCAAAAACTTGAGACTGGATGCTATGTGCCTTTAGGATTCTAATAGCCCTTATTTTGCAGTAATATGCTTTTATTAAGGCCTTTTTAAGATGACCGTTGAGGATTCTGATGTAATTGCTACACCTATAAATTCAATTTCTCAGGTCTTTATGGTGATCTAAATGACTAGTAGTGACTTATGTGTAAAATTTCTATGTAAAGATGCTTTCTATAGAATTTGAAAATATGATTTTATTTTAAAAGGATGTGTATATATATACTATATATACGTGTGTGTATATATATATATACACACACATATACAAATATAAATATATATATATATATATATATATATATATATATATATATATACACACACACACACACACACACACACATATCTGCATGTACAAAGAGCCTTCCAAATGTTTAAGACAATTATAAAAATTGGGGCAGGGGAGGATGGTTTTTAGATGTAACAATTGATATTTAATGATAGTTAATCAGAAGTAACTGGATTTAACCAGCTTGTATTAAATTCACATATACCTGTATATGAGGCAACGATTTTTTGCTAATAATCTGCTTATTTCTTCACATGGATATATTATTCATGTGGTATTCATGCCTATTACTAGATATATTTGAGTTTTCACAAACTTTAGTTTTGCTTTTTCGTTATAAGATAAAATTCGCTACAGTTTGAATACTGTTCTTGAAAAACCCAGGGAATCTATCTTGTAGTAGAACAACACAGTCATGCTGAGGAAATGGAGCATTAGCTCTGGAGATTTTTCATATTCTTAGCAGTTCAAGGCAACACTTGAAAATAATACAATAATTTCAGCACATAACTTGTATTGAATCTATTTGTAACTGCTAAAGGTCTTATTGCCAAATACACAGACAAAATAAAGGAGGTTTCATTATAAAGCAATTAATTCCAATACTGCATTTCCTTTGGTTGCTTAAAGGAAAAGTAATTGAGTATTGAATGAATTTTATATTAAGGCCAAATATTCTATAGTTATCTCCATTAAAATCTCAATGAGAAATCATAGCTTCACTTCACAAAGGGTTAGAATTGTGTATTGTTGTTAGGGATGTTTTAAGATAAATTATTGAAGATCTTGTTTTGTGTTTTAACAAGGATAATAAAACTGTTACAGTTTACACAGTTGGAATACCTGAAGTTTTTTTTTTCCTTACAAATCTAATGCTCTTTAATAACCATTAAAAATGGTATGTTATAACCTTAACTATCATAATTGTCTATTATAATATATGGTATAGATGAGTTTCAGATTTCTATCATGCCTTAATCAATTAAATTTATATTATTTTCGTCATTTAATCCTCAGATACAGTTGAGAAATCAGTAGTTTAAGAGTCTTGATGTCTATCCCAAGTGTTGTCACTAAACTACTGAATAAGCTTTTAGAGATTGTCTCAGATTGTACAAAATAATCATTTTAAAATTTGTTAAGGCATACTATAGGCCAAATGTTATGCTAAGTATTCTAAATATAGACATGTATAAAATGGAATAGAATTGAAAAGCAACAAGAAAAAGAAGACACCTGTAATCCTATCATCAAAGAACATTTTTGCCAAATGAGTATTTCTTTCTAACATGTTTTTTTTATGCACATGCTCACATAGTTGAAATCATACTTAATATGTCAATTCTATCTCAACTCCATTTAACATAGTATCATATTATCTTACCACATAAACTTCTAAAATAAATGTCATTTTAAATTATATGATAGTCCATTATTTTTATGTATTGTCAAACACTACTTAATATTTTAAAAGTCTAACAGAAATTCTAACTTTATATGCAAGAAAACTAACACATTAAGTGCCTTTTCTTTGGTTTAAAATACAGAAACTTGGTGTTGTAGGTATTATTAAATAAGACTTAATAGAAAAGAAATAGAAAGTAGGAAAATGTACTCATTAATGATGACATTTGCTTATTAAACACATCTTTCAAAATATGGACTAAAAGAAAAACAAAAATTAAAAGAAACACCGAAGTTTAAATACTGGAGGAAAAAATAAGGACCTCTTATGGTAAAATAGTTGGTATTCACTCCTATAAATGTCGACATACAACAGTGTCCCTCACCTTTTTTTTTTTAATTGATTTCAGAGAGGAAGGGAGAGAGAGAGATAGAAACATCAATGATGAGAATCATTGATAGGCTACCTCCTGCACACCCACTTCTGGGGATGGAGCCCGCAACCTGGGTATGTGCCCTTGACTGTAATCGAACCTTGGACCCTTCAATCTGCAGGCCAACACTCTATCCACTGAGTCAAACCCTTTTCTTTTTTATCATAGTCCACCTAAAGGCCTTTTTAGTCCTTTTTTCTACTATTCAATCCTGCCCCACTCTGCAATAATGAAAGTTTATTACCACAGATACACTAGATATATTACATATTTCTATGTACTGTGGCTTTTGCCCTGTAGGAGTTGATTGTGTCCTCATTTAAAATGCATGATGCACAGTACTCATTCAAGGGATTCTTCTAATTGTGTTGTCATCAGGTTAATTCTCATGCTATCCAGGACTTTATGACTCTGCTCTTTAATAGATTCAGAAAATGAAAATTAAGTCAAATTTACTCTTAAATCATTGCTTCTAAAATCTTTCTCCACACCAAATAGTTAACTCTGAACAACACAGGGAGTAAGGCTCTAACTAAAAGTGGACAATCACATGCAGGAAAATTGCTTCAAAGTCAGTTTAATTTAAAAAATATATGCAAATTTTGCATTTTACTTATTGGTATACCTGTATTCATTTCAGTATTAAAAACTATTAACAATCTGACATCCTTGAGTAAAACTGGTGCTGCACATATTTATATCCACATATTCTTGTACTTACTTTGATGTTGCTATTGCACATAGGAGTTAAAAATACTCTAAGCATGTACAACAGCTCTAGAGTAAACACAGGCCTTTTCAATAACTTTTTAAGGATGATATTTATTCAGGTACAGAAATTCCCATGGAGTTGGTAAAATTCTGTCATGCCATGTACTCCAAAACTACACTATAATAATTCGAGGAACTGTGCGATAGCTTTATCTTCTGTTTCATTGCTTCCTTCTCCTACTACACGCTCTAAAGCAAATAAGGACCTGCAGTCTCCTACCATTAGACATTGTGAAAAAGAACAAGTGGGTACAGAGAAGGCTGTTTAGGAGCTTTGGGAAGAAATGTCAAAAGAGAGATTCATTTAAGCAATTTGTTCTAATGATCAGCATGGAAATGGTCTGCCTCTTTTTTAAAAAACAGCTTTCCCTATTCAGGTTGTAAGATATTTTTGCTTAAGATCTTGTTTAAAAGCTTTCTACATAAGTATGCACTCACAAAAAAATGGCATGTTTTTATCCTCTTCCACACCTCTATTAATAACAGTAATTGATGTTTTCAGTGTAGCAGTGATCATTGTAAATGTGAACTCATCGTCCTTTCTTTTTAATCATCTCCTGAGCACATACACTGAACATTACATTAATTAATTTACACGCTACCTGGGAAGGGATAAGTAATAACTCTAAAAATGGAGATACAGGCATAGATTTAGAGAATGAGAATTGTAAAAGTAAATTGCTTAAATCAGAATTACTCAATATCTTAGAGGCCACACTGAGATGTATCTGACCACAACAGCCAAACAAAAAAAAAAATATCATATTCAAAATTGAATAAAATATTCAATGACAAGTAGAAATTCATATATAACAGGTGGTAAAAAATTGCAACAAAGATTCCATTTTTCCATTTGTAGGCTCTAATGCATGATACAGTTCTACCTCTGGACACTTGTAAGATTCTGAAGAGTTATCAGCACTGTTTGGGGAAAATAGATTTTGAGTTAGGGCAATGAGGGCTGGGATCTATGAGTTTTGGATTTAAAAGGGAAATCCATGTATTGAAAAAATATTTGCTTCAATAAGTTTTTACTTTTATTAAAATGTCTTCAAAAATCTATCTGGACTCATTCCAAAATGGGTTTGAATCATTTTCTCTAGTTGATATTTCCATTATAGTTTGTGTGCAAAAATAAAATAACAATTCGAGAATGAGAGACCTTCACTTCTCTAACTAGAGATTTGATTTAATTGTAGTGTGTATATGCAAGTGTTTTTTCCTTGCTAACTTAGGTTTCCTAAATTATGCTTGCTGCTTAATTTTACAAGCAAAGAATAGCTTTCCCTTAAATAAAATTAGTCATCGGAATTTCATTGCATTTGGCCAGGATTCATTATAGCAGCCTCACAGAGTGGATAGGTTTCCTGGGGTTTTTTAATAGGTGACATCTACCAAAATCAAAGATACATACGTTTATTAAATCTAAAAGCTCTAAATCGTAAGACTTCACTCCAGTTACCCTATTTGATGCAACTCTGGCTGCCTTCCTGCACTACTTTAGCAGTACATACACACACTAGTAGCTGTTCTTTCCACAGGTGCTTGACATTCGTGTGCCCATCTTAGTATTTTGGACAGAAACAAAATAACAATAGTAGAAAAAATCTTAGAAAATTACCAGCAGAATACAAGGAATTTAGACTTCATTTATGTCTAGGTACTTTTCTCAGTTAAATCAGAACAGAGGAGATTTCAATGTATAAATTCTGTGGTAATTGATTAAAGAAAGGCTTGTTAGAATTTCTAATAGTTTTTTTGGAAATGATTAGAAGCAAAGCATAATTTATTGTTCATCTCTGCATAACATAATGGAAATACTTAATAGAAAAATAAATGGAACCTCAAAACACAGTAAACAATGCAATTTAGCAGACCATAAATATTTGAGATATTTAGTTACAGCAAGAAACAATACAGACTTAGCAAGAACCAGAAATTAATGTGTTCTTTTATATGAGCAGAATTTAATAAGCTTTACCTACCACTGTAATATTTTTTCAAACTAAGCATTATCTTATAAGAAAGAAAAAATTAAAAATAAGACTATTATTCAGTTTGGTATGGAACCAAACATTTTCATCTTGGGTGGTTTTATGTATGTTATATAGATACTAAGAGGCCCCATGCATGAATTCATGCACCAGTGGGGTCCCTCAGCCTGGCCTGTGGGATCAGGCCAAAACCAGCTCTCTGACATCCCCCAAGGGGTCCCAGGTTGCGAGAGGGCACATACCAGGCCAAGGGACCCCATCTGTGCATGATCGGGGCTGGGGAAGGACGCGGGAGGTTGGCCAGCCAGGGAGGGACTGCGGGAAGGCTCCAGGGCATGTCCTGCCCATCTCGCTCAGTCCCAATCGGCCGGACCCCAGAAGCAAGCTAACCTACTGGTCAGAGCATCTGCCCCCTGGTGGTCAGTGCACATCATAGTGACTGGTCAACTGGTCAATTGTCTGCCCCCTGGTGGTTAGTGCATGTCATAGTGAGTGGTTGAGCAGCCTTAGCATATCATTAGCATTTTATGCTTTGATTGGTTGAACGGATGACTGGACACTTAGCATATTGGGCTTTTATTGTATAGGATTGCTAGAAATGTGAATGGGATGTTTTTTGCAAGTTATCTTCTCATATAAAAATATCATACTTAGAAAAATATGAAATAAAGTATTAGATAATATTTCATGATTTAGATTTTATTATTGAAAATATCTACTTACAGTATCTCCTGAAGCCACTGGGAAATGTGGCAAGGCAGCAGAGACTGGGAGCGGATAAGATGGGGACAGGTGGCAAGAGGCATTTGGGTCCTAGCTTCACCTTCCTCCTTTACTTAACCTGTTCTTGAATTTATCACTTGGCATTTGTGAATGCTCTAAGAAGAAAAATGGTAAATAAATGTTGATGTATACATAGTGTTTTATGGCATAAATTTGATAATTTTTATTGTAATATTTTTAAAATCCCGGCATCTCAATTAAAATGCCAAATATAGATACATGGAAATCCATGAAAGAGTATACAACCCTCTCAAGTTACCAGCCCATGCCCTGATGATGTGTATGGGGTGGTGGCCTGTAATTTTATTTTGTCTTACTAAAATTACTCTCCACTTGTGGGCACCAATGTTCATTTGGTTTAACTGAGAGAAACCGTTATCATCAGGGGACTGATCTGGAACCCAGCTGGCCCTTGCCAATGTTTTGGCTGGCTTTGCTTTTTCTCAAGCAAAGCTTCCTATATTGGAATCTGGATAAAGTATCTGAGCAAAGTACTTCTGTTCATCCTATTAACTAGCAGTAGACTCGAGCCATCTACATTTCTTTTTATTCCCCTGCTTCCCTCCCTGGGATCAGTAAGGCATCACTTTATAGCATTATTAACTTGAAAAATCAGACAGGCAGAGACAGTACAAACATGTTTCTCAGAGCAGTGCTGCTGTGACATGGGTGGGATGGAGGGCCAGGTGGGGTGTTCTATAAGGAATGTTTGTGAGCTTGTAACAGATTTTCATCTAGTAGACACTTCCTCCACCTAGTAAATAAGATGCATGATGTTGCCAGAGTAAAAGCCTGTCTTTTTCAGTCAGGTTTATTTTTTTTCTTCTACATCTCTTACTTCATAAAGCTTGAAGAATAGTATATGGAATTGGAAATAAATTTGTGTTAAACATGGGGACAATGTAACCTACCCTATAATCTATACTAATAAAAGGGTAATATGCTAATTAGACTGGGAGACCTTCCAGACATTCTTCCAGACAAAGCCATGGTGGCGGGGCTGAGGCAGAGGCGGTTAGGGGCGATCAGACTGGTGTGGGGGGGGCAGTTGGGGGCAAGCAGGCCAGCGGCGGGAGGGGAAGTTGGGGGTGATCAGGCTGGCGGGGGGGGGGGCGGTTGGGGGCGATCGGGCCAGCAGGGGGGATAGTTGGGGGCTAGCAGGCCGATGGGAGGGGGCAGTTGGGGGCAAGCAGGCTGACGGGAGGGGACAGTTGGGGACGAGCAGGCCAGGGTGCCAGTTGGGGGTGAGTAGGCTGCTGGGGGCAGCATTTGAGGGCGATCAGGTCGGCAGGCAGAGTGGTTAGGGGCAAATGGCAGGCAGGCAGGTGAGCAGTTAGGAGCCAGCAGTCCCGGATTGTGAGAGGGATGTCTCACTGCCGGCAGTCAGACATCCCCCGAGGGGTCCCTGATTGGAGAGGGTGCAGGCCAGGCTGAGGGACACCCCATCCCCATGCACCAGGCCACTAGTCCTCCTATCTAATAAAAGAGTACTATGCAAATTAACCATCACTCCACTAAACCCACAAGCCATGCCCACCAGCCAATCAGGAGCGAATATGCAAATAAACCCAACCAAGATGGCTACGGCCACAGAGAGCAGGAGGGAGGCTTGGGTTTCCCCGGCAATGGAGGAAGCCAAGCTTTCCGCCTGCCCTTGCCGGCCTAGGCCTCCACTCAAGGCTACAAAGTTTCAATGATAGAAGATACATAAACCCAAACAGAAATGGCGGCAGCCATGGAGCTGGAAAGAGCAGGAGGCTAGGGTTGCCCCCGGTGATGGAGGAAGCCAAGCTTTCCCCACACCCTGGCCAGCCCAGGCCTCTGCTTAAGGCTACAAAGTTTCAATTACAGAAGATACAGAAATCCCCCCAAAAATGGCTGCCACCACGGAGCAAGCAGAAGACTTGGCTCCGCTCCAGGCTACAAAGTTTCAATTGTAGAAGATAAATAAACCCCAGATACCAGGGCCTCCGTTTGGGTCGCCAGGGGGCGTGGCCGGCCTGCAAACCACCACAGGCTCCTCGCCCAGGCTGCCTCACACCCCAAGGGAACCCCCACCCTGATCCAGGACACCCTTCAGGGCAAACCAGCTGGCCCCCACCTGTGCACCAGGCCTCTATCCTATCTAATAAAAGAGTAATATGCAGATTGACCATCACTCCAACACGCAAGATGGCTGCCCCCATGTGGTCAAAGATCCTGCCCCCATGTGGCACAAGATGGCCACCACAAGATGGCCAGCAGGGGAGGGCAGTTGGGAGGGACCAGGCCTGCAAGGTAGGGCAGTTGTGGGTGATCAGGCTAGCAGAGGAGGGCAGTTGGGAGGGACCAGGCCTGCAGGGGAGGGCAGTTAGGGGTGACTAGGCCTGCCGGGGAATGCAGTTAGGGGCAAACAGCCTGGCAGGGGAGCAGTTAGGCATCAATCAGGCTGGCAGGGGAGTGGTTAGGGGGTAATCAGGCTGGCAGGCAGAAGCGGTTAGGGGCAATCAGGAAGGCAGGCAGGCGAGCAGTTGGGAGCCAGCAGTCCTGGATTGTGAGAGGGATGTCTGAGGGGTCCCAGACTGGAGAGGGTGCAGGCTGGGCTGAGGGACCCACACCCCCGTGCACGAATTTCGTGCACCAGACCTCTAGTATATATATAAAAGCCTAAGTGACCAGCTGACTGGCTGGTAGCTATGACATGTACTGACCACCAGGGGGCAGACACAACACAGGAGCAGAAACCACAGGCATGTGGAAACAGAATAGACTGATGAATCTCAGAGGGAAGAGGGGAGGGTGGAATGAGATTAACCAAATATCTTATATGCATACTAGAGGCCCGGTGCACAGATTCTTCCCTCGGCCTAGCCTAGGGGGATCGGGCCAAAACCGGCTATCTGACATCCCGCAAAGGATCCTGGATTGCACGAGGGTGCAGGCCAGGTCAAGGGACTCCACCGGTGCATGAATCCATGCATCGAGCCTCTAGTAGTATATAAAAAGAAAAAAAAAAGTTCAGTTGTAGAGAAAATGAAAAATAGATTTTCATATAAAATGAGATCATACTAATGTTTATGTCTTTCCTTTTATCTCATTATCTAAATGATGCTTCTCTTTAAAATCTACACAGATGGTTCACAGGCACCAGCCAGACCTCCTAAACCACGACCCCGAAGGACTGCACCGGAAGTCCACCACAGAAAACCCCATGGGCCCGAGGCAGCGTTGGAAAATGTCGATGCAAAAATTGCAAAACTGATGGGAGAGGGTTATGCATTTGAAGAGGTGAAAAGAGCCTTAGAGATAGCGCAGAATAATGTCGAAGTGGCCCGTAGCATCCTCCGGGAATTTGCCTTCCCCCCTCCAGTCTCCCCACGTCTGAATCTATAGCAGCCAGGACTGTCACCACCCTCATGTCAAGTAATTGGTGCATATTCCAGGAGCATGGAAAGGAGAGACGTGCAGTGGAATTGGAGAAAGAAGGTGTCTCCTCTTCACGTGGCTTCTTGAAGGGCCTGGAAGGGCTGCTTCTCCGAAGACAGCTGTTTGCTCAGGATGGCCACAGCTGCGGCTTCTTTATTTTTGCTAGCCATACTTTTAAATCAGGGTTGAACTGACAAAAAAAAATAATTTAAAGACGTTTACTTCCCTTGAACTTTGAATCTGTGAAATGCTTTTCCTTGTTTACAAGTTGTCGAATTGCAGTTTGTTTTTAGTTTTGTTTTTTTTGATACTTGTACTGTGTTCTTGATGGACCCTTTGTTGAGCGGTCAGGTCTGCTGTAACATTTCCCACCAACTCCCTTGCTGTCCACACCAAACAACTAAGTCACGCCTTCACTTTGGTTTCTCCCCGCACACCTCATCCCCACCAATTGCATCTCTCCCATTTACAAGATGCTTTAAAGGTTCTGATTTTCAACATATCAAACTAATGCAAAAAAAAAAGTGTGTGGCCTTCACTACTGAGTCTTCTTTTGGAAACCATTGTTGTTGAGAGATGGGGAAAATCAGAATGTATAAAGCATTTTTTTTTTTTTTTGTCAGTGAACTGCCTTTTATAAAGTGTTTTCATATAACATAGAGGAGCTTCCCTTTTTAGTCTAAGTTTTGGGATCTTAATCTTCTTTATTCTCATCTTTGTCATCCCTAGGGTGTCCTGACTGTAAAAACCTAACTAAACTATTAGAAAGCAACTACCTGCAGAGGTGGGGGAAATACTCTCGCACATGACAATGTGTACAGAACTTGTATAACGAGGTCCCCTGATATGTATGCCTGAATCACTGTGAGGCATGCTGTCTCCCCGAAATACACTCATGACTTTCAGGTAAAATTATGGTCATACCTCTCCCAAATTTCCTATTTGAGTGATTACACTCTGGTACCTAACAGGTTTAGGATCCAGTTCATTTTGCAGTGGAAACGTTAAATCTTTGATGCACTGTTAAGTGCTAATGCTACTGTGGCAAATTTTTTTGTTTTATTTTGTATTTTGTTTTTGTTTTTTTGTTTTTTTGCAAAATTCTTAGTAATTTTCTCTCTGCAATCAAATTACAATTTGTATTAAATTTGTAAATTCATTCATTGCTTCACAATGCTCCATCCAGTCAGGTGAAAGAAATGTATAGTTTTGCCTTTTTTTTTCAATATTGAGGTTGGTTCTTCAGAAACCATGTTGATACTTTTAATAACGCTACAAATATTTATTGTGCATCTGTGATGCAATCAGCACTGTTTTTAAAGCACAACTGTTGCAATCTGATTTCAGTTTGGTTTTTTATCTGCGCTTTTGATGGTAAAAGTCTCTGATGGACAAAGCCTGGAAAGTTTCCATCAAAGCTTCAGAATTTTCAGGCAATCTGCTTTTTTTTTTTTCTTTCCTAATGACAAGTTAGTGGAGAAATGAGACAAAACCAAGTCTGTGTAAAGTATCTGAACCACAGAAGGTGTTCTAAATACAGACTAATTGCAGGATTGTGCATGCTTCTCCCACTCCGTAACTTGACACAGTGCGATGTAAAAAGATGCATTGGATGGTGAGCTGCTCTCCAGGATATGAAAGGACACGACCAAACATCTAGCAGATCCCATGGAAAGTAATGCTGTTTAAGACATGTGTCGTGACCTGGAGGGGAACTGATGCGCTCCTGTGCAAACTGACACCTGCCCTCACTTGACAGTTTGGCTATCATGATGTTGGGTCCTTGAGGAGTCACACGCCTTGGATAGTTTGTGCTTGTGTTTTAATTTCTTCAGGTGATTCTGAGCCGATTAATGTCCCTGGAAGGGAATTTTTAATTTGCCTTAGATATTCTTCCTGTGAGTTTGGTATATGACTGCAGTTTTTTTACACTTTTAAAAATTATGTTGGCTAATTCTCCATTGCTTTATGAACTCCATGTTATGTCATCATGGTTTTCCAGTTATTTCATCAGTTTTGGATGTCACATGGGAATAGCACTGTATTTTGGGCTTTATGACTTGCTGATCATAGGTACAGTCTAAAATCTAAGAGTTGCCACTTCGTTGTGATAACATTGTTATGACAGTCTTAATAGATTAGGGAATGATGCAAAATACAATGTTAGAAAACAGTACATTGTCAAATAATTTCTGAATAATGTGTGAGCATTTCAAGTGAGAATTAGAAAAAAAAGAAGAGACTTATGGAAATATAGTAAATTAGACTGGAAATTTTTTATAAAAATCTATTTTACTAACTTCCACCAAAATCTCTACATCTTGTACTCAATAGCAACCATTGGTTTGTCATTTAAAAGAATGAATCAAAAACTTGTACAGAATGGAATGAAAAGAGAAAACTTTCTGTCAAAAACTGTCATGAAAAGCCCATTGCTACCTATTATTTATGACTTATCAAACTCCAAGAAAAACTTTTGAGGAAATAATTAAACCCAAATATTTTTAATTATAAAGTGACTGCCCATTAATGGTTGATAATGATCCCAACTTGGTTTTACTGTGATCCAAAAAGTTAGGCATTCCTCACATTTCTCCAAGACTTGGTAGTATGATTATTTTTTTTAGCTGGTATGCTATAATATCCCTAATATTTAAAACAAATCATGGACAGCATTAACCTGCTCTCCCCCATCCCCCAACATATTCTAGGAGTAAAAGTATTTATCCTCAATGGTAGTCAAGTAAATTAATTTCCATAAATTTATTTCCCTTCAATGTCTGTCATATCCTGGCCAAATTTTCTGAAATTGAATCAAAGCAGTGCTTATGGTTAACTTAAACTTCTTTCCACAAAGATGACCTTGGCCACATTGCAAATAGTCTTAATATAGACTCCCAGTTGCAACTTCAAAGGGCCAATTTTTAAACATTTCACACACAAGAACACTTGCAAAGATTTCTTCATAATGTGAATTTCCTTTTTAGTTTCAGAAGTATTTTCTACAGTTTGGACATTATGATTCCTCCCCAATTTTCAACTTAAAGCTTTAATTTGCACTGAATTATAATCCTGTTTAAAATTCCAATTATTTCTCTTAAGCTGACAGATTTGGAAGCAAATTATGGCATGTTTTCAATAATACAGGTACAACCTGCTAACCTGGAATTTTAGTGCTTCTAGGAAAAGTTTCCAGAAAAAGCAATAGAATGAAGGGTTTTCTTCCCAATTACTATTTTATTTTTAAATGCCTTTTTAAAAAATTTGTCTAATGTGGCAAAATAGTTATGTGTTCAATTAATTTATATTTTATTCATCCTTTTTCAATTCTGGTTATTATGTAAACTCAAGTACTTTATCTTTTAAGGTATTTTATAAAATGAATGTTAACTAAATGCAGAATTGGTATGGTCTTTTCAAATGAACACACACATTTCTTTCAGAGCATTTCTATGTTGTAATTTTTCTTCTTCATGTTAAGCAAAAGACATTTAAGAGCTGGTGGACAAAGTAATGCAAAGTACCCATCCCATATCATTATTTTAAGATATTTAAGATATTCAGTTATATTAAGCTCCCAAGTAAGAAATACATATCTGGAAAAGGCTGAAGGATGACATACCGTATAATTGATAATTCCTAATCAACAATAACATCTGTTCTCCAAATTCTTAATTTTTTGAGTCATTTGTTCCTGGACAGTATATAGTGAGGAGAGAACAATGGAAATAAAAAAAGAATATGAATAACTTTTTAAATCAAGAACCTTAGCAGAATGTTGTGAAAGTAATTGGTACATGCAAAATCCCATGCATAGTAGTAATAATAGTAGTAATAATTATACCCTCAAAGCACATAGAATTAAATGGGAGCTATACATTAGCAAGTAATCTATACTAATAAAAGGGTAATATGCTAATTAGATCGGGCCAACCTGACATCTTCTGGTCGTCCTGACTTCCAGACAAAGCCACTGTGGTGGGGCTGAGGCAGAGGTGGTTAGGGGCAATCAGGCTGGCAGGGGAGCAAGCAGTTGGGGGTGATCAGGCTGGCAGGGGAGTGGTTAGGGGGTGATCAGGCTGGCAGGCAGAGGTGGTTAGGGGAGATCATGCAGGCAGGCAGGTGAATGGTTAGGAGCCAGCAGTCCCAGATTGTGAGAGGGATGTCCGACTGTCAGGCCTATTGGGACTAAACCGGCATTAAGACATCCCCCGAGGGGTCCCAGATTGGAGAGGGTGCAGGCCGGGCTGAGGGACAACCCCCTCATGCACAAATTTTGTGCACCGGGCCTTTAGTCCTATGTAATAAAAGTCTAATATGCTAAGTGGCCGGCCAGCCATTCAACCAATCAAAGTGTAATATGCTAATGATATGCTAAAGCTGTTCAACTGCTCGCTATGACGTGCACTAACCGCCAGGGGGCAGACAGTCGAACAGTCGCTATGACGTGCACTGACCATCAAGGGACAGATGCTCTGACTGGTAGGTTAGCTTGCTGCTGGGATCTAGCTGATCAGGACTGAGTGAGAAGGGCTGGACATGCCCTGGAGCCCTCCTGCAGTCCCTCCCCAGCTGGCCAACCTCCCGCATCCTTCCTCGGCCCCAATTGTGCACAGGTGGGGTCCCTCAACCTGGCCTGTGCCCTCTTGCAATCCAGGATCCCTCAGGGGATGTGGGAGAGCCGGTTTCGGCCTGATCCCGCAGGTCAGGCTGAGGGACCCCACTGGTGCACGAATTTGTGCACCAGGCCTCTAGTTCCAATATACTAAATACTGTACATAATTTATCACATTGTAATGGAATTCTGAGCTTACCGTAAGTGCTTAAGAACTTTTATCAGGCCCTTACTATATACATGGAACTTAGTATTAAAACATTTAATCCTTTCAACTACCATCATGCCTCATCTAGGACAGGGAGGAAAGCAGGGTGTGACACATTTCCTTTTGAAAGTTTGGTAAATGAATAGCATTTTGTCAGCCTAAAAGAGGAGCTAGGTTTTTGTGGTTGTTATGAAAGAACTTCAGAAGTAAAGCTTTTCAACCAGGAATATCACACATAATAAAAATACTGTTATTTAAGGTAAAAGCAAGAAGTAGTGGGGTCTGAGGAACCCACAAGAGCCTGGAGAGGGTATATTGGTACCTGAAGGGTAAGGACAGTGTAGACCCATCAACCTTTCGGACCTCATGGACACACCAGTGGTCTGCAGACCACCGGTTGGCGACTGCTGGTGTAGACCATTCTACAATCATAGGAATCATGGAATCAGGAAACACTTGCTAGATAGAGGTCAGAGATTACATAACCATGAAAACAGAGGAATTAGTGTGTGCCATAATCAGGCAACAGGCTAATTATATATCTTTTGTTTGATTTTCAAGGCAAACTTGGGCAGTATTCTTAATTATTTTTCTTTTTCATCCTGACTACCACTACCATATTTTGGATCTGAATTATGACTCCCTAGAATTTTAAATAGCCTCTAACTGACCTCTATTGCTCTAATGAAAGACAGAATGAAGTTTCTGAAATTCAAATCCAATGTTACTTCTCGACCTAAAACACTTAATGGCTTTCTACTGTAGGGATTCCTTCTCTGCATTCCTCTTTATACGTACTTCCCAGCCTAGCCCCCCTTCACTTATGAGCTTGCAACTGCCCAGATGTGCTCTATGTCTTTGTACATGTTACTACTTCTGATCCTTTCCCTTTTCCAGCCAGGTCAAGTCTTTTACTTTAAAGCCGGCTCAATCACTGGCTCCATGAAGCATTTCCTATCTTACCCCACATGTTGAGATGAGCATGGCATCTTTTATGTTTCATAGCACCAATCTCATAACACTTCACGTGTGATTTTGCAATGACTTCATTCCATAGATGGCCCAACTACACTGAACTTCTATAGTAAAGGAAGCATGTCTAATTTATGTTTGTCCCACACACCTAATAGTGAGCCCAGTACATAGTACACAACAAAATGTTTCAAATAAATGAAAATTGCACATTTAAAGAGCAAGTAGTGGAAACAGTCTGGAGTTATCTGTGTGGAATAGCATCTGTGAACCTACTTTCTTTGCCCATGGACACAGGGGTCCTCAAACTTTTTTAAACAGGGGGCCAGTTCACTGTCCCTCAGACTGTTGGAGGGCCGGACTGTAGTTTAAAAAAAACACTATGAACAAATTCCTATGCACACTGCGGGCCCAGGACGAGTCGGCTGCTAAGCAGGACAGGCAGCGGCACCCGGCGGGCCGGATAAATGTTTTCAGCGGGCCTCATGTGGCCCGCGGGCCGTAGTTTGAGGACGCCTGGAGAAGATCAATAAGCCCACTCACTAATGTGATTATAGTAGATGCCTTAGTTTTGTTATCACTATTTGGATTGGGAGCAAAAATTATTTAATAAAAAATAAGATACACAAAGTAAAAACTAGGAGATAGCCCTAGTGGGTTTGGCTCAGTGGATAGAGCGTTGGCCTGCGGACTGAAGGGTCCTGGGTTCGATTCTGGTCAAAGGTACATGCTCAATCCCCAGTAGGGGGCATGCAGGATGCAGCTGATCAATGATTCTCATCATTGATGTTTCTGTCCCTCTCCCTTCTTCTCTGAAATCAATAAAAATATATTTTTTTTAAAAAACAAGCTAGGAGTTATAAAAATATTTTGGTAAAACTCGAACCTGTTTTTTTTTTTTTTTTTTTTTAGTAATTTGAGAAGTGAAAAGAATACTTAATTCTTCATAAAGAGGTTTTGTCAAGCATGTCTATTCAAAAGACTAGTACTCAACAGATTCCTATAGCAATGTAATAGTGGTTAAAATACAGGCTCTAGTCAAAATACAGAAGGTAAATCCTGAACTCACTACCTCCCATGAATACATCAAAATGGCAATTATAAAACAACCATCACTGAGAACCACTGAAGACTATTTGGAATTCCTATAACTAAGGATATAAAGAAGCAACATCAGGATGGGTAGGAGAATGGATATGTGGTTAGAACAGGTCCCATATCCATGGTATAGTGATTAATAAAAAAGGATATCTTGGCTGCAGAGACCCCCCTGATAACCTTGGTTGGATTCAACACAAGTGGAGGCCAGCCTCAGCTAATACTGAAGTCTCACACTCAGGCTTGGCACAAGCAGCAACCAGACTTGGCTCACATTGTAGTTACTACCAAATGACCCCAAGCCCAGCACACACAACACTGGCCTCAGTTCACAATGAAGCTCCTTACAAGCGGTCTCATGCCTGGCACAAGTAAAGGCTGGTCTCAGCTCACAATGTAGCGCTCACCAAGTGGCCACAAGCCCAGCTCAAACGGCAGGCAGACTTTGTTTACATCTATCTCCCACTTAATGGTCCCAAGTCTGACACAACTAGTGACCCAGCTGGTGCCAGAGCCCTGCTAAAGCGATTCCTGCACTGTTGGACCAGCCCTCACATAACAGCTGGTCCACTGCAGTCATGGCTAGTCCTCACAAACAATCAGCTTGAGGTCAACCTTGACATGCCTGTAGCAATCACAGCCCAACCTCACAATAGGAGGACGTGTGCAACCCATATGGGACACCCATGGAGCACCTAGCTCTGGTGACCAGGGGGAACTCTTCCACTGGGCCCTGTAGGACACCTTCAACATAAGCCAACTCTTTGAAGACTGGGAGATGTAGAGGATCTACCTAATACATAGAAACAAACACAGAAAGACAGAAAAAATGAGCAGACAGTAAAATATGTTCCAAATTAAAGAACTGGACAAAACTCTAAAAAAAAAAAATAACTAAATGAAATGGAGATAAGCTATCCACCAGATACAGAGTATAAAACTATAGTTATAAACATACTCAACAAACTTGGGAGAAAACCAGATGACTCGGTGAGAACTTAAACAAAGAGACAGATAATATAAGAAAGAACCAATCAGAACTGTAGAATACAATAACTAAAATTAAAAATACACTAGAGGGAATCAAATTATATTACATGATGCAGAAGAGTGAATCACCGAACTAGAAGACAAGCTAATAGAAATCACGCATTCAGAACAGTAAAAAATTAAATAATAAATTAAAACTGAGGATTTTTAAGAGAACTCTGGGACATCAAGAGTGTCAGCATATGCATCATAGGTATCTCAAAAGGAGAAGAGAGACAGAGCTATTTAAAAAAAAAAAATTGAAAACCCACCCACCCTGGGAAAGGAAATAGACGTAAAAGTCTAGAAAGCACAGCGTCCCAACAAGATGAACTCAAAGAAGCCCACACCAAAACACTTCATAAATAAAATAGCAAAAGTTAAAGAGAGAATCTTAATTGGCAGAAGAAAAGAAGTTAGTTACATACAATGGGATGCCCCATAAAACTATCAGGTGATTTTTCAACAGAACTTTACAGGCCAGAAAGGCACCATATATTCAAAATGATAAAAGGGAAAAGCCCACAATCAATATTATTCCATCTCACAAGGTTATCATTCAGAATTGAAGGAGATACAAAGATTTGCCCAGACAAGCAAAAGCTGGAGGAGTTCATCAAGATTAAATTGGTATTGCAAGAACTGTTAAAGGGAATTCTTTAAATGGAAAAGGTCAAAACTAAAAATAAGAAAACAAAGGGAGAAAAATCACACCAATAAAGGCAAACACTTATTATAAATAATGGGTCAAACAATTATAAAGCTAATATGAAGGTTAGATGAAAAAGTATTAAAAGCATGTGTAAATACAGTATTAAGAGATAGACACAGGATATAAAATATGTTTATAAGGGGAGATGAGTAAAAATTGTATTGTTCTTAGAATGTTTGAAGTTAAGTGATTATAAATTTAAAATAGTCTTCTATAAACATAGCTTGGTTTATATGAATCTTTTAGTAATCACAAACCAAAATTTTATAATAGATACACAAAAAGATAAAGAAAGGAAAGGAATCTAAACAAAACACCTCTAGAAAGTTATCGATGTATAACAGAAGACAGCAAGAAGGAACAGAAAATAAACAAGAAAAAATAAGTAAAATGGCAATAACTACATATCTATCAATAACTACTTTAAATGTAAATGGGCTAAATACACCAATCGAAAGACATAAGGTGGCTGGATAAAAAACACACTATGTTGCCTACAAGAGACTCACTTGAGATCAAAAGACACACACAGACTGAATGTTAAGGACTGGAAAAAGATATTTCATGCTAATGGAAACAAATATAAAATGGGGTAGCCATATTTATATCAGTCAAAATATACTTTAAAACAAAAACTGTAACAAGAGACAAAGAGGGGCATTTTGTGATGATAAAGGGGTCAATCCAACAAGAGGATATAATTCTTGTAAATATCTATGCATGAAATGGTGGATCACCTAAATACATAAAGAAAATATTAATAGAAATAGAGGTCAACAATAGTATAATAAAAGTAGGAAACTTTAATAACCCATTTACATCAATAGACAAATCATTCAGACAGAAATCAACAAGGAAACAGTGGCCTTAAATGACACATTAGGGTAGATGGACTTAACAGATATTAAAGAATATTTCACTCTCCCCCCCAAAAAACACACAGAAAATGCATTATTTTTAAGTGCATATAGAATATTTTCCAGGACAGATCACATGTTAGGCCACAAAACAAGCCTTAGTACATTTAAGAAGATTATAATCATAACAAGCATCTTCTCCAATCACAATGTTATGAAACTGGAAATCAATAACAAGAATAAAATTGGAAAAACATGAACATATGTAGGCTAAAAAACATGCTACTAAACAATTACAAAGAAATCTAAGAGGAAATCAAAAGATATTTTCAGACAAATGAAATAGAAACACAATGACCAAAAATCTTTGTGGCACACCAAAAGCAGATTTAAGAGGGAAATTCACAGCAATATAGATAGGCCTACCTCAATAAACAGAAAAAAAAAATCTCAAATAAACAATCTAATCTTACACCTAAAAGAACTAGAAAGATAAGTAGAAATAAAGCCCAAAGTAAGTAGAAATAAGGATATAATAAAAATTAGAGCCAAAATAGGGAGACAGACTAAAAAGAGCAAAGACAGCAGCCCTTGCCAGTTTGGCTCGGTGGATAGAGCGTCGGCCTGGGGACTGACGGGTCCCAGGTTCGATTCCAGTCAAGGGCACATGGCTGGGTTGTGGGCTCGAACCCAGTGAGGGGTGTGCAGGAGGCAGCCAATCAATGATTCTCTCTCATCATTGATGTTTCCATCTCTCTCTCTCCCTCTTCCTTCCTCTCTGAAATCAATAAAAATATATAAAAATAAATAAATAAATAAAAATAAAAAGAACAAAGACAAACAAACAAAAAAGCTCAGAAAAGCCAAAACCGGTTTGGCTCAGTGGATAGAGCGTCAGCCTGCGGACTGAAAGGTCCCAGGTTCGATTCCGGTCAAGGGCATATAACTTGGTTGCGGGCACATCCCCAGTAGGAGGTGTGCAAGAGGCAACTGATCGATGTCTCTCTCTCATCGATGTTTCTGACTATCTATCCCTCTTCCTTCCTCTCTGTAAAAAATCAATAAAATATATTAAAAAAAAAAAAGCTCAGAAAAGATCAATGAACATCGAGAGATATTTATTTGAAAAGATAAAAAAAACTGATAAACCTTTAGGCAGCTTCATCAAGGAAATATGAGGAAGAGCCCTAAAAAGTAAAATAAAATAAAAATAAAAATAAAAGAGGATAAGTGACAACCATAGAAATACAAAGGATTACAAGAAAATGCTACAAACAATTATATACCAACAAAGCTTCCAATACTGAACAAGAAGAAATATAAAATCTGAAGAGTACAAATAGTAGTGATAAAATTAAATCAGTAATCAAAAACTCCCATCAAACAAAGTCCTGGACCAGACGGATTCACAGGTGAATTCTACAAAAGATTCAAAGAACAAAGACACTACAAAAAGGAAACCACAAGCCAATACCCCGATGAACACAGATATATAAATCTTCAATAAAACAGTAATAAGCCAAATTCAGCAATAGGAGTAGGCCAAGTTCAGCATTTTTTAAAATGTCATGGTGTATGACATTAAAAATCATACTATCATGATTAAGTGGGATTTAGTTCTGAGATGCAACGTTGGTTCAATATCTGCAAATGAATCAATACAATATACCATATCAACAAAATGAAGGATAAAAATCATATGATAATTTCAATACATACAAAAAAACATTTGACAAAATCCAACATCCATTTATGATTTTTAAAAAATCTCAGCAAACTGGGAATGGAGGGCACACACTTAAACATTAAAAAGGCTGTATATGACAAATACACAGCTAACATCATACTCAATGGTGAAAAGCTGAAAGCTTTATCTCTAAAATTAGGAATAAGACTAGGAGACCCACACTCTCCACTTTTATTCAAAAGAGCATTTGAAATCTTAGCCACAGCAAAAAAAGAAAAAGAAAAAAAATACACCACATTGGAAAGCAAGAAGTATAACTGTCACGATTTTCAGATGACATAATACTATATAGAAAACCCTCAAGAGTCCACAAAACAAACAAACAAACAAAAAACTATTAGAATAAAATTCAGCAAAGTTGCAGGATAAAAAACTAAGATTCAGAAATCTATTGCATTTTCTACACTAATAATGAACTATCAGTCATTGAAATTAAGAAAATCCCATTTACTATTACATCAAAAAAATAAAATAAGATACCTAATAATTTCACCAGGAGGTAAAAGACCTGTACTCAGAAAACTATAAAACACTGCTGAAAGACATTGAAAAATATACAAAAAATGGAAGGATCAAATTAATGGTTTAGAAGGATAAATAGTGTTCAAATGTCCATTTTACCCAAAGCATTATATAGATTCAATACACTCTCTATCAATCTATTAATGGCATTTTCACAGAACTAGAAAAAATAATTATATAATTTATATGGGACCACAAAGACCCCAAATAGGAAAAGAAACATTGATTAGGAAGAACAAAGTTGCAGGTATCATTGATTAGGAAGAACAAAGTTGCAGGTATCACCCTACCTGATTTCAAACTATACTACAAAGCTATGATAATCAAAACAGTGTGGTACTGGCACACAAAAAAGATACACTTATCAATGAAACAGAATAGGGAGCACAGAAATAAACCAAGACCAAGATGGTCAATTAATATATGACAAATGAAGTAAAAATATACAATGGGATAAAGACAATCTCTTCTCTAAATGATGTTGAGAAAATCAGACAGATACATGCAAACAAATGAAACTAGACTGCTTTCTGATATCATACATAAAAATAAACTCAAAGTTGATTGTAAGACCAGAAACCATAAAACTCCTAGAAGTAAACACAGGCAATAAAGTTTGACATTATTCTTTTGGTTATGTCTCCTGGGGCAAAGACAATAAATAAATGGGACTATATCAAACTAAAAAACTTTTCACAGTGAAAGAAGCCTTTCTCAAAACAAAAAGGCAACTGACTGTGAAAAAGTATTTGCAATGATATATATGCTAAATGGTTAATATCTAAAATAGATAAAGAACTCATATAACTCAACTCCAAAAAACAATCTGATTACAAAATGGCTGAAGTAGCTAAACAGAAATTTTTCCAAGGAGGACATACAGATGGCCAACAGACACTTGAAAAGATACTCAAGCCGAAACCGGTTTGGCTCAGTGGATAGAGCGTCGGCCTGCGGACTGAAGGGTCCTGGGTTCGATTCCGGTCAAGGGCATGTACCTTGGTTGCAGGCACATCCCCAGTGGGAGGTGTGCAGGAGGCAGCTGATCGATGTTTCTCTCTCATCGATGTTTCTGGCTTTCTATCCTTCTCCCTTCCTCTCTGTAAAATATCAATAAAATATATTTAAAAAAAAAAAAAGAAAAGAAAAGATACTCAACATCATTAATCATCAGGGATGTGGCAATCAAAACCACAATGAGCTAATATCATATCACCTCACACCTGTCAGAATCCTATATGATTAATGCCTAATATGCAAATTATCCCCTCAACTGAGAGTTCAACTGGGAGTTCAACTGTTCACTATGACATGTGCTAACCACCAGGGGGTGGCGCAAAACATGGTGGGCATCGGCGATGTGGCACTGGCAGCAGGCAGCAGTGGAGCAGGTGAGCAGGCAGCCCCAGGACAAGGCGCGTGCGAGTGGGGCCTGATCACCATGCCAACTGCCCTGCAGATAGTGACCAGTGGTAGTGGTGGGAGGCGGGACTGCAGCCCAGCTCCCAGGCACTGAGGGAGCCAGGCGGTGGCCCAATGACTCAGGCGGAGGGGGCACATGGGGGGTTGAGGGCCTAGGTGATGCCCAGGGCTCAGAGGTGAGCTGGGACCTGCCTGTCCAAACCAGACGCTGGTGCTTCAATCACCAGCCAGGCCTAGGGACCACACCCATGCACAAATTTCGTACACTGGGCCTCTAGTAGTTATTATAAAAAAGAAAACAAAGAATAGTGTTGGTAAATATGTGGAATAAAAGGAACCCTTGTGCACTGCTGGTGGGATTGTTAAATTGGCACTGTAAAAAACAGTATGGAAATTCTTCAAAAAATTCAAAATAGAACTACCACGTGATCCATCAATTCTAATTCAGGGTATTTATTTGATCAAACTAAAAACACTAATTTGAAAAGATAAATGAACCTATGTTCATTGCAGAATTATTATTTACAATAGCCAAGATATGGAAGCCACCTAGGTTTCCATCAATAGACGAATACATGAAGAGGAAGTTTACATACTGGTATATACAACAAAATATTTCTCAACCATTAGAAAAAATGGAATTCTGCCATTTGCTACAACATAAATGGACCTATAGGGTATTATGCTAAGTGAAATAAGTCAGACAGAGAAAGAAAAATGCCATATGAATTTACTTATATGCTGAATCTAAAAAACAAAATAAGTGAACAAACTCACAGATACAGAGAATAAACTGATGGTTGTCAGAGGGGAGAAGAGTAGGATAATGAGTGGAAAAAAAAAAAGAACTAAGAAGTACAGAGGGCCAGACATGTGGGTGTAAAGTCAAGCATGGGGAATACAGACAAAAATCCTATATAATAAAAGCTTAGTATGCAAATTGTCCCCTCGACTTGAGTTCTTCGGGGTGTTCGACCAGGGGGCAGGCCAGCTGGGGTATGGGAGGGAGGCCCTAGCCAGCAGTGTGGGCAGGTGGCCGGGAGAAGGGTGGAAGGCCAGGCATTGGCAAATGGCCAGGGCAAGGGAGGGAGGCCCTGGCACTGGCAGGCGGCCAGGGCAAGGGAGGGAGGCCCTGGCACTGGCAGGTGGCCAGGGGAAGGGAGGGAATACCTGGCTGGCAGCCAGCAGCCGCTAGGGAACCTACCAGTGCATGAATTTCGTGTACTGGGCCTCTAGTATTTTAATAACTATGTATGGTGCCAAATGGGTACTATATTTACTGTGGAAATTACATTATGTACATAAATATCTAATCACTATGCTGTACACCTAAAACTAATATAATACTGTATGCCAACTATAATTAAAAATAAAAATAATCCTGGCTGGTATGGCTTGGTGGTTAAGCATCGACCTACGGACCAGGAGGTCATAGTTAGATTTCTGGTCAGGGCATATGCTTGGGTTGGATGCTTAATCCCCAGTGGGGAGTGTGCAGGAGGAGGCCGATCAATGATTCTCTCTCATCATTGATTTTTCTATCTCTCTCTCCCTCTCCCTTCCTCTCTCTGAAATAAATAAAAACATATTTTTAAAACAGAAAAAATAATAAAAATTTAAAAATAATCAGCAAGTTTTCCACATAGTGGTAATTGAAAAATTTTACTGGATCAATAAAGTATTAACTTTAAAAAAAGCTCTATAACTTGATTGCCTAGGATCAATTCCAACTTCTGCCATTTCCAAGCTGTGTGACCTTAGTAAAGTATCCTAACCTCTCTGTACTTTAGTTGCCTCATCTGTAACTGCCATGTACCCTACCCGGGGGCCTTAAGTCACATTTCATCTCTCAGAATCCCCAAAGTAGACAGCAAAGAAAAGCATGTCTGATTTTTCTTATTACTTCAATAGCAAGGGTTAGACTACAGTGAAACAAAATTGTTTTGGTTAAAATGAGAAACATTGAAACTTTGAAGAATAATGAGCTATAAATTCTGCCAACCAATTTTCAGAGTTGAGTTTTTAACATTAAAAACTTCCTACACGATGCACTGTCCCTGTGCTTGGTACTTGAAACCCCATGTGATGACGGTAGAGATTAGAGATGATGAGCTGGGTGGACCGCCAAAGGTCAGTGTGGATTTCTTGAAAGCTGCTTTTCTCATCATTGACCACTACCTAGACCAAATATTTGCAAGTCCTTTATTTTATTAACTAGTGGCCCAGTGTACAGATTCATGCACATTGAAAGGAAATTAATTAGAAGAAAGATTTGTGCAGTAATTACATTACTGCAAAAAATTACATGTCAAAATAGTATATATAATATAGTATTATAAAATTAAAATACAAAACATTTTAATATTGCTATTTGCCCTTTTTCTATAATAGAAGTGTCAGAGATGAAAGAAAATTAGTAAAATATATATGAAAATAATATATAAATTGATTAATAAACAATAACAACATGATATAAAAACAACAAAGACATTATATAAAAATAACAAAAACATGATGTAAAAACAACATTGATAAAAACAATGAATGATAAATTGATTAATAAACATGATATAACAACAATAAAGACATAATATAAAAACAACAAAAACATGATATAAAAACATTGATAAAAACAGTGACTGATAAAGTGATTAAACTTATTCTAATATCTCCCTGTACACATTAAGAGTAAAAACACTTTCAGAGTGCTTGACTAATTTCCTTTGTGATGAAGTATTTACAACTTTAACGTCACACGCTCTTCATACTCAAGAGAAAGCAACATATAACTGACCATGTCCGAAAACAGGTTCAGGTAAGAATATTCCTTCTCTGTCTAGAGTTGACTTTGTGATTTATTAACAGTCATCACAAATGCTGGCATCATGGGAAACTGTCTTCAAATTATTTTAAACTAAAGGCTCGATGCATGAAATTCGTGCATGGGGATGGGGGGTCCCTCAGCCTGGCCTGCACCCTCTCACAACCCGGGACCCCTCAGGGGATGTCCAACTGCCCTCTTGCAATCTGGGACCGCTGGCTCCTAACCGCTCACCTGCCTGCCTGCCTGATCACCCCTAACAACTCTGTCTGCCTGCCTGATTGCCCCTAACCATTATGCCTGCCTGCCTGATTGCCCCTAACTGCCTCTGCCTGCCTGCCTGATCACCCCTAACTGCTCGCCTGCCTGCCTGATCACCCCTAACCACATCTGCTTCGGCCTTTGAGGCTTCATCCAGAATGACGTCCAGAAGGTCGTTTGGCTGTCTGGTCTAATTAGCATATTACGCTTTTATTATTATAGATGGGAGGCCTGTGTCAGATGGGGACAAATCAATTCTTGGAATCAGAACAACCTCTCCTTCTGCATGACCAGAACGATATTAACTAAGACTTTTGCTTCTGCATGTAAAAGGTGCGATAAGTTCTGGTCTTCACATACATTCTGGCTTCACGTGTGATTGGCGCCAGCTAGAGCTTTATATGTATCGTGCATGTGCGTCAACGTTTATTTTTAAATTGCCAGTGCATGTGTTATATGTACTGGCCAGTCGGTAGGTCGGACCTTTGGACAGCCGTACGATCGGTCACTTAGCCTTTTATTTAGATAGACTAGAGGCCCAGTGCACGAGTTCATGCTTGGGTGTGGTCCCTCAGCGTGGCTTGCGGAAATCGGACCCCAGCTCATGCCCCCAGCCTCGCAGCCCTGTCTGGCACCCTGCCTTGGCCTGATGCTGCCCACTCACCTGCTTCACCATCCTGCCACGGCCCCGCTCTCGTCAGGGCCCATCAGGGCCGGCAGCACCTCCACTGCCGCCCACTGACAGTGCCATGTTCTGCACCACCTCCTGGTGGTCAGAGCAAGTCATAGTTAGTGGTCAAACGACCACCCAAGGGGACAATTTGTATATTAGGCTTTTATTATATAGAATGAAAGGCTTTTTTGTGTTTAAAATCTAGGCATGGGAAATAATGTTGACTCTGGGGTATAGAGAACAGTGGCATAACGTGTGGGTTCCTTTAATCCCCTCATACCAAATGTAGCAGGTTGTTGAACAGGACTTTCCCTTTTTTTCCTAGAATGAGGCTGTAGTTCCAAAGCTGAAAACAAGAGATACTAACTAAGTGCCTCCATATTCTAAAATCCTATTTAGCAAACCTCTGCAGAACCCATTCTGAGTTGCTGGCAGAACTCTCTTCCACAGCCCCAAAAGTATATAAGCAAAAGATGATGCATTTGAGGGTTGACTTGGAGAAGTGAGTGATGGGTGAGAATGTTAGGGATTGAATCCACCTCTCTCAATCCAAATAATGACATCTCCATTACAGAGATTAGGAAACTGTCATTTGATTCCATTGACAATCTACTTATGCAGTGGACTTACTAATCTGCCATCTGTGAGTAACTGAGCCGATTGAAAACAAAATGCTTGGGAGGAGTCTTCAACGAATCACTTGACACGCAGCCCACCACTGGGAGGGCCAAGGTTACATTGAGATTGGACCCCTGTCAAAGCAAGTGAGCTTGAGTCATCTTAACAGGACTCAAGAAGGCTGCCTACCAGGCATTATAACTAAACAGCAAGAGACTTTGTGGTATGCATGACTGGATCAGGCAACAGGGTGTCCACCAAAGGATTCCTAATGTCAGACAATGACTCAGCAAGTGACCTCCTAAAGAACTCACATATGGTCAATGATAGAGTCCACATTTAGGGGCATACCACACAGATGAAATAAAAAAAATCAAGGATGCACAATAGCATCTGTGATGTAAAAATAATTTTATCACCCTTCTTTAATTCTTTCTGCCCAGTTCCAATCCCGAAGAAGCAACATAAGAGTGAAGAGCAAGGGTAGGAAAGTAGCTCTTGCTCCTTCTCTTCTCCTAGCCCCCAAGGTGAAGCCTGGCCAGGGCTGGAGACAGTGGACTAGATAGATTGGATTAGAGTGTTGGTGGAACAGACAAGAAAAGGTAAATTCAAAGGTCAAAAGTAATTATTAGAGAAGAAAACATCACACCTTACCATGTTGGCCGCCCATTAGGTTCACAGTTCATTAAGTTGGTGACTAAAAGTAAAACAAATTATTTCATTTAAAATGGATTTAAATGGTGGTTTCCTTAGGTTAAAAAAAAAAAAAAAAAAGATTCACCCTGGCCAGCTTGGCTTGGTTAAAGTGCTGGCCTATGGAGCGAAGGCTCATGGTTTCAATTTCTGGTCAAGGGCAGGTGTCTCAGTTGCAGGTTAAATTCCTGGCCCTGATCAGGGCACAAGTAGGTAGCAACCAATGGGTGTGTCTCTCTTATGTTGATGTTTCTCTTACTCTTCTTACTCTCTCTCTCCCCCCTCCCCTTATACCCATTCTTTCTACTCTCTAAATGTCAATGGAAAAATATCTTCATTCCTTTGGTGAAGATTTAAAAAAAAGGTTTCAAAGTCAGATTGCCATCACTAGAAGCTCCTCTGAAAAGATGCTGTGAGCTGGTCAGATTCAGCTTATTTCTCTGGAAAATCTCCCAGCCTGGCAAGCTCAGTGTTATGCAGCCCTCAAGCTGGCTCACTCTCCCACAGTCTCACCAGCAGAGACCCTCTCCTCTTTGTCACCCAACAGTACAGTGTCCAATCTCATCCCCAACTCTCCCATCACTACAGACACTCATTCTCCTCCAGTAAACTATTCAAATTTCGTTTGTTAGCTTGTTTATAAAGTAAATATGTGGGGCATGAAATAAGACATCTGGCATCAACTTATCTAGAATATCAGTGACTATGCTGAAATTACTCTCAAAAGGAACTATATGTTTCCCTGAAGAAATGTTCCAATGCATGATGCAAAATAACTTTGAAGAAAATTAAACTTAACCACAAGTACCTAGACCCCAGGCCACTCAGACATGAATCAAAAACAGTACCAAGGCACTTATTTGTATAAATGTTTAATCAAGAGTAATGTGCAGTGTTATTTACCTGGCATTTCTTGCAAAATAAGGGAGAATAGATGGTTAAAAGCAAGACGAATGTACCTCTATTGGGCATTTTAATCAGTGTTAAAATAATTAAACATTTATATAGTACTTTGGATTTGGGAAAGTTTTATATTGCATTTTCAAAGTTACATTTCTCAAAACTCATTTGAAATAGGTACATTACATTTGGTACCCTCTCTTTGCACGTAAAAAGAATTTACAACCTGGAGAACAAAAATAACTTTCCTTGGGTCACTCAATAATTCACATGAGCTAGAATTATAATCCATTAATTAGTCCCATGCTGAACATTAGATATGAAAAATAGACATAAAAACATTCAGGCAAGATCCAAGCAATCCTTTTGTGGGCAAGAAAAGGAATTGAAAATGAGCAAGCAACTTTCACCTATTACCATTATTGCATATTGCAGTGTGGCCAGAAAGATTAAACATGTTTTACTTATTGACCAGTTGTTTTTATTAAGAATAATTTGATAACTGACTAACACTATCCTGCAAGTAAATAGAACCATGTAGTTGAATCTGAACTATACACTGCAAATTCTGTGAAGTGATTAGCAAATTGAAAATGTGCAAGAGTCAATCAATATGTATTCTGCAGTGACTTTGCATTATGGGTCATTCCACCTAGCCATTTTCAATGTGTTTAACTATTTTTTTATTAATTTATAGTGTATATTAAAAAGTGGAAAAGAAAAAATCCTATCTAATAAAGAGGGAATATGCTAAATGACTGCCACACCCTCAAAGATGGCAGTGCCCACAGCCACAAGATGGCGGTGCCCAGTCCCCTCAGCCCCGCTGGGGCAGCAGGTGTGTGGCACAGCTGGGCCTGCCCCCAGGCGGGTGCGGCCGCTCTGCGCACCTGCCTCCAGAGTCCCCCAGTCCCCTCAGCCCCCCAGCCACCCAGGGCCGGCCCAAGGCACAGGCAAGCCTCGGATGGCAGCTGCCCAGCCACCCAGGGCTGGCCTGAGGGACGACCAAACAAGTGAACAAGCAGGCTGTGTAGGGTGACCAGGCCGGCAGGGGGCGGAGGGGGCATGAGGGGCAACCAGGCTGGTGGGGGGGGGCAGTTGTGGGTGACCAGGCTGGTGGGGGGGGGCAGTTGTGGGTGACCAGGTCAGCAGGGGGAGTGTTGTGGGCGACCAGGATGGCAGGGGGACAGTTGGCAGTGACCAGGCTGGCAGGGGGGGAAGTTGGGGGTGACCAGGCCAGCAGGGGGGGGGGCAGTTGGGGGCAACCAGGCTGGTGGGGAGGGGGCAGTTAGGAGCGACCAGGCCGGCAGGGAGGGGGCAGTTGGGGGTGACCTGGCCGGCAGCGGGGGGCAATTAGGGGCAACCAGGCCAGCGGTGGGGGTAATTAGGGGTGATTAGGCCGGCATGCAGAGGCAGTGAGGGGCGATCAGGTCAGCAAGGGGGGTGGGCAGTTAGGGGCGACCAGGCAGGGAGGCAGGTGAGCAATTAGGAGCCAGCGGTCCAGGATTGTGAGGGGGATGTCCAACTGCCTGTCTAGACCAGCAGTCAGACATCCCCTGAGGGGTCCTGGATTGGAGAGGGTGCAGGCTGGGCTGAGGGGACCCCCCCCCCCATGCACAAATTTCGTACACCAGGCCTCTAGTTACATTATAGTTTGCAATTTCTCAGCAAAAGAAAAGTGGGTAATTGCTTGCTTCAGTGAACAGCCAATAAGTAGAGAAGGAGAAAAAAATAAATATTATCACAGGTTAAATTAAAAAGCATCTGTTTCATTTGTGAAGCTCTGATGTGTAACGCAGAAGCACTTTTGGCCACCATGCTATTAATCTCTTAGTAGCTATAAATTTGTCATGTTAAGAACACTGCAAAGTTAGCTTTAATATACTTTGCTTTTCACATTAATGGCATATAAGGACTCTTATGCCTCACATCATCACTTCAGTGCCTTGGGAAGACCAATGTTCTTGTTCACCTTTCAAAGGGCCACTACCACTTCACCAAATGACTTGTCAGTATTTTGTGGTATTAACCCTTTAAATTAAACTCACTTGTTATTGAAGATTAGAATAAGAGTATGGCTTCCCTTAAGAGATAACATACAATCTTTCCACCTGGACAATTAAGAAGTATTCAAAGTCTCCACTATTAATTAAAATCTGTTCACATCAGACACCTCCTACATAAAGCCAACCTATCAAGACTGGGAGACAAAGCAGATCTATATAATACATAGAAACAAACACAAATAGGCAGCCAAAATGGGAAGAAACATGTCCAAAATGAAAGAACAGGAGAAATCTCCAGAAAAGGAATTAAATGAAATGGAGGCAAAGAATTTACCAAATATTGAATTAAAAAAAATTCTTATAAGGATGTTCAAGGAACTTAGTGAGAACTTCAAAAACTTAATGGGAAGTTCAACAGCATGTAAAAGGACATAGAAGCCATGAAAAAGAACCAGTCAGAAATTAAGAATAAAATATCTGACATCAAGAATATACTTGAAGGAATAAACAGTAGGTTGAATGAAGCAGAGCACTTAATCAGTGATTTGGAAGACAAAGTAGCAGAATATATACAATTAGAGGAGCAAAAGAAAAAGCATTTTTTAAAAATGAGGAGAGTTTAAGTTACCTTTGGGACAACATGAAGTATAACAACATTTGTATCATGGGGGCAAAAGAAGGAAGACAGAGAGAGCAAGGGATTGAGAAACTATTTGAAAAATTAATTGCTGAAAACTTCCCTAACATAATAAAGGAAAAAGACACTGTACAAGCCCAGGAAGTGCAGAGAACCCCAAACAAGAGGAACCCAAAGACATCCACACCAAGACATATCATATTTAAAATAGTAAAGGTTAAAAAAAAAGAGACTCTTAAAAGCAGCAAGAAAAAGACAGTTAGTTACCTACAAGAAAGTTCCCATAGGCTATCAGCTGATTTCTAAACACAAACTTTGCAGGCCAGAAGGGATTGGCACAAAATATTCCAAGTGATGAAAAACAGAGATGGGAATAGAAAATGGTGGCCAAATAGGCAGCAGTGTTATGCACTCCTCCTAGGGTCAGGCCAAAAAAGCAACTAAAATGGAGAACATCCACCCTGAGTAAACAAATAAAACACAGCCGAGGAGACAATTTTCAATAAGGAAGGGCAGAGGATGCCTAGAGAATGCCGCTTGCTAGCCATAACCTATGTGGAATCACCACCGTGCCACAGCAGTGTGTCTGCAGGGAGCATGTGCTGCCAGAGTGAACTCCCACACCAGGCCTCCTCACCAGCCCACTGGGACCGAGCATCCTAGGATCCGGCTCCAAGACCACACAGTGTGTGCCAGCTAGGGGGAACCCTGTACCCCACTCCCACCCTGGACCCCAGAATAGTGCTGCTAGCCCGACCCAGAGCCAGCTGGCACCCCCTCCACCACAGACCCAGGACAGTCCTGACGGGACCATTCAAAGCAACCCAATGCACACCTCACTCTGGGTAACAGGAGAATGTGGACTGAGCCACCCGGGGCAACCCACCCCCGCTTCACACTGAGGAAAGGTGAACTGGAGCAACCCAGCTCACATCTCACTCTGGGCTACAAGAAAGCAAGGACTGTATTACACAGAGCAACCCACACCCACTCCACCCCGAGCACAGGGTCTTGTCACTGGGGCAACCTGGAGTAACCCAGAATGTGCCCCACTCAGGCAATAGGAGAACTCTGATTGTGTGACCCAGAGCAACCCACACCTGCTTCTCCCTGGCCCCTGGGACAGTCCTGCAGGGACTACACAGAGCAACCCAGCACACGCCTCACCAGGCCATAGGAAAGGTCTGCCAGGGCAACCCAGAGCAAGCCATGTGCCCAGCCAAGGGCCACAGGATCAAGCTGCACGTGTGCTGCCAGAGGAACCTAGGGTGTCAACCAGCTACAGGTGCCAAGGCCTCACAGCGAATTGCATGCCAGAGGGCTCTGGGTCCTCACAGGGAGTTGTACACCAGAGGAACTGTGCACACAATCCCACCATCCCAAGCATCTGAAGTAAACAACTGAGGAACCAGGACTGTGGGAGAAGGGGATACAACTCAGAGCAGGGACAATAAAGGTGTGAGATTCAAGGCAGTCCCAGCCTCCAGGCTAATGATTTTTGGACAATTGTCCTGATAGGGTCTTCAACTTCTCAAACCTCAAGAAGGGTGCCCATGGCCAGAAAGAGACAGCAAAAATGGGGAGACAAAGTACCCCACAAGGAAAGAAGAAGGAATCACCAGAAAAGGAATTAAATGAAATGGAGGCATGAAATATGTCATAAAAAGAATTAAGAGTAAGGGTCATACAGTTCATAAACCAGGTAAATGAGAAAATCAACAATTTATGTAAGAATCAAGAGGACATAAAAAATGACATAGCTACAATTAAAAAAAAATGATGGAAAGTTTCTACAGTAGACCAGAAGAAGTGGAATCTGAATTAGTGAGTTAGAAAATAGGGCTGACAATACAGCCAATCTAAACAGCAATTGGAGTAAAAATTAGAAAGCAGGAGGGCAGCTTAAGGGAGCTTTGAGACAACATGAAACGAAGTAACATCCGTATAATAGGGGTACCAGAAAAACGAGAGGAGGAGTAAGAATTAGAAAACCTATTTGAAGAAATTATGACAGAATACTTGCCTAATTTGGGGAAGAAAAAGTCACACAAGCACAGAGAGTCCCAAACAAGATGAACCCCAAAAGACCCACACCAAGATATGTCGTAATTACAATGGCAAATGTTAATGACAAAGAGAGAATCTTAAAAGACTGCAAGAGAGACATAGTTACCTACAAGGTATTTCTCATTATATTACCAAATGATTTATCAACAGAAACAGACCAGGTCAGAAGAGAATGGAATGAAGTATACAAAGTGATGCAAAGCAAGCATCTGAATCCAAGAATACTCTATCCAGTAAGGCTATCATTCAAAATTGAAGGGGAAATAAGGATCTTCACAGACAAAAGAAACCTAAGGGTGTTTATCACTACCAAGCCAGCAATGTAAGAAATGCTAAAGAGACTATTTTAAAAAGAAAAAATAGAAAGGGAAGAAAAACTCAGGCATAAAGAATAAAAATGTCTACAAACAAGTACCTATCAATAATAACCTTAAACGTAAATGGACTACATCCAATCAAAAGACATCGAGTGGCTGAAAGGATAAGAAAACATGATCCATATATATGCTATCTAAAAGAGACCCACCTCAGAACAAGGGATTCACACAGGAAAAAGTAAAACGATGGGAAAATATGTTTCAGGCAATCAGAAATGGAAAAAAAAAGCTAGGGTAGCAATACTTATATCTGAAAAAAATAGACCTCAAAGTGAAGGCTATAACAAGAGATAAGGAAGGACACTTCATAATACTTAAGTGATCGATATAACAAGAGGATATAACTCTGCTAAACATATATGTACCAAATACAAGAGCATCCAAGTACATAAAAATACTTTTGGAAGATATAAGGGGAGAGATCGACAGCAATACAAATCATAGTAGGGGATTTCAATACCCCACTGACATCACTTCATAAATCTTCTAGAGAAAAAATCAGCAAAGAAACACCAATCCTGAATGACTCACTAGATCACATGGACTTAATTGATAACTTCAGAACATTTCACCCCAAAGCTATAGAATGTACATTCTCATCAAGTGCACATGGGACATTTACAAGATAGACCACATATTGGGACAAAGTATCTTCAAGAAAATTGAAATTATATTAAGCATCTTGTCAGATCACAATGGCATAATATTAGAAATAAACTACAATAAAAACAATGAAAAAAATAAAAAACTTGCAGGCTGAATAGCATGCAATTAAATAATGATTGGGTTACCAAAGAGATCAGAGAAGAAATAAAAACATCCTGGAAAGAAATGACAATGAAAGCACAACAATCCAAAATCTATGGGACATAGTGAAAGCAGTCCTGAGAGGGAAGTTTATAGTATTACAGACAACCTCAAAAAAAAAAGAAAAAGAAAAAGAAAGAAAGAAAGAAAAACTGGTAATAAATTATCTTACTCTACAACTTAAAAATTAGAAAGAGAGCAACAAGAAAACCCCAAAGTGAGCAGAAGGAAGGAAATAAAGATCAGAGTGGAAATAAATGACTGAGAGGAAAAAAAAGGACTTAAATAGTTACTTTTTGAAAGTGGAAATACAGAAGGCCAAGAGACATATGAAACCATGCTCAAAGTCACTAAACATCTGAGAGATGCAAATCAAAATGACAATGAGGTACCTTCTCACACCTGTCAGAAGGGCTATCAGCAACAGATCAACAAATGACATGTGCTGGAGAGCATATGGAGAAAAAGGAACCTGCTTGCACTGCTGCTGGGAATGCACACTGGTGGAAAACAGTATGGGGTTTCCTCAAAAAATTAAAAATGGAACTCTCATTTGACCCAGTAATCTCACTTCTAGGAATATATCTCAAGAAAATAGAAACACCAATCAGAAAGGATGCATGTATCCCTATGTTCATAGCAGCAAAATTTATAATAGCTAAGATTTTGGAAACAACCTAAGTGTCCATCAGCAGATGAGTGGATTAAAAAAGTGTCATACATCTAAACAATGGAATACTACACTGCAGTAAAAAAAAAAGAACTCTTACCATTCGCAAAAAGCATGGATGTACATGGAAGGCATTATGCTAAGCAAAATAAGTCAGTTGGAGAAAGATAAATATCACATGACCTCACTCCTTTGTGGAATATAATGAACAACATAAAGTGATGAACAAAAATAGACTCAGAGACAGAGAAACATCAAACAGACCGTCAAACTTCAGAGGGAAGGCAGTGGCAGGGGCGGGGGGGGTGGTAAGGGATCAACCAAAGGACTTGCATGCATGCATATAAGCATAACCAATGGACACAGATGCTAGGGGTTGAGGGCATGTGCTGGGGGATGGGGGTGGCCGGGAAGAGGTCAATGGGGAGAAAATGAGACATACCAGTATGTAATACTATATGTAATACTTTAAACAATAAAGAATTTTTTAAAAAAGAAGAAAAAGAAAAACAGAGACATACAACCAAGACTACTATAGTCAAAAAGCTGTCATTTAAAATTGAAGGCAAAAGAAAGAGCTTCTGCACTGGCTGGTTTTGCTCAGTGTTTAGAGTGTTGGCCAGCAGACCAAAGTGTGGTGGTTGTGATTCCTTGTCAAGGGCATATACCTCAGTTACAAGTTCAATCCCAGTCCCTGTTGGGTTGTGAGTGGGAGACAACCAATGAATGTGTCTCTCTCACATTGATGTTTTTTCTCTCTCTTTCTGCTCTCTCTCTCCCCCCGCATCCTTTCCAATCTCTCTAAAAATCAATGGAAAAATATCCTCACTCCTCAGGTGAGATATATATATACACACACATATATATATATATGTATACGTATATATGTATATATATGTGTGTATATATATATATATGTATACTGGTATATATATATCTCCATACGCAAGGGAAACCAAGGAAAAAATAAATCAAACTAAAAAGTTTTTGCAGAGAAACCAAGATGGCGGCATACGTAAACACCTAAACTGCTGCCTCGCACAACAATATCAAAACTACAATTAAAAGACAAAACGGACACCATCCAGAATCACAGGAAAGCTGGCTGAGTGGAAATTCTACAACTAGAAGAAAACAGGAAAGCACATTGAGACTCAGAGGAGCTGCAAAAGGCTGAGGTACGGAGACTTGCATGTGGAGAGGATGGGCGGTTGTGTGCATGGGCGGCTGAGTGCGTGGATGGCTTTTTAAAGTGGGAGGGAGAAGGAAGCTCCCGACTGCACTGAACTCCAGTTCCGGGCAAGTTTTTGGAAACCCCGACTCATTCGGGGAGAAACTGGACTGTCTGGCAGTGGGCAAAACTTGAGGGCGGCTTTCTCTCAGAGGTGCTTGAAGCGATTACTGAGGGACACTGAGACCCAGGGGCCTCATAGGGCAGGGCTGACAGGAAACCAAGGCTGTCTGCTCCACCCTGAAACTCCGCCCCATCCAAGCTGAGCACAGAGGCTTTTGCAATTTTGAAAATCTTGTCTCATGAGAGTGTCTACAGCACAGAAATTCTCCCAGCATAGACACAGCTGATCCTCACAGCCAATTGGCCTGGAGGTCATTTCCTCCCAGTGATACCAACAACAATCAAAACTTAATTACAACAAGGCTGTACACACAGTCCACAAAGGGGTGCACCAAGAGTGTCCACCTCAGGTAACTAGGGAGGCTGAGCCACTGTGCCCTAGAAGACACCTACCACACAAAGCTACTCTACCAACTCAGGGAAGCAGCCAAAATGCAGAGATAAAGAAACAGATCACAAATGAAAGAAATGGGGGAAAACAAATGACTGGATATAGAGTTTAAAACCACAGTTATAAGGTTTTTCAAGAATTTCCTAGAAAAGGCCGATAAATTTAGCGAGACCCTTGAGGATATGAAAAAGGACCAACTAGAAATTAAACATACACTGACTGAAATAAAAAATATTATACAGAGACCTAACAGCAGACTAGAGGACCGCAAGAATCAAGTCAAAGAGTTGAAATACAAAGAAGCAAAAAACACTCAGCCAGAAAAGCAAAAAGAAAAAAGAATCCAAAAAGTTGAAGATAGTGTAAGAAGCCTCTGGGACAACCTCAAGCAAACCAACATCCGAATTATGGGGGTGCCAGAAGAAGAGAGAGAGCAAGATACTGAAAACCTATTGGAAGAAATAATGACAGAAAACTTCTCCCACCTGGTGAAAGAAATAGACTTACAAGTCCAGGAAGCACACAGAACCCCAAACAAAAGGAATCCAAAGAAGACCACACCAAGACACATCATAATTAAAATGCCAAGAGCAAAAGACAAAGAGAGAATATTAAAAGCAGCAAGAGAAAAACAGTTAATTACCTACAAGGGAGCACCCATATGATTGTCAGCTGATTTCTCAACAGAAACTATGCAGGCCAGATGGGAGTGGCAAGAAATATTCAAAGTGATGAATAGCAAGAACTTACAACCAAGATGACTCTACCCAGCAAAGCTATCATTCAGAATTGAAGGGCAGATAAAGCTTCACAGATAAGAAAAAGCTAAAGGAGTTCATCACCACTAAACAAGTATTATATGAAATGCTGAAAGGTATTCTTTAAGAAGAGGAAGAAGAAGAAAAAGGTAAAGATAAAAATTATGAACAACAAATACGTGTCTATCAACAAGTGAGTCTAAAAATCAAGTGAATAAAAAATCTGATGAACAGAATAAACTGGTGAATATAATAGAATCAGGGGTGAATATAATAGAAAGGGAGTGGACTGACAATTCTCAGGGGGGAAGGGGTGTGGGAAGTGCGGGAAGAGACTGGACAAAAAGCCTACACCTATGGATGAGGACAGTGGGGGAGTGAGTAAGGGCAGAGGGTGGGGTGGGAACCGGGTGGAGGGGAGCCATGGGGGAAAAAAGAGGAACAATTGTAATAATCTGAACAATAAATATTAAATTAAAAAAATAATAAAATACAAATAAAAAGTTTTTGCAAAGCAAAGAAAACCATCAACAAAAGGAAAAGACAACTCACTGAATGAGAACATATTTTCCAATGAGATATCTGATAAGGGGTTAATATCCAAAATTGATAAACTACTTATACAACTTGACATCAAAAAACAAACAATCCAATTAAAAATTGGGCAAAGGATCTGAATAGACACTTCTTCAAAGAGAACATATGGAAGACCAATAGACATATGAAAGGATGCTCATGTCACTCATTGTCAGAGAAATGCAAATTAACACCATAATGAGATATCACCTCACACCTGTCAGAATGGCTGCCATTAATAAATCAACAAACAGCAAGTACTGGCAAGGATGTGGAGAAAAGAGAACCCTCGTGCACTGTTGGTGGGGATGCAGATTGGTGCAGCCACTGTGAAAAACAGTATGGAGTTTCCTCAAAAAATAAAAAATGAAACTGCCTTATGACCCAGAGATTTCACTTCTGGGAATATATTCAAAGAAACCCAAGACACTAATTAGAAAGAATATATGCATCCCTATGTTCATTGCAGTGTTATCTATAACAGCCAAGATTTGGAAGCAGCCCAAGTGCCCATCAGTAGATGAGTGGATCAAAAAACTGTGGTACATTTACACAATGGCATACTACTGGGCTGTAAAAATGAAGAAAATATTACCTTTTGCATCAGCATGATTGAATTATGCTGACTGAAATAAGCCAGAGAAAAATAAATACCATATGATTTCACTTATATGTAAAATCTAATGAAAAAAACAAAAAACTAATAAAATAGAAACAGACTCATAGATACAGAAAACAGACTGACAGCTGTCACAGGGAAAGGAGCGTTGGAAGCTGAGTGAAAAAGGTGAAGGGATTAAGCAAACACAAACACACACACACTCAAAACCTAAACTAGACTCACAGATACAGACAATAGCATGGTGATCACTAGAGGGAAAGGAGGGTGGGGGAATAGAAGAGGGTACAGTGGGATAAGTGGTGATGGAAGGAAACTTGACTTTGAATGGTGGACACACAATATAATACACAGATGGTGTATTATAGAATTGTATACTTGAAACTTATCCTATATAATAAAAGCCCAGCGACCGTTATGGTTTAACGACCAGAATGACCAACGACCAGATGACCAGCTGGTAGCTATGACAAGCACTGATCCAGACCTTGCTGTTGGCACCCTGACAGCCCAGATTCCTGTTCACCCACACCCTGGACCCTGATAGCAGGGAAGTGGGATCCCCATTCCTTATGGAATCGGCCGTTGGTCAGCTTGCTGTTGGCACGCTGACAACCCTGAATCCCATTCGCCCGCACCCCAGACCCTGACAGGAGGGAGGAGGGAGCCAGATAACCAGATACCCGAATTCCTTTGCAATGTGCAAGAATTCGTGCACCAGGCCACTAGTATAATTATATTAACCAATATTACCCCAACAAATTCAATAAAAAATAAAATAATTAATAAAAATATGTTCATATATCCATAAGGAGATTCAAGTTCCACTTCCCTCAAAAATATTATCAAGGATTTGATCCAACATTATAGATAAAATGCTGATGCACAGCATTGATTTAGTAGTGTTAATTCGGTATTTAATTTTGTGTTCTTTAGTTACGTTAAACTTTAGCATTCTCAGATTTTATTTCATGCCCCAAGAATTAATATATGACTCAATATATTGTGAAAATCCACAGTTTAATTTAAAAGACTTTAAATGGCTTCAGTTATGTTCACTACATTTAACAAATATATTCATAAAATCTGTATAGTTTTTACTGTGAACAGGAAACAGAACTCTCTATGATTGTTTAAAGATTAAGTTTTACCAGCTTCTCTAACACACTGCTTCCTCATGTGGTTCCATCTTATCCAAGTTCTTAGAGGGAAATTCTAGAAAATTAGTTGTCTCAATGGGATAAGCCCCCAGAAAGAGTTCTGATCTTTAATGCTGTTCACTCATAACTTCAGAAATCATGATCTCATTCTATTATTAACTTTCTTGGCATATCAAGACACAGGAGAAATGAAATCAGACTGGTGATTGCCATTTTTGTTTTTGAACCACTTAAGCAAGTCAGGTCATTTCTCTATGCCCATTTCCTCATCTACAACTTATCAAGCATGGACCAACTTATTTCTATAGGTTCTTTCAAATGTAAATCGATATGGGGAGGAGGATGTCACCAAGAAGATGACATGAGGCTCCTGAATTTCCCTCTTCCCACAGATGCACTAAATATACATTCACACATGGATCATTTCTCTCTGAGAGAAATTCCAAAACTAGTTAAGTGACTCCTACACATCAGGTGACTAAAAAAGTACCCACAACTTCAACAAGTAGGAAAGTCTAAGATACACTTTGCCATTAAGTCCCACAGCACCATTCAATCTGGAGGGAACCCCCAACTCCTAGCATCTCCCTTATTAGAGAAGGGGTTGGGTAAAAGGGTACAAGCTTTTATTTATGAGATGAATAAGGTCTGAGGATCTAAGGTACAACAATGTAACTATAGTTGATAATACTGTATTGTATAATTGAAATTTGCTAACAGAGTAGTACTTAGGTGTTTTCACAAAAAAAGGGGTAAATATGAGGTATGATGTGTGAATTAACTCAATTGTAGAAACCCTTTAATAATGTGTATCAAATCATCACATTATATACTTCAAATATATTAACATTTTGTCAATTATACTTCAATAAAGCTGAAAAAGTAAATTAGACCTAAAATAATTCTTTTCTTTCTTTTTTTTTTAAATATATTTTATTGATTTTTTACAGAGAGGAAGGGAGAGGGATAGAGAGCTAGAAACATCGATGAGAGAGAAACATCAACCAGCTGCCTCCTGCACACCTCCCACCAGGGATGTGCCCGCAACCAATGTACATGCCCTTGACCGGAATCGAACCCGGGACCCTGGAGTCCGCAGGCCAACGCTCTATTCACTGAGCCAAACCGGTTTCGGCTAAAATAATTCTTTATGAGAAAAGTATCCTATCTAATAAAAGAGTAATATGCAAATTGACCATCACTCCAACACACAAGATGGCTGCCCCCATGTGGTCAAAGATGGCCACCCCCATGTGGACACAATATGGCTGCTAGAAGATGGCCAGCAGGGGAGGGCAGTTGGGGGTGACCAGGCCAGCAGGGGGGGCAGTGAGGGGCAACCAGGCCAGCATGGTGGGGCAGTTACGGGTGACAAGGCCAGCGAGGGGGGGTGGTTGGGGGTGACCAGGCTGGCAGGTGGGGGGCAGTAAGGGGGAACCAGGATGGTGGTGGGGGAAGGTAGGGGCGAGCAGGCAGGCAGGCAGGTGAGCTGTTAGGAGCCAGTGTTCCCAGATTGTGAGAGGGATGTCCAACTGCTGGTTTAAATCGGCAGTCGGACATCCACTGAGGGGTTCCCGATTGGAGAGGGTGCTGGCTGGGCTGAGGGGACTTTCCCCACCCCGTGCATGAATTTTGTGCACCGGGCCTCTACTTCTATATAAACTACTTAACCTCATGATTAGGACAGTTGAAGATAATCAAACCTTATATTTCTTTGAGGTTAAAACTTGTATTTCCTTCTCTTTTTTTTTAATATATTTTTTATTTTATTTTATTTTTAGAGAGAGAGGGAGAGAGATGAAACATGGATATGAGAGTGAAACATTGATTGGCTGCTTCCTGCATGCCCCCTACCAGGGACTGAGCCTGAAACCTGGGCATGTGCCCTGAATAGGAATCGAACCAGCAATCTTTTGGTGCACACAACAGTGCCCAACCAACTGAGCCACACCAGCTAGTCCGTGTATTTCCTTTCCATTAGAGGAGGACTGGTGGAGTTAGCTTCATATACATACACCTAAATCTGCTTGTTGGTTCCCCCATAAATAATAATCCAGAAGCAATAAGTATAACACTTTTCTGACAAGAGTATACTTTCAGTTAAACTTCAGCAATCCAGGAATTTGGAAGCCAACACATTTTTAGGCAGAATTGCTGGGAGATTCTGCAACAGCTTTCAGCTCACTACACTGCTGTCTTTGGCATATTATTAGGGAGATTAACTTTAAGCACATACTGGTTTAGCTCTGAGCAAGATGAGTGACCTTTTGTTTCCATTAGGGTAGTGGGTTTGCTATAAATCCCTAAGTGTTAAATTCTGGGGACCTAGAGATAAGCAGCTGCTGAGGGCTTTGCATTCTCTCCTGTTATCTGAAAACACCCACAGCACATACTACAAAACCTACCCACTTGAAGAAAGCTTTAAAGGCCTATGCTAAATGTGAATTTATTCAGGGCATTACAGATGAGCTGTTTTCATAGATGGTTAGACCTGAAGCAGCCCTCAAGAGCTCATCCTGTTCAACTTCCCAACCTCATTGCTTTGTTCATGTTATCTTAAAAGATATGCATACCACGTTCACTCCAGACCCAACCTTCCCTACATTTGACTAATAGCTGCTTGCTATTCTTAATCACTGCATAGCATTCATTCCAACGCTAAAGGAGAGTTTAAAGTACACACAATATTATTTAGTTATATAAATTAAAAACAAAGACAAATTATTGACATACTGCAAGACTATCCAACATTCTGGTTGAGTGTAAGATTTTAATGTATATTTAGACACAATTAAGTTTCCCTTAGGTTAAAATATATACACTGACCACCTATAATTCAAATATCAGGAAATGTTGATCAAACTTTAGCTCAAACTATGAGTACAACATGATGCCAGTTGCAATCCCATGCTTCATTTATGCAAATGCAATTAATTGCTTCACTCAAAAATATCCACCTTTGGGATTCACTGTCTAATGGAATGGAATGTGTGCATTAGCCCCCCAAACCGCACATGGAAGACCTTTATTGACAAATTTCCTTATCTATAACAAAGAATGGTAGTACAGCCTCTCATTTATTTAAAAGAACTTGGGAAAGATTAAATAAGCATTATCTTGAAAAGTTCTGAAAAGATTATTCAAAACCAATTAAACACAATATATGGAAAGACACAATGCCTTGACCACTGTGAATGAGTGTACTGTGCATGGTTAGTGATTCTGTCTTTGAAGTGAGAAGGAAGGGAGCCTTTTTTGAGAGAGTCACATCCTCATTTGAACCCCTCACTCCTTCGCGCCCTGAAATTAATCAGCATGCAGCAAATCTGCTCTCTAGTCAGAGTTAAAAATGTGGCAGCCTGCTGCGCCTGCCATCTTGACACAGCAATTACAGTGCAAGATCAAGACATTATTATCAATCTCTGGATGCAGTTCCAGTAACAGCCCTCCTAAAAGAGAGTAAATCAGAGAGCAAAAGACAGGGAGACAACTGCACAGAGAGGAAGGGGGCAAGGGAAAGCAAGGAACAGAGATAAAAACAAAGCTCTAGAGAAGAATAAATGACAGAGGAAACAGGGCACCAAAAATTCATGGCTGAATCCCATTTTATTTTCAACAGGCACATTTGGCAGATTTGATTAGCATTAATAAATAAAGCCTAACAGAACTTGGGAAGTAGAAAGTGAGCCTGAAATTTATTTTCCAGATTTGAGATGAGCATAAGGTGAGTTTCAAGGAAAAGTGTTAAGTAGGGAAAGTCATTTGGGAACCTGCCAGTCCTTCCCATTTAATTTAACAACATGTGCTGAGTGTCCATTCAGTGTCCCATTTTATATAAAAGAATGGAAACTAGGCACAGTCCTTATGTTAGGGGCAAAAATAGAATATTGGGGACTAGCTATGTTTATGGGAAATATTAATCATGCTCCGTTAACCATGATTGCCTTATGTTGGTTAAAGAAAGGGCATTCTGACCTGGCTGAGAGTTGTATGCCCTGGGACCTGGGAGTCAACCTTGGAATGCAGTCTATTCTCATTCAAGACCTGTGTATTATCATGGAAAGATTAACAAACTTGTTGCCCAAACAATGGAATCCCACGCTAGCCTCCTACTTCCCCCCATGCCTATAGTCCCTGGTTTCCCATGTAATCTTTGTCCTACCCTATATAAGCAGCTGGCTTATGGGGGGCTGCAGACAGATTTTTGTGGATGACCTGCTGCTCTTCCATACTGCCGTCAGTATTGGAATAAATGCTCATATGTGATTCAACCCTGTCTCTGCTTAATTGGCTCAAGTAGTGACAGGCAGCACGGACCCATTGATTGTCTGGTTACACTTACTTCAAGGAGTTTAGGGTCTGGGGACATGGTGGTGTTAATGTAAAAACATTCAAACCTATAACGAATTTTTGTGAGTTTATTTGAACCAAACTGTCAACAATTGCCAGGAAGCAAAATCTCAATGTATTGGGACAATGCTCCAGAGAATGGTTTTTTGTTGTTGTTATGTTGTTGTTTTTTTACCTATTTTTTTAAAATATATTTTTATTGATTTTTTACAGAGAGAAAGGGAGAGGTATAGAGAGTTAGAAACATTGATGACAGAGAAACATTGACCAGCTGCCTCCTGCACACCTCCTACTGGGGATATGCCTGCAACCAAAGTACATGCCCTTGACCGGAATCGAACCTGGGACCTCTCAGTCCGCAGGCCAACGCTCTATCCATTGAGCCAAACCAGTCAGGGCTTTACCTATTTTTATACATTACAATCAAAGGAGGAGATGTAGATGGATTACATGAAATCCATTAGTGATAGATTAGAGAGGTGGGAGAAAACAAAGGTGGGGGCAGGGGGGACTTCTGGGATTGGATAAAGAGTAAAATGATAGACACATACTTCTTTTACTTAGGTGGGTACAAGATAGATAACAGTCAACAATTAACATAGTAATAATAACAATGAAGGGATTTGTGGTATCTGTCCTGGCACCCAGGGAATTTAGTTGTGTCCTGAGAGGTCCAGAAAAAAGGGTGGTTACAAGTTACTCTGACATTTCAAGGATATGTTATTATAGATGCAAAAAGACAATAGGCTCAGTTAAGGTAAAGATTGACCTTGTCAGGGAAGATGCTGTCCTAGGATGTGACTACCTACCATAACTGCTTTTAAAGTTTTAATTTTAGGCCATCCTTGTGGTTACTTTAGGTCTTAAGAGTTTGCAAGACTGCCATGTAGGCCTTCCCTGAGCTGTCAGATTAGCATGTGGCCCCTTTCGTCCACAGTGGGAAACATTCATAAATAGTTAGAATGAAGTAAATCAAGTATCTACTTAAACATGTGAACAGCCTTTTTTCTGTAGCTGACACTTAATTCAGAGGATGAAGTCCAGGGTTCCTCTCCTCCTGACTCAACACCAGAGATCCTTTTAACCCTACTCTTCCATTACTCATTCTAATGCCCCATGCTCTAGAATTTTCTCCTTCCCAGTGACCATGTCCAAGAACATTCCTGGAAATTCCTGCACAACCACTGCTGTCTGCTAGATAACTGTTAGAAAAAACCCTCTGCAGTATAATCTGGAAATACAATCTAGAAAGTAAACATATAATCTAGGGATTAAACATATGGACTTTGGAGTCAGGCAGCATGGAGTCAAATCACTCGACTGCATCTTACTAGCTTTATGATTTGTCAAGTTACTCATTCTTTTTAAGTATTATCTGTAAAATAAGGTTAATAATTGTATTTATTTCATAGTATTGTTGAAAGAATTAAATGAGCATATAATAAACACCTAAAATATTAGCTATTATTTTCTATTTTGGGGGCAGTATTAGTTTGCCTGGACTGCCATAACAAAAAACCACAGACTGAGTGGCTTAACTAACAGAAGTTTATTTTCTCACAGTTCTGGAGGCTGGAAGTACAAGATCAAAGTACCAGCAGGCTGGTTTCTCCTAAGGCCTGCCTCCTTGGCTTGCAAAGGGCCACCCTTTTTCCACCTTTCACAGGGTTTTCTCTGCACACACATGACCCTGGTATCTCTTTGATATCCTCTTCTAATAAGAATATTAGTCAGACTGGATTACAGCCTACACACAAGACCTCATTTACAGTAACCATAATTGACTCCTTAAATTCCCTATCTCCAAAAACAGTTACATTCTGAGGTAGTAGGGATTAACACTGCAAAATAAGAATTTTGGGAGGGACACATTCAGTCCATAATAAGAGGTATAAGATGCTTACAATAAAGTAAAGTCATATGTATGCACATTCACACACACACACACACACACACACACACACACACACACACGTGACTACCTCCTAGAAGATGACATAGAAATCTTTCTATTTACCCCAAAGGCTCTATCATGTGCCTTTGCAACCATTACCATCTTTTTTTCCTGAAATAACCACTATTTTGATGTCTATCATAATAGACACATTTTGCTTGTCCTTCAATTTCATATAAATGAAATAATACTGTGTGTACTTTTTTGTGTCTGGCCTCTTGTAGTCAACAATCTATATATAAAAGCCTAATATGCAAATTGTCCCCTCGGGAGTTCAACCAGGAGACCAGGAGTTCGATTGCTCACTGTGACGTGCGTCAACCACCACGGGGCGGTGAGTAACGAAGGAAGGCTCTGGCTGGCAGCCAACAGCCAGGGAAGGGAGGCCCCAGCCGGCAGCCAGAGGGAAGGCCCCAGGTGGCAGCCAGAAGGTCCCAATCGGCCCTGATCGCTGGCCAGGCCTAGGGACCCTACCCGTGCCCAAATTTCAGGCACCGGGCCTCTAGTATATCTATAAAATCTACCTGTTTAGTTCCATGTTGCAGTAGCTTGTTCTTTTTAACTGCTATGTATCGATATATTACAATTAACTCATTCACCCAATGAAAGGCATTTGAATTATTTTCTGTTTGAGGATATTATGAATAAATTTGCTATGCATAATCATACACTCTCTTATTGAACATATGCATTCATTTCTCTTGAATGGAATTGGTTATTGAGAGGTATACTGCTTAATTTACAAACAAATGAAATTTTCTAGGTATTTTTTATTTATTTCTAGTTTAATTTCAATGCCATTGGAAAACATATGTTAAATTATTTCAATCTTTGACATTTATTGATATTTGCTTTGATACCAATGCATGGTCTATTTTTATAAATATTCTATGTTCACTTAAAAAGAATGTCTATTCTGCAATTGCACAGTACAATGCTATAAAACTGCAATTAGTGCCAATTAAGTCAAGTTAGTTCCTCTTTTTTCATATCTTATATGTATTTCCTCATTTTTTATTATTAAAGTCTGTAGTTAATTATGTTTTTTCTATTTCCTTTTTATTAACCTTATTTATATATTTTTAAACTGTGGTAGTAGATGCAGAGAATTTGGGCTATTACATGTTCCTATTGAATTGACTTTTTTCATTATAAAATGTAGCACTATCTCTGGCAATATTTTCCTATAAAACTATTTTATCTTATGTTACTAAAGCCATATCTACTTTATTTTGGTTAATATGTTAATGGTACATTTTTTAAATACTTTATCTTTTTAATATGTTTTTACTGATTTCAGAGAGAGGAAGGGGCAGAGAGAGACCGAAACATCAATAATGAGAAAGAATCATCGATTGGCTACCTCCAGCATATCCCCCATCAGGGCTGGAGCCCAAAACCCAGGCATGTGCCCTGATGGGGAATGGAACTTTGACCTCCTGGTTCATGGGTCGATGTTCAACCACTAAATCACACCTGCTGGGCAATACTTTTGCTTTCAATTTTCTTTCTGAAGATATTTAAAGTGTTTTACCTATAAGTTTATGTAATTATCTTATTAGCCAACATGATCACCTTTTGTAAGTGGAGTATTTAGTCCAGATGAATTTCAATTAATTGCTCATATACTTGGGTTTGCTGTTTGTTTTAATATTTTTTTCTCTATGTGTTTCTTTTTTTCTTGCCTTCCTTGGAATAAATCAAACTTTTCTAAATTATTCAATATTTTCCATTATCAGCTTTTAAATTATACAGTCTTTCATTATTCTCTGGGCAATAAAAAACTTACATTTTCTTGTTTTAAAATTGAATTTCTCTGACTTGCTTTTATAAATTCTGGGTATCTTCTGGAACTACAAATATATTCCTCTATTTTCTTGAATATATTAATTGCATTCATTTTAAAAGTCTTTGCTGAAAATATAAATATTTGAGTCATTGATGTGTCTCTTCCTATTACCTGCTGCATTTCTTGGTATCCAGTCAATTAGCCTTTTTTTTGGCTTACCTTATAATTCTGATTTGAAGCCAGACATTGTGGAAAATAAATTGTAGAGGCTCTTGATATTTTCTTTCTCCAAACATATTAAAATATGTTGAAAGGTATTTAGAGTTTGGGGTGGAACACTTATTCTCCTATAGACTTGCTTTAGTTTTTGATAGGCCTGGGCTGTTTGGGTTTTGCTCTTAGTCCTAGGAGGATATAACCTTTTCAGGACCTCAAGGGAATGCCTAAGGTTTACTGGGCCTAATTTGAAAGGATTTGAACATCCATGTACAAGTCCCTCACACTGAACTACTGTCTCTATTCAGCTCTTCAACCTCCAGCTGCTGCTATCTTCATGGTTTTGTGAAATTTTTCTCTATATTTGTGCAGCTTAGGAGGCAATCCCTTAAAGGGAAATCATATATGGATTTTTATCCTCCCTCCTCCATGGAACCATTCTCTCTGGAATTTTACCTCTCTGGAAATCTTTTTGTCTGCATCCTCAACCCAATGAAATTGATGCTTTTTGTTTGTGCTCTATTCCCCTGCTTAGTTGCTCTCCAGTATCATGTCTGTCTGTCTCCCCTCTTCCCTCCATCTCTCTCTCTCTCTCTCTCTCTCTCTCTCTCTCTCTCTCTCTCTCTCTCTCTCTCTCTCTCTCTTTCTCTCTCTCTCTCACACACACACACACACACACACACACACACACACACTCAGTTCTTGTGGTTTTTTTTTTATTGGCCAGTGGGTTGATCCAGTAGCCCAATAGCAGCTACTTTGTCATGAACAGAATAGGTACTTCCGGGCTACTGTTTTGAAAATATTAGTGTGTTTCCCCCAGATGAGAGTTGTAGTTTAATAGCAGGTAGACTTTAGTGCCCCATCAAATAATGTTAATGAATGTGGGTTCTGGTACTATGGTGATACTCAGGGAAACTGGTGGTGCTTCTGGGAACATTATGGACAGCTGTGACCACAAGGATAGTGTTCAGGTGAGACATACATGTAATAGCCTCTTGATCATTATGTATCTAGGATTTTGAGAAAGAGCAGAGTGAGAAAGAGGATGAATAAATGAACTTAGGAGAGAGTAAGAAGTTTGTAATTATTTGGAAAATGCATGTCAAATAAAGATCATGAAATCAATTAAACATTTATGGAGTACTTGGGTATTTAGTGATTTTCTAGACACAGTGGTAGTACTGAAAGCTTTTTATTTTGGAGTATTTGTCCACACCAAGTTAATAGTGTTTTTGAAATGAAAAAGATGAAATGACAGATGGTTACTGGACTTATCATGGTGATCACTTCATAAAGTATATAATGAATCGTTATGTTGTACACATGAAACTAATTAATATTGTATGTCAACTATATTTTGATAAAAGGAAAAAAGTACTTACCTTTGATAAAAGGTAAAAAAAAAAATTAAATGGAAAATAGAAAATAAAATTCAACCCCTATATAGCAATTCACAGTAGTAATAAGATTTCTGAAAGAAGTACAAAGTAGAACTAAGTAAGTATATATCAAGCTTAAACCTATCTCCATTTAAAATAAGCTGAAGCAAATAAAACAAATCACCAGGATATTCAGTTCCAATTATCAACAGGATTAAAATTTTAGATCTGCGCACATTTCAAAAAATAACTGTTGCCAACTTGCCCTTTATCACATAGGGGGCAGGATGGAAAACACAAATTTGCATGTCCTAAATAAGACATTATGGTTAAAATGATAGTTATCTGTATTTCTTTTTTTTTTTTTCCTATTATCAAATTCTAGGGTTTTGTTGGATGCTGGTTAATGGCATTTTAGACTTAGTAGAGAACACAATTTTTGAGGCCATGGAGTTTTCAGGAATGTTTGAAGTAGGATTAAAACTTAATTCCATTTATACATGGTTGCACCCCAGATTTACTGAATCACAATATCCAATTATTTTCACCAATATCTATAAACATTTCTGACATAGACCCAGGTTTAAAAACCACTGTTTTAAACTAGGAGTTACAGCTTATCACTTCTTAATTTGCATAGTGGCATTCAAATTGAACACAAATGAATTATAAAGAGAACAACAAGAAAACTCCAGAGGAATTAGAAGAAGGATATAATAAAGATCAGAGCGAAAATAAGTGACATAGAAACTAAAAAAACAATACAAAAGATCAATAAATCTAAGATCTGGTTCTTTGAAAAGATAAATAAGATTGATGAACCCTTAGCCAGGCTCATCAAGAAACAAAGAGAGAGGACTCAAATATATAAAATCAGAAATGATAGAGGCTATATAACAACAGACACCACAGAAAAACAAAGGACTGTAAGCAAATACTATGAACAACTATATGCCAACAAACTGGACAATGTGGGTGAAATAGGCAAATTGCTAGAAACATACAATCTTCCAAAACTCAATCAGAAAGAATCAGAAAACCTGACTAGGCCAATAACAACCGATGAAATTGAAGCAGTAAAAAAAAAAAAACACAAACAAAACAAACAAACAAAAAACTTACAGGAAACAAAAATCCTGGACTAGGATTGATTTACAGGTGAATTTTACCAAATATTCAAAGAAGAACTAACACCTATCCTCCTCAAACTAGTCCAAAAAAATTTAAGAGGAAGAATCCCTTCCAAACTCTTTTTAGGAAACCAGCATTATCCTAATTCCAAAACCAGATAAAGATACCACAAAGAAAGAAAATTACAGGCCAATATCCCTGATGAACACAAAGGCTAAAATCCTCAACAAATTTTAGCAATGTATTAAAAAGGTCATAAACCCTGACCAACGGGATTTATTGCAGGGATGCAAGGCTGGTACAATATTCACAAATCAATAAATGTGATGCATCATATAAACAAATTATAAGATAAAAATCACATTTGACAAAATCCAGCATCCTTTTTTGATAAAAACTCTCAGTAAAGTGGGAAGAGCGGGCTCATATCTCAACATAATAAAGGTCATATATGACAAACTTACAGCCAACATAATACTCAATGGGCAAAAACTAAAAGTGTTTCCCTTAAGAATAGGAACAAGACAAGGATGTCTGCTTTCACCACTCTTATTCAACACTAGAGGCCCGGTACACAAAATTCGTGCACTTGCGGGGGCAGGGGGGTGTTGGTAGGAGGTCCCTCAGTCCAGCCTGTGCCCTCTCACAGTCCAGGAGCCCTTGGAAAATGTCTGACTGATGGCTTAGGCCCGCTCATCCTTAGCACTACTGTAGAGGCAGGAGAGGCTCCCATCACCACCACTGTGCTCTCCAGCTGTGAGCCTGGCTTCTGGCTGAGTGGCACTTCCCCTGTGGGAGTGCACTGACCATCAGGGGGCAGCTCCTGCATTAAGCATCTGCCCCCTGGTAGTCAGTGTGCATCATAGAGACCAGTCATTCCGCCATTTGGTCAATTTTCATATTAGCCTTTTATTATATAGGATAGTACTGGAAGTCCTAGCCATAGTGATCAGATAAGAATAATAAATAAAATGCCTCAATATTGGAAAGGAGGAAGTAAAACTGTCTTTATTCGTAAATGACATAGAAAATCCTAAAGACTCTGCCAGGAAACTACTGGACTTAATAAATGATTTTGGCAAGGTAGCAGGATACAAAATCAACATCCAGAAATTGATGGCATTTTTATAAACCAGTAATAAATTCTCAGAAAGAAAAACTAAAAAAGCAATCCCAATTACCATTGCAACAACAACAACAAAATAAGATACTTAGGAATAAACTTATCTAAGGAAGTAAAAGTCCGGAATATTTGGAAAACTATAGGACATTGAAAAAAATAGAGGAAGGTAGAAACAAATGGAAGCATAAACCATGTTCATGGATTAGAAGAATTAACATCATTAAAATGTCTATACTACCCAAAGCAACCTATAGAGTCTATGCAATCCCTATTAAAATACCAATGGCACACTTCACAGAGCTAGAAAAAATACTCCAAAAATTTATATGGAATCATAAAATACCCCAAATAGCTGCAGAAATCTTGAGAAAAAAGAATGAAGTAGGAGAGAGGGTCACAATACGAGATATCAAACTATCCTACAAAGCCATTATAACCAAAACAGCCTGGTACTTGCACAAGAACAGACATATACACCAATGAGTCAAAATAGAGACCCCAGAAATTGACCCACACCATTATGGTCAATTAATATTTGACAAAGGAGGCAAAGACATACAATGGAGTAAAGAGTCTCTTTAACAAATGATGCTGGGCAAACAGGACAGACACATGCAAAAGAATGAAACTAGACCACCAATTTACCCCATACACAAGAATAAACTCAAGATGGATAAAAGACTTAAATGTAAGGCATGAAACCATAAAAATCTTAGAAGAGAACATAGGAAGTAAAATCTCAGACATCCCACATAACAGTCTGCGTGAGGGTTAATCTCCTAGGGCAAAAGAAACTAAGGAGAAAATAAACAAATGAGACTACAACAAAATAAAAAGCTTCTGCACAGCAAAATAAACCACCATCAAAATGAAAAAGGAACCCATGATATGGGAGAACATATTTGCCAATGATACATCTGATAAGGGATCAATATCCAAAATATAAAGTGCTCATACAACTCAACAAAAGGAAGACTGCTGGAGGCTAAGACCAAAAAGTAGTTAGCATAATAAATGTGAGAGGTCCGTCAGAAGGCTGATGGACCTTGGTGCTTTAGCAAGGGCTAAAAGCTATGCACCAATTGTTCTGTTGAGACAATGGTAGCTGAAGGCAATCTCCTAACCTGATAATCTTTTACTGTTCACTAAACTTTACCTATGATATGCTTGTTTGCTTTGCTAAAGGGAAAATGTATATTCCAGTAAATAAAAAAGCTATAGGTCCGGACACTCCACTAGAGGGTAGGCCCCCCGCCTGGCTTTCCCCCATGCATTCTAAATTTATATTTCTTATCTAGAATATCCATTTCCGTATAGCCCCTTCTCCAGATTCTGAATCCTTGCTGCAAAAGGTTGTGGCAGAAGACAAACAATCCAAGTAAAAAATGGTCAGAAGACATAAATAGATATTTCTGCAAAGAGGACATACAAATGGCCAAGAGACATATGAAAATATGTTCAAAGTCACTAATCATCAGAGAAATGCATATTAAAACCACAATGAGATATCACCTCACACCAGTCAGAATGGCTATCATCAAAAAAATCAACAAACAACAAGTGCTGGCAAGGATGTGGAAAAAAGGGAACCCTAGTGCACTGCTGGTGGGCATGCAGATTGGTGCAGCCACTGTGGAAAACAAGAATGGAGTTTCCTCAAAAAATTAAAAATGGAACTTCCATTTGACCCAGTGATCTCACTTCTGGAAATATACCCTAAAAACCCCAAAACACCAATCAGAAAGAATATATGCTTCCCTATGTTCATAGCAACTTTATAGCTAAGATTTGGATATAGCCCAAGTGCCCATCAGTAGATGAATGGATAAAAAAGCTGTGGGAAATTTATACTATGGAATACTATGTAGCTGTAAAAAAGAGGGATCCCTTAACCTTTGGGACAGCATGGATGGACCTGGAAAATATTATTCTAAGTGAAATAAGCCAATATGAGCAAGACAAATAAGTATCACATGATCTCACTTATTTGTGGAATAAAATGAACAAAATGAATTGACCAACAAAATAAGACCTGAAGCATGGAGACATGAAACATACTAACATACCTTGATGTGGGGTTGGGGGGATGAGAAGAGAGAAACCAAAGAACTTATATATGTATATGCATAGCCCATGGACACAGGCAATAGGGTGGCGAAGACCTGGGATGTAGGTAAGGGCTGGGAGGTGGGAGTAAAGGTGGAGGGGAATGGGCAATATCTGTAATTCTATCAACAATAAAAAATATATATTTAAGAAAAAACAAATTGAACCCAAAACACCCCTATATGTTCAACTGCAGTCAGATATTTTATTAATCAAAATGGTAGTGAATATACTCCTCCAAAAATTTAATTAAATAGATAATTCTCAAGAAGAGAAGAAATCTTTATTTAGACTATCATATTTATATGTGATTCAAATGAGAAGTAATTTTCATTTTTGATGTATTAGAAAATAATACAGAATTTCTAATCAGGCAATATGATTGTCTATGGAACTGAATCATTTCCTCTTAAAAGTAAGAATAGATGCTGAACACAATAAAAAATTGTGATTTCACAACAGTGCTTGTAAAAAAGGAAAGAAAATCTCAAGGTGCAGGAACAAATAGTGTACTGAAAATGAAGGTAATAAACATGTGAACTTAGGGTGTTTCTGCCCAAGGGGCTGTTATTATTCTGAGTTATGGAAGGACTTTTATAAAGCTTGTGGAAAGAGAGTCGGTAGGACTGTGAGCCCCTACAAATAGGAGCTAAAACTGAGACTCCTACATAAAACTAGGATCTCAAAAGGCTAAAATCTCAGCAAAAAAGAAGATTATGGCAAAGTTTACATAAACACAGGGAATTGAAAAGGAAGTTTACCTGTCTTGATCTAGACTCTAGATAGAAAACAAGTATCCCTTGAAAATTTGAAGAGCTGAGTTTGAAAAGTCTTGCATATTTAAATACTGAAATAAAAATACCTTTGAAATTATAGATCATAATCTGAAAAGCAACACAAAATAAATATGGATAATATTTGATAAGAAAAATACAAAAAGAAATAAAGTTAAAAATGATAAAAATTTGAGTAAGGACCAATTAGAACTTCTATAAATAGAATTCAATAACTGGGAGACAGATTTGATACATTATAGATAATTCTTAATGTCCATGAAAGATAGATTAAAGCAAATACTGCAGAAAGATAGATCACATACAAATGGATAAGTAAATTGATAGAAACATTTTACTTTTGCTTCCAAAAATGAAGATGTAAGGTTTAACATCTTGACATCAATAGTCAAAAAACTAAGCCTCCGTGTTTGAAAACAACTCTTTTCAGACATTGGGCAAAAGGCAGGTTTTGATCACGGTCAGAGAGAGGTGGAAACTAACCAGTATGTGGGAGTCTGATGGAGTTGAGGATTTGGAGATCAGTGTTAAATGAGACCGTTGCAGATGACATTTGTGGGCAGAGTCCCAGAAAAGGAGATGGTTATGCAGAAAAAGTGCCCCAATTGTCTGCTTTAGCTTCTCCTTGAGTCTTTGCTAAGGACTGTGCCACACATGCATAGTATAAAACACTACAAACCCAGACTAAAGAATGACCAGGGCGTTGTAAGGAGAGCAATTCCCAGAGCCCATAGTGGGTAAGGGATTATTTCAGTCCAACCAGAGTGGAACCTCCTCAGTGGTCATCAGGTCATTCAGGGGAGACCCAGCTGCCCTGTGCCTCACCATTAGAGCTGCATTATCCTGAGTATAAGGTACTTATACCCACCTTAATAAGTTTAACAGCAGAGCTCAAAGGTATCAAATTGATTGGTAAATAATGTTAAAAGAAATCCAGCAGTCTAGAGTTAAGCAACAAAATCCATAACTGTAACAAAGTAATCATCATAATGTCCAGCATCCGATCAAAATTATTAGACATGCCAAAAAGCAGAAATATGTAACTCATAACCAGGAGAAAACTCAATCAATTGAAACAGATGCAGAAATGCCAGAGATGATAGAAGAAGCATAAAAGGATATTACAATAGCTATTATAACTTTGTATATAATATTATTTATGTATTTAAAAGAAAATGCAAACAATATTAGAGGAATGTAAGATATTTAAAAATTAAAACAAATGAAACTTCTAAAGATGAGAAATACAGTGTCTGAAAATTTCACTGGACTGGTTTAACAACAAATTAAACATAGTATTTAAAGATATTGCAATAGCATACATCTACATATAGTATAGAAAGATAGGCTAAAAAAAGAAGCATCAGGGACCTGTGACCTAATTCCACATGTTCTGATTGGAGACTCATGAGGAAAGAAGAGATGGGCATTGACAAATTATGTGAAAATACATTGTTTGAAAAATTTGAAGTTACATGAAAACTATAGACACTGACAGAAGTTCAACAAAAAATCCGAAGAAAGATAAATGATCAGAAAACAAGTCACACAATTTTCAATTCTGAAAAACATATATTAAGAGAAGAATCTTATAAGCAGCTTCCCTCCACCTCCAAAAAGAAATATTACATACAGGGGAATGACATTTTAAAGTGAGTGATAACAGAAATAAACTCTCAATCTAGAATCTATATACCTAAAAAAAAGAAAACAAACAAAAAAACTAAACACAATCTTTTTTCAGATAAACAAAAGTGGAGATGATGCAAATTAAGCCAAAAATGATTGGAGAATATGAACTTCCACAATATCCAGAGAGTAGAAGAAATTTCTAGTTCAAGAACATTTGAATTTTTCTGATATCTGGGTTATACATGTAATAATTTCAATCCAGTGTGTGTGTGTTGGGGAGGGGGGAATATAGGCTATCCAATAAATGGCTTGAAGATAATCAAGAATTTTTAAAATGTTAAAAAATTGCTATTTCATACAACAGTAAGTTTGAGCTTGAGTAGAGACTTAACTACAAAAGAGATAACCATAAATGTGCTACAGTGCAATGTGGAAAAACGTATTACCTTGTGAGGAAGACCTTTTGAAACAGGACATTAAAACAAAGAAACATAAAGGATAAACATATGTATGTGTATGATGGATGGGCAAACACACAACTGCCTATTTTCCCTTCCCACGTTCAGAACTATTGGAGGAATAAAGCTCATGAGTAGGAGATCAAAAGATCAGTTTTATCAGATAGCAATGGCTGGGGAACAGGACTTTATTCTTTGGCCAGTTTGCTTTTCACCACGTGAGATACTGGCTTGAAAAGTCTTTCTCTGGTGGAAACTTGGGGCAGGGGAACAAAGTTCTCCCCAACAGATAAAATTCATAACTTTGGTTAGATAGAATAACATAAACCATCACAGACTGGGAAAGATATCTTCAATACACAGACCTAGGGACATTAATCCCAAATTCATACAACATATGCACTATAATTGGCTTCAGTTCATAAACCTTGAGTCTGAGGCAACGAAGTGGCAGAACATCTCTGGAGGTTCTAAGCAGGACTCCTTGAAAGAGAAGGTAGCCTACACTTTCTTCCCAGCTCTTCTTTCCTCTCATCATTCCCAGCTGTTTTCCTCAGCTCACCAGTAGGTGCCTGAGTTCTCCAGTGAAGTAAAGAGGACAGCAGACACACATTTTTTGTAACTGACTCTACCACTCTTTCTATTCAATATGGATAGGTATCTAAAATCTGTAAAAATGGATTCCAAAATACCATCATCTATGGGTGACAAGATAATGTTTTATTCTTAATATCCCGCCCCCCCCCCCACCACCCAGGATCTCTTCATTTCCATCTACAGATGTCAACAAAGACCATGAGATCCCATCAGCTCTGAAGATCATGGAATCATATTAAATCACTGACTTCCCCCTTATTGTTGGAGTCCTTTCCCAACTCCTGGGTCTTCCCATTCATTTCTCAATATGCTAAGTTCTGGGTGAATAAAAGTCTCTCTCACACTATCATTGTTGAAAATCTTAGTGATTTTAATATAGAAGTTGATGATCTTTCCAACATAGTGGCCTCTTAGGAACTTTGACCTTCTCTACGCCAACTATCTTGTTTTGTCCCTCATCCACTCACTGCTATGGTCACATTTTAAACCCTGTCCTTGCTAATGATTACCACCCTCCATAATCTCAATTGCAGCAGCAAGTTCTCTGACCATTTTCTTCATAATCCCTCAACCCTACCAGCACCTCCCGTCTGTCGATCCTACCACCTTGCCATTCTCCCTCACACCCTTGGTGTCCTGTTTCTCCTCCTGTTACAGCTTAAATTCTAGGCCCACCATTGTAATCCATTCAATGCACACACCCTCCAGTCTGTTACCTCTCTCTTGTCATCCTATTTTCTTGGCCATCCTAAACCCTAGATTTAATTTAAATGCTGGTTAAATCAAATTCTCTGTCTTCTCCATGCTTGTAGTCATGCAGCTGAATATGACAAAAGAAAAATACAAATATGCTGCCTGGTCTCACTTTAAAATCATGAGCACACTCACTGGGATGGTGGAGGCTTGCCCGGGGTGGAAATGGCTAGTGGGCCAGCGGGGCAAGCGGGGAAAAAGGAGACATATGTAAAATTTTAGACAATAAATAAATAAGTAAAATCATGAGCACAAATCTCAAGAGGGCCTTTAATGCTGGCCAGGAACCCTGCCTCATCTACCCTGGTTATTTATCCCCACTGTTATCCAGATGATTATTTTATATACCTCTCTCTCCTCAAAGATCCCTAACTTTCTGCCTTACCTTCACTCTCAGCTGATAATTTTGCATCCACTCCACTGAAAAAAAAAAAAAATCCAAAAATTAAAAAAAAAAATCAGTAAAATTCCGCAAGACTCCCACCACCATGCCTACCCGCCTTGATCACCTGCACTCAGACTCAGCCTCCCCTCCTGACAACATGGGAGAGCTCCCTTTGCTCCTGCATAAAGTCCATCCCTTTACGTGTGCACTAGATTCAATTGTCTTTCCAAGGTCTCCTCTAACAATGGTGGGTGCAGGGCAAGAGTGCAAATCAAAGCCTACTCCATGTACATGTCTATATATATAAAAGCCCAGGGACTGTTATGGGAGAATGACTGGAACAACCAGAACAACCAGTTGACCAGTCGCTATGGTGCTCACTGATCACCAGGGGGCAGACGCTCAACGCGGGAACTGTCCCCTGGTGCGCTCCCGCAGAGGGAGTGCCACTCAGCCAGAAGCTGGTCTCATAGCTGGCGAGCACAGCTGTGGTGGCGGGAGCCTCTCCCAACTCCACAGCAGCACTGCCAAGTGGCAGCAGCAGGCACAGCGGCCAGGATGAGTGTGAGCTGCATGGTGCTCAGCCCCTGGTCGTCTGCCGCTTGGCACACTGCTTCGTCCCTCAGGGGATGTCTGATTGCAAGTTTATGCCTGATGCCTGGGGGGATTGGGCCTAAATCGGCAGTCGGATATCCCCAGAGGGGTCCTGATTGCGAGTGACTGTGTCATAGCTCATAAACTGCTACATCCCATACACAGTTAAGCAAGGAAGGTGGCTTCTGCAGCATTTGAAAAAGAGATCTTTGCTACTAAATCCTAATTCATCAGAAGGATCTCCAAACTGTCCACATCCTGTTTATTCTACACTAGAGGCCCAGTGCATGAAATTCATGTGTGGGTATGGCCCCTAGGCCTGGCCTGTGATCAGGGCCATCTTCCCCGGCTGCCCGCAGCCAGCCCCGCCCCCCATCGCCACCGAACCCTGGTTCCCCATTTGCCATTGGGCAATCGGAGCCTGCCAGCTGGGGAACGGGACCGAGAGGTGGTCAGTTCGCCTCATAGTGACTGGTCAAGTGGTCGTTCTGGTCATTCCACGGTTAGGGTCAATTTGCATATTACCCTTTTATTATATAGGATGGGGATGAACATGCATTCCTATATATTGGGAACAGTCTCTTAGATTTAAACATTAAAACCTGATAAAGCTACTCTAACACTAAAAATACCAGGATGATGCAGCAATGACATGCATGGACTCTGGCTTGCACATTTTGTGGTCAGCCCTGATTCTGACACTTATAACTGTGTGACAAAGCCAATACTTAACTTCTCTCTGCTTCAGTTTTTCCACTCATAAGTTGGGGAAAATGGCACTACTGCCTCAGAAGGATCATGTTATGTACTACTTTTTATAATCAGGGCAAAAAAAAAATGTAGCTGCCCATACACAGCAAGATGCCTTTCACCTGTATGAAAAGTATGGTCACTGGTGCATGCAGTGTCCCAGATTGTGAGAGGGATGTCCGACTGCTGGTTTAGGAGATCGGGCCTAAACCGGCAGTTGGACATCCCCTAAGGGGTTCCGGATTGCAAGAGGGCACAGGTTGGGCTGAGGGAACCCCCCTGCCCCCGTGCAAGAATTTTGTACACCAGACCTCTAGTATACACATAGTATTCTATATGTGTATATATGGAATCATATATAGCAAAATCATATTATATTGATATACATATATCATATATTGTAGAGTGTGTGTGCATATATTTAAACGGTGGTAAGGATAACACCAACATGAATAAGAAAGCAAATTTAGGTATATAATAATGTTTTTTTTAAAAAAATGCTAATTTCTCTAATCAGTAAGCAAAAGAAGAAAACAAAAACAAAAATTTATTGAACAGCTGCTGTGTCCTAAGCACTGGATTAAGGTGCTGTATCATCTCATTTACTACAAGGAGTAATGTATATAAGAAAACTGAGACTTTCAACAGTTAGAGAACTTGCCCCAGATTATACAGCTACTAAATGGTTAAGTTGCGTTTCACCCCCAAGGATAGTCCGAGTCCACAGCTCATGCTCTATTCACTATGCTATGAGAGAATCACTGTCATTTCCTGGATGGCTGGTTCTAGTGTAATTTTTTAGACGTTCGCATTTCAAGACCATGCTTTGTAATACGCAGCTCCCTGGCACTGAATGAGGAGCTGATGTGTGGTGTGGTTAGCCAGGGGCCTCTGTGTCCCTTCTCGGTGTGACATGGCTGTATTTTCCTAAAGAGCTGCTCGGACGGCCCCAGGGGCAGCAGTATTTCTTTGAGTTGTGGGTGCTCCGATTCCTAGATATATGCTTTCTAATCAGGTTATAAGGTGCTCTGAGATTCCTCCAGATAAAATGTGTCCAATAAATGTAATTTGTAGATTCATTTTTGCCCTATGGTTTGAAACTGCCTGGTGATTTAATTCTCAGTGCAGTGTATTTTTAAAAGTGTATTTAAAAAAGGATTTTTTTACCTATTGGCAAGCTTTCTAAACTGTTCTTTCAGAATATTCAAAACAAAGGGGAAATTTTCATAAGAAACCATTTCTTATTGTTGAACTTATTTGTGCTTAATACTTCATAGTCTCTTGCTAGCCCTGTCCTCCAAACTGCTGTGCAGTAAAACAATCTCTCAGCAAGGTACTTTTTAAGGTTAGGGCTTTGCCTAATTCAAAATTCCTAACTCTCCAACTCAAAAACTAATGTTTGCAGCAGCAGCAGGAGTGGCAAACACATTTTAATTGTACTTATTTTCTGAAAGCATGAGAAGTAAAATAAGCACAGTCTCTTTTCCTTAAGTGGCCATAACTTAATTCAAGGTAGAGTAGTAGAAAAATCACACTTCTTACGTTAGAATCATGATATCTGGTCTGTATCTACCACTGTGATTGCATATGCAAAGCACATCAGCATTCGGAGAGACCAATGTGGTGATACAAAGTAGGAGGGCTAAATAAGAGGGTTTGACATCCATGACTCTGTGAAGCTTATCAATTGACATCAAGATTTATAGACAATCAACTAAAGTGGTAATCGCAAAATAGTTGTGGGGATGTAAAGTACAGCATAGAAAATATAGTCAATAATCTATAATAATAAAAGCATAATATGCTAATTAGGCCAGACATCCTTTCGGATCATCTTCCAGACAAAGCTGGGGCTGCAAGGGAAGCCCAGGTCCCGGGTGCCTGCCGGTGGCTAGAGGGAAGCCTGAGTCCTGGGCTTCCCTGCCAGCGGCCGGAGGGATGCCCGGGTCCCAGGTGCCAGAGGGAAGCCAGTGCCAGCAGCCGGGGGAAGGAAGGCCTACTCTTGCATGAATTTTGTGCATTGGGCCTCTAGTATTGTAATAACGATGTATGATGCCAGATGGATATAAGATTTGTTGGGGGATCACTTTGTAAGTTATATAAATTATAACCACTATGCTGTACACCTGAAACTAATACAAAGTAATATTGAATATCAATTTTAACTGAAAAAGAAAATAAAAAAGATATATAGACAATCAGGTAACTTTTTGTGCACTTGAGTGGATACTATTATATAGTCCACTGGCTAAAATATCCATCATTTCTTTTCATATTTTTTGTAGGAACAGAATTTTAGGAGAAAAGTGCTTTATAAAACATTTAGATCAACTACTCATCTAGTACTTAATATTTTCTCCAATATTTCCATCTGGTTGCAATCCAGCCTCCGTTTAACTTGGCTCCATTTTAGGTCAACGCATATTGTAAGATTTTTACCTGTTTTGACAGTTTTTTTTTACAATTGGAAAGTGTCTTTACCAATTACTGTTGCCTTTATTAGGGGCACAGCACAAAAAAGAGATTGCTGAGCCCACGAACTGAGTTTCTTGAATTTAGTGTGTGAAGATAAATTTCTTTCTAAAAATATTCTGAATTTTTCTGAGAATCTTCAAATTGTGATGAGCTCATGAAATTGACAATCAAAAATGTATTGTCACCCACTGTTCCAGTGTTCTTTATTACTTTTGACTCTTTGCAATAAATGTTTTTTGAAATTAATTTTCAGTTTTCTTGTGGTTATATTTCTCTCTCTTTTGAAAAAATTCATAGCCCTCCTAGCATCATAGCAATTTAAAAGACAGGCAAAAAGGACTGTATAGACTGTAGTTATATAATACATTTTTGAATGAATGAATTATCTCAGTTGTAAATATGAAATTGGTAGGTTGATTTAGAAATGGAAGCAGAAAGTCATTGAAGTAGAAGATTTCATCTTCTTAAGTTCAGATTCTCACTAGGAGGCATCTCTGAATCTTTCCACAATTGAAATATGTCTCATTTATCATAATAATAAATCCAGTATGATTCCTCTGTCCCATTCTCTGGGGGTGTTACTGTGTTCTTAGATGTGAATCATGAGAAGGTATTTGTCATAAATAAAACAAAGAAATATTACTTTATTGAGACCCAGGATAGATTTCTTTGCATTCAGTATTTGGTTGCGCAGTATCTGAAGGAGAGTAATGCCTGATTTATAAGGAAGTTTTAAAAGGTACAGGAATAGGTAGGTTTCCTTTAAGAAAGAATTGAACTCTGGCATTCTGGGCATTCTATACTTTTCAAAGTGCCAGTCTGGGTGCTATCACTAGACACTGGGAATATGGTAATAAGCAAAAGCATATAGTGTTCAAACTTTCGTGGCTCTTTCCTGGAAAAGCACCAGAAAGATAGTCATGCTAGTGAATATCTATAACAAACTGATGCACGTTCTGACGGGGAAAGAAACACAGCTCTAGATTTAAGGTGTATGTACTCAGCAGCTTTCCAAAGGTGGCTCAATTAACCAGTTTGGGCACCCCATGCTCACACATTCTTTATCTAATCTCAGACAGAAGTCACGGGGGTTGTATTAAGGACCACTGTGTGCCTTCTAATCTTCTCTCTTCACTTCATAAATGCAATGTACTTCAGAACTACACAACAGCAACAGCTTCAGAATTACACTGAGCAGGCATACTAGCATGCCTCAGTGGGCCTCCAGGGTGAGCCAAAGCTCTATCCAAGGGAACACTTCCTCCATTCTTCTCGGAAGCCAGAGGCCTGGCAAAGTGCTGACACCCACTCTTGAAGGATTTTAAGAGTTGATTATGCCCATCCCTTCCTATTCCAATGGCATTAGATTGATAGCTCGACATTAGCCATGATGTCAGAAGGAGAATTTACACTCTGAAAACAATAAAAACTACACAGGAGGGCTTCCAGTCTACTCCCTTCCTGGGCAAATATAGAATTGGGATCATTATCAGAATGAGGTCCAGATATCTTGTAATCTATAATCTATGACAGAAAATGTAGAATTTTAACCACACAAGACTCCATGTACGATCAAGGCTGCAGGACAGGTCCTCAGCAAAACAACTTCACCAGGCAGGTCCTCTGCTCCATAAATTCCTGCTTTTTCGGGGGGTGAGTTCTACTCTCTTGAGTTCTACTTTTGTTTTTTGAAAAAATTTTTATTGTTGAAAGTGTCACATATGTTCCCTTTTCTGCCCATTGACCCTTTCTAGCCTGCCTCCATCACCAAGCCTTCTTTCAAAGCAAATTTCAATTATTCAATTCAGTATTATCAACTGTCGCCACCATGTTATATATTAGATCCTCAGACTCTCATAACTGAAAGCCTGTATCATTTTACCAACATCTCACTATTTCTTAAACTCCCCCCACTACCCCAAACCAGGCCCAGGCAACCACTATTCTACTTTTTGTTGCTATGAGTGTGATTTTTTTTTTTTTTAATTCTAACGTAAGTGCTACTATTCAGTATTTGTCTTTCTCTGTCTTATTTCACATACCACAGTACCCTCCATATTCAGCCAAGTTGTTGCAAATGGTAGAACTACCTTAATTTATTTTAAGGCTGAATGATATATATGATGTATAATATATAATATACTAGAGGCCCAGTGCACGAAATTCGTGCATGGGGTGGGGGGTGTCCCTCAGCTCAGCCTGCACTCTCTTCAATCTGGGACCCCTTGGCAGTCGGACATCCCTCTCACAATCTGGGACTGCTGACTCCTAACCACTCGCCTACCTGCCTGCCTGATTGCTCCTAACCACTCTGCCTGCCAGACTGATAGCCCCCTAACTGCTCCCCTGCTGGCCTGATTGATGCCTAACTGCTCCCCTTCTGGCATGATCATCCCCAACTGCTCCCCCCTGCTGGCCCGATTGCCTCCAACTTCCCTCCCTTGCTGGCCTGATTGCCCCCAACTGCCTTCCCCTGCAGGGCTGAGGGGACTGGCAGACTGAGGCTGGATGAAGCTGGATGTTGCGGGGACTGGGTGAGGCAGGGTTGAGGGGACTGGGGGACTGAGGCTGGATGAGTCAGGGCTGAGGGGACTGGGGGACTGAGGCTGGATGAGGCAGGGCTGACGGGACTGGGCGCCGCCATCTTGTGGCTGTGGGTGCCACCATCTTGTGAGGGTGTGACAGTCAATTAGCATATTCCCTCTTTATTGGCTGTGGGTGCTGCCATCTTGTGAGGGCATGATGGTCAGTTAGCATATTCCCTCTTTATTAGATAGGATACTATATATAAATTTTTATATATTTCTTTACCCATTCATCTGTCAACATACACTTAGGTTTTTTGTTATTGTGATTATGCTGCAATGAATATGGGAGTACAGCTATCTCTTTGAGATTGTGATTTTGTTTCCTTTGGATTAACACCCAGAAGTAGGGTTGCTGGATGATATGGTAATTCTATTTTTAATTTCTTGGGGAATCTATATGATGTTTTTCATACTGGTTGTCTTTTTGATAATAGCTATTCTAACAGATGTGAGATGATATCTCATTGTGGTTTTGATTTGTATTTATTTCCCTGACAATTTGTGATGCTGAGTCCCTTTTCATATACTTGCTGGTCATTTAGTATGTTTTTGGGAAAATGTCTAATCAGGACCTGTGCCCATTTTTAAATTGGGTTGTGTGTTGTTGTTTTTTGCTATTGAATTATATAAGTTTCTTGTATATTTTGTATATTAACCTTATTGGGTATGTGGTTTGCAATATTTTCTCCCATTTGGTTAGGTTGCCTTTTTATTTTGTTGACAGTTTCCTTTGCTATGCAGAAGCTTTTTATGTTGACTTTACTTTTGTTGTCTTTCCTTTGGGTGTCATATCCAAAAAGCAATTGCCAAGACTAATGATAAGGCTCTTACCCAGGGGTGGGCAAACTTTTTGACTCGGGGGCCACAATGGGTTCTTAAACTGGACCGGAGGGCCAGAACAAAAGCATGGATGGAGTGTTTGTGTGAACTAATATAAATTCAAAGTAAAGGAGTGGAGGGGAGAGCAAGAGAACCCTCTGCTCTTTCGGCTCCGCGGGCCGGATAGAACAGCCGAACGGGCCGGATCCAGCCCGCGGGCCGTAGTTTGCCCACGGCTGATTACCACATGTTTTGTGTGTGTGTGTATATTTTAAAGTTTGACAGGGCCAGGCCTTCTCTTCAAGTCTTTAATCCATTTTGAGTTGACTTTTGCTTATGATGTAAGATAGGGGTGTTTTGCCTGTGGATGCCCAGTTTTGCCAAGACCATTTACTGAAGAGACTATCCTTTCCTCTGGTGTTTTCTTAGTGCCTTAGTTAATAATTAATTGACCATATATGCAAGGGTTTACCCATGTGCCCTCTGTTCTGTTCCACTGATCCATGTGTCTGTTTTATGACAATACCATACTGCTTTCATTACTATAGCTTTGTAATATAGTTTGAAATCAGGATATCTGATGCCTCCAGCTTTGATCTTTCTCAAGATTGTTTTGGCTATGTAGAGTCTTATAGGTTCCACTCAAATTTTAGGAAAATTTTTTTTTTTGCATTGAGTCTGTAGATCACTTTGGGTAGCATGGACATTTAAATAATATTAATTCTTTCAATCCATGAATAGAGAGTATCTTTTGTGCCTTCACTTCACATTCATCAATTTTTGTAGTTTTATGTGTACAGATCTTCCACATCGTTGGTTAAATTTATTCCTAGATATTTTTTATGCTATTGTAAATGAGATTGTTTTCTAACTTCCTTTTCTGACAGTAATTATTTCTATATAGAAATACAACTGATTTTTTGGTATTGATTTTGTATCCTGCAACTTTACTGAATTTGTTTATTAATTCTAAAAATGTTTTTTGGTGGAGTCTTTAGTGTTTTCTCTATATAATATATCATCTACAATCAGACAATTTCACTTCTTATTTTCCAACTGGATGCCTTAATATTTCTTTTTCTTGCCTAAATACCCTGGCTAGAATTTCCAGTACTGTGTTGAATAAATATGGCAAGAGTACACATTTCTGACTTTAGAGAAAAAACTTTCAGCTTTTCTCTGAAAGCTTTGAATATAACATTAGCTGTGAGATTATCATACATGGAATGTTGAGGCACATTCTATCTATATCTAATCTGTTGGGAGTTTTTGTCATGACTGTATGCTGAATTTTATCAAATGCTTTTTTTTCTGCATCTATTGAGATAATCACATGAATTATATCTTTCATTTTGTTTTTCTGGTATATATAACATTTATATATTTGCATATGTTGCACCATCATTGAATCCCAGCAATAAATCTCACTTGATCATGGAGTATTATCCCTTAAGTGTACTGTGTACTTTTATTGAGAATTTAAAAATAAATCTATTCTCCCAAAGGATATTGGCCTATAATTTTCTTCCTTGTAGTGTTTGTCTGGCTTTGGTATCATGGTAATTCTAGTCTCATAAAATGAGTTAGGAAGTGTTCTATACTTTTCTATTTTTTTGAAAAGTTTCAGAAGAATTGGTATTAATGTTTCTTGAAATGTTTTATAGAATTCACCAGTGAAGCTTTCTGGTCCTGGACTTTTGTTTGTTGGAAGTTTTTTTTATTATTGACTTAATCTCCTTACTAGTAATTGATCTGTTCATATTTTCTATTCTGCCATAATTTAGTCTTAGAAGCTTGTAAGTTTCTAGGAATTTATTATTTTTTCTAGGTCCTCTAATTTTTTAACATATGATTATTTACAGTAGTTTCTTATGATTCTTAGTATTTCTAATAAGTCACAACTCTTTTATTTCTGATATTATTTGTCTTCTCTTTTATTTTCTTAGTCTAGCTAAACTTTTGTCAATTTTGTTTACCTTTTCAAAAAACAGCTTTTGGTTTCATTGATATTTTCTATTGAGTTTCTACTCTCTATTTCATTTATTTCTACTCTGATCTTTGATTTTTTTCTTTGACCAAATTGTTTGTTCAGGAGCCGGCTGTTCATCTCCACATAATTGTGAATTTTCAAGTTTTTCTCTTGTAACTAATTTCTACTTTTATACCACTGTAGTAGGGGAAGATGCTTGGTATAATTTCATTATTCTTTAAAGTTTAATAGCCTACCATTTATTCCTGAGTTCTATGATCCTTTCTTTTGCTTGAACTAGTCTGCTGTTGAACCTCTTCATTAAATTTTTTTCAGTTCAGTTACTGTATTTGTCAGTTTTATTTACATTTGATAGTTTTTAATATCTTTTCCTTGCTGAAATTTTCACTTTGTTCATATATTGGTCTTCTTTCCTCAGTGAGTATCTTTATGATTGCTACTCTAAACTCTTTATTGGGTAAATCATTTCTGTTTTATTAAGGTCAGTTCCTAGAGACATATTATTCTTTTGTTTGGAAGATATTCCCTCATTTCTTTATTTTATTTAACTATCTGTGTAGGTTTCTGCATATTTCTCTAACTTGAGAGCCTGGCCTCATATAGATGAACCTTGTCAATCAGCCCCGCCCAGCTCAAACCTACGTGATTGTCTAAGCAGCTGTCTTTGTTATGAGTGGCTCCCAGAAGCTGAGAATGTACCAAGACCTGTTGGTTTCCTACAGGCATAGAAAATACCCATATGCTTGTTCAGGCACCAGGATGACTACTGATTGCTTGCCCCATCAGCTCCCAAATGTAGGCTAATTAGAAGCTCAACTTCCAAGTAGCAGCTGGGAAAGTCAGGATGTTAGATATGCAGTCTAGCTCCTATCAGCGAGGAACTAGGTATTTTTTGTCTATTCCCTCTGCATTGAGCCAGAGGGAATAGTCTCTGAAATTGCTTACGCACCCAAATAGAACTGCCTCTTTGTTTTGTGTGGTCCCTGGGGATTCATGAATGTTAATCCTTTATCAGCTCCTAGCACTAGGTGATTTGGGAGCTAATAACAATTGGAAGACAGCCATAAAAGTTGGGGTGCTACATATGTTAATAAGCTCCTTCCAGGGAGAAACTGAACACTGGTATTATTGCTAGAGCAAGCTGGGGGGGAAATAGGGAGGGATGCACTCACCAGTTCTATCAGGCTCCTGGGAGGATCACAGTGAGCACATGAAGTTATTAGAAGCCAGAACCTCAGACAGCAGCTGGGAAAGTATGCAAATTCTTTCCAAGGAAAAACTGGGACACAGGCATTTTAGTGAGCTCTCTCTGTGCTTAGCCCTGAGGGAATAGCTGACAAAAGTGTTTGTTCACCCATTTGAAGACTGCTTTTTAAAAATTTAATATGTGAGGGCTCAGGCTTGTTAGCTATCAGAGATAGGTGATTTGAAGGCCTGTCTCTCAGATGGTTGCCTCAAAAGTTGGAGCACTAGATGTGTGGACAAGCTCCTTCCAGGGAGAAGCTGGATTCTTGGTTTTACTGTTAGAGTGATTCAGAAGGGGAAGGCAGGGAAGTGCACATGGCTCTTTCAGACTCCTGGGAGGATCACAGTCAGCATCCAGATGTATTCTAATTAGAAGCCGGGCCTTCAAGTAGCAGTGTATAAAGTATGTAGTCAAATTCCTTCCAGGAAAAGACTGAGGATGGGCATTTTTGCCGGATCCCTCTGCACTGAGCCCTAGGTAGGTAGCCACAGCTAGTGCTTGCATGCAGTGCTCCTTTGTTTGCTAGGGTTCTGTTGGACTCATGAATGCCAGCCCCATTCGCTTTCAGAGCTAGGTAATTTGGGGGTTCATCTCTTGGAGGATAGCCTTAAAAGTTGGGGTTTCATAAGAATGGGCCAAACTCCTTGCTCTTCAAGGAGCAGCTGGGGGGTAGGATTTTTCTCCTGATTTTATCACACTATGGTAGGGGTGGGTTTTTTGGCAAGAATGTGTCTTAGCCTTTCCAGCCTGTTTTGATGTGGCTTTTTCTCAGTTGCCTGATGTGTAGGAGTCACTTAGCTAGTTTGTGGATTTCTCTCAGAGGGAATTGCTATGTGAAGCTGTATATTATATTTGGTGCATCCGTGAAAGGAGGGAAATTCAAGAGCCTCCTAAGTCACTATTGGGTGGCATCCAGATTTCCATTTCTGATAAAAATTGAGAAAAGGACTTACACAACCTCATATCCATCATCCTATCAGTTAAATTGGAAAGGTGAAAACCCTATTTTCCAGACTACCTTCAACTTAGATTTATTTTAAAATCTGAATTAGATTCTACTTGTTAGATGGACTGGTTTAAGATTTGGAAGGCTTAAGAGAAGCAATGTTTAAATGTCATCTCTTTCTTCCTCTGTGTTAAGAGATAGTTTCCATGACAGCTTTTTTATTTCCAATTTTACAAAGCCTGAATCAGAGCCCCAGGGTGTTCTCAAACTCCTAACTCTAGTATTTGCCCGAGGTAAAAATAATGCTCCTGTGAGTCAGTCCTGTATGTATCTGGAAATCATTTCACTAGACCAAACCTAAAACATTCTCCTGAAGCCCTTCAAATGATGTTCTAACCACCTAATATTCTGTATTAAACTTTATCTTCTGAACATAAATGGTTTCTGTTAACAACACTGATGAAATATTTGAAGCAATATGTTAACACTTAAGATGAACATCTGGGATTGTCTCATCTGGTTTGGAGTAAAAGCAGTAATGATAGTGTAATATGATTGAAAAACGAAGTACAAAAAATACCATGCACGAAATGAAAAAAAGAAAAAAAGGTACTTAAATCACCACACGGTATCACCTGGAATAAAGGCTGGGCTTTGTTAGAAAAACAGGTTTCTAACATGGGCCTTGATAAAGAGAAAGAACAACACAGAGACTATAAATGGACTGGAAGCTTGTACTTAAACAAGATATGCATGAAGAAGGGGGAGGAGAAGAGGGGGGAGGAGGAGGAGGGGAAGGAAAAGAGGAAGGAAGGAAGGGAAGAAGGGAGAAAGGGGATAGATGGAACAAGGGATAGAGAGGGAAAGAGGAAGGGAGCTTTGACAAAAATGATGAAATTTTTCCATTTTCAGCTTGAAGTATTATCAAGGACCAGGAACCTTGTGGCTGCCCTAAAATGATCTCTTATCAGGACAATATACTAAAACTGAAAGGCACAGTTAGTGCAGGCTACCAAAAATATATATATATATATAGATGCAAGCACAGTGTATCAAGTCTCTTTGTAATTTAGGGCAATTTTCAGGAAAAAAAAAATTGGAATCTCACAACTGGGATGAATGTACTTAGGTAGATTAAAAGGAATCTGGGTTTTCTGGCCCACCAAACCTATTAATCCTCCCATGTCCACAGAAGTCCCCTTATCTCTGTCTTATAAGGCTAATTCTATGTTGTTTGGAGATCCTGTAAGTCCTCACATGAGGTACTTACCTTGCAAGCAAAACCCAACTGTTTTCATGACACTGCCCTAAACTTAGTGCATCCTGACTAAAAATAGAGTCACACCCCATATGTCCAGGGTTCAAAAACAAAATCAATCATGGGATGCGATAGTTTGACAGCCAAAATTTTCAAGGTTTTGCTACTTTCTGTGTAATCATACTGAAGAATATGTGTGAAAATAAATTCCAGTGTCTAAATAGAAAAGAAGGAGCAAATTTTTAGGTTAGGTCAAGTTTAACAATGTGTGTACATTTTCCAGAAAGGTGGAATTCAGTATGCCAGCAGGAGTACCTGGGAGTGCTTCTGACTCAAGACTGGCTTTCACTGACTGATATAAACAATACAGAAAATGCTTAGCACACCATAGAAAGAGGAACATGAAGACTTAGGAAGATAGGGATGACGGAGTACATTATTATACCAGTATACAGCTTACTCATCCAAACTCTAATTATGTCTGTAGGAGGACCCAGAGAACAAACTTTTCACCAAAGCCCTGAAAAACTCATAAGTGAGAGACATAACAGGTTATTATAAAGCTCTATAGAGGTTGTCCTTGTAGGCCTTTATTAAAGTAGGAAATCCTGCCATTTAAATGGTCTGACTTATTTCACTGAGTGATGGGTCCCAGAAAGAGAAGTGTGATGTTAATTTTATGTGTCAGGTTCACTAGGATATAGTGCTTAGTTATTCAATTAAACCTTGATCTTGATGTTGCTATGAAGGTATTTTGTAAATGAAGCTAACGTTTATAATCAGGTCACTGTAAGGGAAGGACGTTACCTTTCATAATCTGCAGGAGCCTCACTTTATCAGTTGAAAGCCTTTAAAGCAAAACTAGAGGATAATGAGGACACCAAGATGACAATATATGTCATTCCTGACTTTGCTTCCCCTCACAAAAACAAACAAACCAACTAACAACTATTCAAGAACAAAACACCATGGAGAGAACCCTAGAACACAGGGGTGAGGCTGAAGTGACCCCTTGCACTGCAGTGACCAAGATGAACTGAAGGTAAGAGAAGTGGATACATGTCGATGACATTGCCCCTCTCCAAGGCCAGCACAGCGCCACACAAGAGGTCTCCTCTGATCCTCTAATGGGAAAAAAGAACCCATGTGGAAGGGGATAACCAGCCCCTATAGCATTGTGGGTCACTTTGTGGAAGTACCTAATTTGATTTCACCGCTGGGAATTATAGGAGACTCTTCTGGGCTCAACCATTGGGAATCTGACAGAAGCGGGAGGGTCTTGCAACAATTAGCACATGGATCTTGGCAGACCAAGTTCATACCTGCAGTGCCCAGGGAGAAGTCCCAAGCAATAGCATAATTAGAGTTTGGATGAGTAAGCTGTATGTAATAATCTACTCCATCATCCCTAGCTTCCTAAGTCTTTATATTCCTCTTTCTATTGTATGCTAAGGATTTTCTGGATTGTTTATCTGCAGAACCAAGACAGGGGTACACTCTGATTTGGAAACTTAACTGGAGTGCAGATCTGTCTGACTCAGATCCTCAAAGGAGGAGTTTTGCTGACCCTTGAGCCTGGTTTGCCCATGACCATGCAAGTTGAGTCACAGCCCCACCCAGCCATATCAGCCTAAAGGCTGGTGACAACTCCTAAAAGTGGTGGAGCTCATGCCTAAAGTCTGGCAGGCAGAGCTGATAACCCTCAGAGCAAAGCCAGTACTGGGTGTGAGGAGTTTCCCCGTTACACATAGGCAGGAGGTTTCATTCAGAGCCAAGGCTGAGGAAATACCCAGACTCTCCTACCAGGGAGCCTGTTAAGAACCAGTTTGGCTCAGTGGATAGAGCGTCGGCCTGCGGACTGAAGGGTCCCGGGTTCGATTCCGGTCAAGGGCATGTACCTTGGTTGCGGGCACATCCCCAGTGAGAGGTGTGCAGGAGGCAGCTGATCTATGTCTCTCTCTCATCGATGTTTCTAGCTCTCTATCCCTCTCCCTTCCTCTCTGTAAAATATCAATAAAATATATTAAAAAAAATAATAAAGTTGCCTGGAGTGATCCCTCCCCTTCCTGCCCAGGCAAGGGAACTGAGACATAATCCCACCTGCTGTGGCTCCCCTCTGCACCCGAGCAGGACTGGCCAGAACACCTAGTTCCTATCCAAGTGTTCTTAGCCAGTGGTACACTCTCCTCTTCCCCCAAACCCAGAGTGTGAACAGTTGCTTCACCCCCCCAAATAGACCATAATAGCTGGCCCCACGTGCCCAAGGATATTACTAGCAGACGTGCCCAGAAACCTAAACTGAACTGACTGGTGAAGATGTGTCTTAGCCAAAGCAAACTTGTAAACTCTGGAAAAGGAACCTGATTACTCAAACACACAGATAACAATGTAAGAAAACAAGTATATGTAAAAAAACACACCAGACCCCCCCCCCCCAAAAAAAATAGGTAAATATGACATCACTAACGGTAACTAATAAAGCTCTAATAACTAAGTTTAAAGAAATGGAGATATGAACACTCAGGCAAAGAAATCAGAATAATCATCTTTAAAAAGTTTGGTGAACTACAAGGACACAAAGACAACTAAAACATTTTTTTTTAAATGCATGAACAACAAAAAAAGAAGTTCAATAAAAAAAAGGAAACCATGAAATGGTTCAAGGGAACCCTTGTGCACTATTGGTGGGATTATAAATTAGTACAACCACTGTGAAAAACAATATGGTGGATACTCAAAAACTAAAAATAGAATTACCATATAATTCATCAACTCCACTTCTGGGGATATTCAAAGGCAATGAAAACATTACCTCTAAAAGATATCTGCATCCCCATGTTCACAGCAGCATTACTTTACAGTAGTCAAAACATGGACACAACCTGAGTGCCCATCAGTGAATGATTAAAGAAGTTGTGGTAAAATATATACAATAGAATGTTGTTTAGCTCTAAAAAAATGAAGAATTCCTACCATTTGCAACAACATGGAATTTCAGCCTGAGTGAATTTGCAGGTACATTCTGATACTATTTTTCCATGTTTCTCAATGTATCATTGGTATGTATATATATATATATATATATATATATATATATATATATATATATATATTATAACTAGCAGCTTCCTGACCAAAGGAATGGAATCTATTAAGATATAAATAATATATTTGAAGCCCCTGAAGATCCTTATTCACAAAATACAGTACTGAATCTTTAGGGAAATTTCAGAAATGAGGACCAATATCAAAGTTCTGAGAATAAATAAAGATGGTGTATGGGTTAAACTGTGTCCCAACCTCCAAAAAGATATGTTGATGTCCCAACATTCTGTACCTCAGATAGTAACCTTGGTTGGACACATGGCTTTTGCAGATATAATTAGTTAAATTACGATGAGGTCATACTGGCCCGGCCTGTGCGGTCAACGTTGAGCCTTGGCCTATGAACCAGGAGGTCATGGTTTGATTCCTAGTCAGGGCACATGCCTGAATTTTGGGCCCAATACCCAGTAGGGGGTGTGCAGGAAGCAGCCAATCAATGATTCTCTCTCATCATTGATGTTTCTATTGCTCTCTCCCATGTTAAGATACAGACACTCATAGAGGTAGAAAGCCATGTGACCATGTAGGCAGAGACTGGAGTGATTCAACTGCCAAGCTAAGGAGTGTCCAGGATCAATGGCCACCATGGAAAGGTAGGAAAAGGCAAAGAAGATTCCCCTCTACAGATTTCAGAGGATGCATGGCCCTACCACCATCTTGATTTTGGACTTCTGGCCTCCAATACTGTGAGACAATAATTTTCTGTTGTTTGTCGCCACCCAGTTTATGGTACCTTGTTACATCAGCCCAAAGAAACTGATACAGGTGGTATTCCTCCTCCTCTCCATTACTGAAAAACTTAGATGGGTTTTAGGGAGTATTTCAACTTGTCAGGTAGGAACTTCAACTGGAGAAGACTTACCAATATAGGTACTTGACTAGTGCCTTGGTGACTCATATTGATAGAAGTTTGAAGTTTGTGAGATGGCAAATTATTTTTATAACCTGAGGCCCAGTGCATGAACTCATGCACAGGTGGGTTCCCTCAGCCTGGCCGGTGATCAGGGTCGATTGGGGCCACGGGCTGGGTGGAGGGGCTGCGAGAGGTTGGCCACCTGGGGTAGGGACCGCGGGAGGTTGGCCAGCTGTGGGAGGTTGACTGTGGGAGCGCACTGACCACCAGGGTGCAGCTCCTGTGTTGAGCGTCTGTCCCCTGGTGGTCAGTGTGCATCATAGCAACCGGCCGTTTGGTCATTCGGGTGTTTGGTCATTCTGTCGTTTGGTTGCTTAGGCTTTTATATATATATATAGATAATAATAAACCAAGACTATCAGAATCAATTTTCTTTCACCTTGAAGAGCCAACAGTATTTTTTACAATCTTAGTTCCCTCTATATTAACTTTCTGGTTCTCTATCATAATTAAGTGCACAGGAATATTGATCATCTCACATTCCACAGAACATTACACTGTCCACTACATTAAAGACATCATGAATATTGGACCCGGTGAGCATAATACACATAATATCTTGGGAAGAAAAATGAATGCAAGATAATGAGATATAAACCCCAAGAAAATTCATGGACATGCCAGTTCAATGAAATTTCTGTATGTCCATTTTTCTGGCATGTTATATCCTTCAAAGGAATGACAACTGCTACACTTTGTCCTACCAACCACAGGGAAAAAGTTCAACATTTAGTGGGCCTCTTTGATTTTGGATGCAACATGAATCCAATATTCGGATGTGCTGCTCTGACCATTTACCAAATAACCTATAGAACTTTTCTTTTTTGCACAAAAAACAAAGTTTATTATACTCATAGGTCCTAGAAAAAGGGGTCACTGCATGCCACACAGAGTCGCAGGGGAAGCACCAGGTTTTGAATCTTTAAATATGACCTAGAGAAGGCTCCCCCGCTGTCCTAGGTTGCATTGCAAGTGCTCTGTCACTTAAGCCTTAGCATCCAGCTGATCTAAAAGTGCTTAAATTTCCTTTAGGCTCCTGGAATGCTAAATGGAGCCTGCCACAAGTGTCTGTCTGACTGTTTCAGAATTTTGAACAAGAGGATGCTCTTTTCAGCAACCACGCTCCATTTGAGATATAGCTCTGAAGTATGGCTTGTCCTAGAGACTGAGGAAGTCAGTCACCATAGGATGAGTGACCAGGAATGTGAACCACCTGTCTTACATTTCTGGGCATGGGTGACAACAGCCCATTATTTAATGGATGGGGTATATACGACATTGGGCTTGAGAAGCTTCTAATGGCACAAGATATTTGCATAAGCAGGTGACTGAGTCTCACAGTGCACTTAAGCCACTGATTTATCTCTCTTGACCTGCATTTTTGGTTACATGAAAAAGTTGCCTATGACAGGTTGACTAAAGAATAAAAATTGGCAAGCTGCTTTATCAATGCTTTCTTAAAAGATTTGTCCCTGTATTGTTTTATCTCCTGGCAGAGTTGCCTGACATGGAAACTGTTTATAATTTAAATATAGTAGAATATCATCTCTGAGCTCTAATGTAAGCCATGAAGCACATCTATAAACTGACTGATAATTTCTGCTTTAAAGTTTTAAATATCATATTTTGATTTTGTTTGATTCTATAATTGAAGATGAGGAATCAGAAGTCATGGCACTTGACTTCACAGACCACTCATAAGGCTGAAGGAGTCAGAGACACATGGGAGGATACCAAGCTTAGAATAAAAGTCTGAAATCAAAATGCAAAATAAAAATTGTTAGCAGAACATAGAGAGGGAGGCACAAGTCAAGATCAATGCCACAGATGTCCTAAGCACACAAGGTCAACGTGGCAGATTTGCAGTTGTCTTGAGAGTACAATGTACGAGGTGGTGAGGGTTGATCAGGAGGGGAAAACGTATAGAAAGAACTTAAAGGCAGTTTTTTCAGAAGAAACCAGGCAGATAAGTATTTGAAAATGGGAGTGATGTTGTATATTATTATGTTTTACCTAGTAAAGAGAATACACATGGAAGTATTCAAACTTTCCCCAAAAAACTGAATTTTTAAATTTCTTTAAAATATGATGAATTTTTAAATCTGGAATGATAATATTTGAAATACATAAAAGCGAAGCCACTCTGATTGAATGGAAGAGATGATGGAAGCTGAGAGCTCTCTTGCCTTGGCCTGCTCCTTACCCTGAAGCTGCCACTGTTTGAAAACCATCCCTCTTTATCCAAGTTTTTACTAGAGCGAGATCACTGTTGCATTTTTAAAAAAATAATATTGACTTAAAATGGAAGACAACCTAAGTTTTCCAAAAAATGTATTTGAAAATTATAAAAACGGTAGTTGTAAATTCTCCTTCTGTAGCTTTGACAACTTTTGTAGTTATAAGTCTCTTGACTCATTTTTTGCAGTTTCAAAATTGTCTCCGTGAGATTCTACAAGCACAGAGTAATGTGAATGCTTGAAATGGGAATAAATTGTTTGCTTCCCAATTAGGTCTGGGCTCCATAGAAACTTAATAGTCTTGCCCTACCCCTTGCTTAAAGAAGGAATCAATACTTTAGTGTAACCCAGTGGTCGGCAAACTCATTAGTCAGCAGAGCAGCAAACCGCGGCTCGCGAGCCGCATGTGGCTCATGAGCCGCAGTTTGCCGACAACTGGTATAACCTAAAATAGTTATAAGATATGGTGAAATTAAATTTGCTTTGCAGGGGGGTGTGTCAGTAAAAATTTTGTGGGAAAAGGAGAAGACGGTTGCATTTGCATGCCACACAAAAATACTTAATGTAATTCTCCATTAGCTCTCCTTGTTCTACCTCCAAAGTTCTAATTCATCTGGTCTCATTTTCTCTCTCCCCTCCCAGAACCGTTTTTCTAGCTCTCATGGCTTCGGTTTTCCACACCACTCCTACCCTCAGGTCTTGCTATAATTCTTCCTTTCCTTTTTCCTTAGGTACAGAGCAATTTAACAGTAATTCTCAGCCTCACCATTTACTTAAAGAATACAAGCTCCCTATTATCTATTCATCTGGGAAGTCAGTAAATAGTTGAGGTTTTGTTATAATTTTTCTATCATATTTTTAACTTAGTTAGCTTCACAAAACTAATGGAGCAAATCTCCTTTGACATCAAGTTATTATTTCTATCTCCTACATTAATTATAAAGTTTATAGCCCTATAGGGTCTTAATCACAAGGAACAACAACAGCCTGTAATTATTGGAATCAAGAGTCTAGGTCAGTGGTTGGTAAACTCATTAGTCAACAGAGTGCATGTGGCTTGCTAGCCGCAGTTTGCCGACCACTGCCCTAGCACTACCTTTAGCCTCTCCATGGCATATTATGGCAAACTTTCTAATCCTATATGATAAAACCCTAATATGCAAATTGACCAAATGGTGGAACGACCTGTGGAATGACCGGTTGCTATGATGTGCACTGCCCCCGAAGAGGGAAGCGAGTGGCGATGGCGATTGGGAGGCGGGGCCAGCCAACAGGCAGCGCCAGGACACCAGCCAAGGTGGGTGCCAGTGGGGGCCCCCCGATCACCCCGCCCACCGGTTGCCCCACAGATCAGCCCTGATTGCTGGCCAGGCCTAGGGACCCTACCCTATATATTGGGAACAGTCTCTTAGATTTAAAAATTAAAACCTGGCAAGGCTACTCTAACACTGAAAAACAGGATGATGCAGCAATGACATGCATAAGCTCTGGCTTGCACATGTGGTGGTCAGCCCTGATTCTGACACTTATAACTGTGTGACAAAACCAATTACTTAACTTCTCTCTGCTTCAGTTTTTCCACCCATAAGATGAGAAAAATGGCACTACTGCCTCAGAAGGATCATGTTATGTACTACTTTTTATAATCGGGGTGCGGTGGGGGGGGATGTAGCTGCCCATACAACAGCAAGATGCCTTTCACCTGTATGAAGAGTATGGTCACTGGTGCATGCCGTGTCCTGGATTGCGAGAGGGATGTCTGACTGCCGGGGGATCAGGCCTAAACCAGCAGTCAGACATCCCCCAAGGGGTCCCGGATTGCGAGAAGGCACAGGCCAGGCTGAGAGACCCCCCCCCCCGTGCATGAATTTCATACACCGGGCCTCTAGTATTATATAGTCAGGGAAGACTAGATTATGTTGCAGTAACAAAGAAATCCAAAATCTCAGCAACAGAAAAACATCTAAATATATGACTTGCTCATTCCATAGACCCATGTGGGTCAGCTGGGGTTTTGTGCCTTTCACCACACTCTTCAGAACCCAGTCTGATGAAGCAACTACTATGTAAAAACACTGGTGGTCATCCTAGGAGAGAGAGAGAGAGAGAGAGAGAGAGAGAGAGAGAGAGAGAGGGAGAGGGAGAGCGCTCTGTGAGGTCTGGCAGCAATAATTGAATATTTAGGCTCAAAATTGATCTATATCTTCTTCCATAACTCATCACCTATCTGCAGAGGGGCCAAAACACATTATTCCATGTGCCCAGAAGGTAGGAAGCCAAAAATATTTGTAAATATCACTAATAATAACCACAGTGTATAAGTAATTTCTCAGTACACCTCTCATTTTTCACCCCACAAAATGAGAAGTGTAGTGCTAACATTTGGGCACTATTTGTCCCTTTTCCATTGATTTTATTTCTTACAAAGATGCATTGCAAAAACAGCATTTTGTACTCTAGCATCCATATTACCTCCCTTTTTCTATTCTTAAGCTCCAGTTTCCTTTTTCTAAGTATAACCAACAAAATATTTTATCCATGCTATAGGGTAGCCTGAGGTTGAAATGTGGAATTTTACCAAATTAACTCTAAAATGTGGTTTAAAACTTTTCTGTATGAGAGTTGTTAGAAAATAGCCAGCAGTTCTCAATCCGTTTCAGTAAATTATTCCAAGATTTGATAAGGACTAACCAGAGAGATTTGTGATGGGTAGAAACCAAAATTAATTTTTGTCACTGGCATCATTTACTCTGTCAGGAATAGTAATTCATGACTGGGTTGTAGTTGTTTAAAGTTGCTTTTTTTTTCTCCTTTCTACTTATATTAGAGGTGATTGGTGTCTGGTATTTAATTTATTTATTTTTATCAGAAAATCCAATATTGATTTGCACATAGTAGGTGGTTTCTAATTTTTTAGTTAAATCATGATGAGACACTGATTCATCACTTCTTCAGAATGTTGAAATAGGCCAGCAGAAGCAAGGACTTATGTTTTGTTTTTGCAAAAACTGCTTATTTATTCATAGTTACAGTTAATACTCTGAAGTATCTAAAACACCTTCTTATATACTTTTACACTTAATTCTCATACCAAATTTACAAGCATGTATTGTTTTCCCAAATTTTAAAGTGGAGGAACAGATTCTCAAAAAGATTAAATTACTTTCCCAGTTGTGACAACGGATTGTCACTGAAGCCAGCAACAGAAACTCGTTTTTCTCGATATAATTTCAGTATTTTTTCCATTAATAACCCATTTGCTATAATTCTTGAAACCAGGTATGTTAGTGTGTTGTGCCGGCACAGCCAAGGGTGAACCTGAGTGGGGGCGGCTGAAAGGCTTAGAAAAGGTAGACAAGAGAATGAAAGCTGGGTCTGGGTGGGACGCTGCTTCTCTGATGGAGAGACAGCGCCAGTGCCCACAAGCCGTGTCTATATTTTATAGCAGATGCCCTAGGCAAAGTAAGGGTGTGGTCAAGTTGTTTACAACATTCTCTTGGGTTTCCATCTTTCTCAATTACAGGCATCTGAACTCTATCAAGCCCACATCACTCAGTCACGTGGGACCACCTGTTTGGACCATAAGCTCCAGCTTACAACTATAGCTGTTGGCTATAACTGTGCTGGGAGGACTCTGCCCTCCAAGCTGGGACTTGCACGTGGCCACGAGAGGACTGTGCCCTCTCATTAATCTGAGGCTAAAACCTGTCCAAAACACTGTAGCTGTGCCCCACAAGTTAGGATCACATTCAGCTGCATATACCAACAGCAATAGCCAGAATGGGATAGAAGTTGTCTTTTACTTATGCTTCTACCTGGAGATGAGCAGTCTTGAGTTGCCACGGTGACACTATGACATCATTAAGGATCAGGCTCCTCTCTCTCTTCCTCACCATCCTAGCACAGGGCTCCCATCATCAGTATCAGTTTGTGTTCCAAGAGGACTGTTGGTTTCTCAGGGTTTCCAACCATCACCTCCCAGTTGGAGGCTACCTGGAGAACTGCAGAATACCACTAAACACGAGTGCTTCCGATGGAGTCAGCTCTTTTTAAGCAATAGTCACTGAAGTCCCCACAACAAATTCATCCAGAACTTCATATGACTCACTATAAGGGTGGCTGGGAAATCTGGGGGATGTTGTCGTTAATTATGAAAGGCAATGAACTCAAGGTGTAACTCGCGCATTAATCACTAAGGAGGATGGGAAGAATAGATACTACATAGGTCAATGGCAGTTCCAGTTGGGTACCTAATTACTATCTGAATTCTCTCTCCATCTTCAACCTTTGGTTAATAATTAACTAAGAGAAAGATTATGCAATTGATAGTATGACATTTTATCAAATATGAGGCATAGCCCTCCACACATACCTTTCACATAATGTGTCTTATCATCAAGAGAATCACTAAAATTGATTAGAATGTTGCTTATTGTTTCTTGTCAACGGTCATAATAGCCCCTGATTCTGTTTTCCTTGGTTTATCATTGATGATCTATGGATGGTGCCTCCATGTGCACAGAACTCCATGCCCTGCCACACTTGGACTCAACTCATTTATTCATTAACTTATTATTCTTCCCTTTGCTCAATGTTTCTAAAACATTTATTACATGCCTAAAACCGAGTACTATACTGGGCCCTGAGAATACACGCGAGAACCATGCCACTACTTACATGGATACTGTATTCTTTTAGGGACAGTATGATGGAGAAAATACACAAATTACTTTTTTAAATGTACTAGAGTGATAAGTGTGAAGGGAAATAGAGCAGGGAATGGGATTGGCGGTTTCCCTGTGGGGAGTGGGAACATGTTAGAATCTACAGTCACCTATCACAGAGACCTTCTTTGACACTGAAGGCTACTTAATAGAAGCAGGGTGCCCATGTGCATACCTGGAGGAAGGATATTTCAGGCAGGGTGGGACTCAGGATTAAGCTACTCTCTCAGACCCAATATCTGATCCAGTGACCCAGTGGGTGGGCTTTCAGTTACTAGGTCACCTGGTCACCAACATAATTCTATTTACCTGCCTGTTAAATGTCCACAAGTGTCTCCGTGGCTAGGCTCAGTGCCCTGGCCAGCATGATACATTTGTCACTGCTGGGCTTGCTTGCCATTTCAAAAGCCACCTTTCTAGCACGCCAGCAGTCATCTGCAATCTTTTCACTATGCTCTTGTACTGCCACGCTCCATCTGTCCTACTGGTCGCCCCATCCTGTGGCTGAGTCTACCCCATGAATCTGTCCCTGCCCTAAGTATCTGTTAACTTTCTAATTGTAATTCTACACCACTTTGCAAACTCCCATATCCTGATTTTGTCCTTAGTTGGCCTCTGGGATAAAGCACAGTAGGCATTTCAAGCTTTCTTGCATCGGTGCTTTCTTAGCTAATACCTTGTACTTTCCTTGAAATGTTTATTTCCAGACAGGCAGAGATCCTCTCCAGGGTGGGGAATGTCCCACCTGCAGGGCATATAAGGCCCTGAAATCATTGGGTCTGGCCCTGCCAAGACATTAGGGGTGAGTTAATTAAATGTTTGACCAAATAGAGCAGGCTAATTTTTAAGTTGATAATTTTGTATGGCCCAAGAATGATGTTATAAATATCCAGAAGGCCCCTGGCAGAGAAAAGGGTCCCGGCCCCTGCAAGGAGTTATGTGTATGCAAAAGGTTGGTCAGTATGATCAAACAAGTCCTGCGGAAATGTTCTTATTATAGTTTTATGTTTCTTCTTGAATAAAATGACAGCTATTTAGAGAGTACATTGATCTCTGCAGATTTTCCTGTTTATGAATGATGCATTATTTAAAACTCCATGAAGACGTGAATAAATGTTTTTTTTCCCCATAGTCTTCTCTGCTACAATCTCTTTTAATGCCATTTTTCTGATGGTGGTCCAAAAATTTTGTTCCTCATAATCTCTCCTATAGACTAATGACAATAGCTTCCTAAGCAGTTTGGATTTCCTGGTCTTCTTTTACTGATAATGATCCAAATGCCATTTCATTGGTAAAATGTAAAGAATGGTATGGGGAGGAAGTCATTAAATTACACAAATGATAACAATAGTGAATGGTTTCATGTAAAGTATGTAGTAGAAAGGGAAATTGAATCTATTGCATATAAAAATATTACATTTAACTTATAGATGGTGTTAAAGAATACATATAAATTATTAGCTACTAGAGCCAGCATATTTCTACTGTAATTGGCAATGCTAATATTATAAACATTGCATTAGATATAGTTTTATAAGAATTAAATTGGTAGTCAATACTGTAGCATTTGGGAAGATTTTTTTTATTACCATGACAATTGGAAGCAGTGGGGATTTGAGTTTCTAATTTTAATTGATAAACCGTTTGCTTTTTGCTACTATTGAGCTCTAATGGCCTGTGTTCCGCCTACTTTTTCATCATCATTTCTGTGCAATTGAAATAAAATAATCAATTAGTCTTTTAAGCACAGCATCTGTGTTTCGAGGGCAAGTTGAGAATGGAAGTAGAAATCGATTTTGTGATGAGTCCCAGGGGGGTGCTGACTCTTTTCCTTCAGGAAAGTTCCCATCTCTGAGCAGAAGGCAGCTGCTAGATTTAGGGCAGAGTAACAGATGTGTAAGTTTAGTACATGACCTATAGTGTTTTAAACTGGTAACAAGTGACCTAAAGAAAGTGATACCTATTCAGTGTTACATACCTGGCAGGAAAGAAAGCCAGAACTCTAACTGTACATTGCATCTACTGTAACCGATGTGAGTGATAAGCTGGGCTGTGATAGGAATTGAGGAGGAAGGATCTCCAATGGGAATCTCTATCCTCTCCCAAACTAGGGAAAATCTTCACAAAGTCCCTGGTTTTTTTTTGTGTGTGTGTTTTTTTAAAAATATATACCTGTCACATGCTTGCAAGGATGTGCTTAATGAGTACTGTTTCTATAGAAAACAGCCTTAAGAAAATATATGTATTCTAAAGCTTATGCATAGGACTAAGATAACATCAGAAGAAGTAATCTGTAGTAATAAGAATCTTAGGCTAATGAACATAGCCAGAATGTAGAAACAAATGAGCAAGACCATGATATGTATACTTCAGCTGACTATCAATGTCCTACATGACAAGGAAGACATGCCCAGTTGAAAAAGCTCCATGGATTCATTAATAGCCCACATTTTGGTTAAAAAGATACCCCTTTGTTCTTCTGTTGTTTAATTTTCATGATGCAGCCTAGAGCTCATAATGTTCATTCCATTACTATCATAATGTTCATTCCATTACTATCAACACCAAGCAGTCAAGCAGTCATCTGTATCTCTCCAACACACACACACACACACACACACACACACACACACACACACACACAAACACACCTGTAAGTGGAAGAAAGACAAAGTTCTTCATGTCTTGAAGCATAATAAAAATTTTTTACCTCATTTGGTTGTTTTGATTATTAAATGAGCCATTTTTTATAAAATGCTTAGCACATGGAAATCTCATAAAAATTGCTGCTGCTGCTACTATCTGGATCCAAGGCAATATATAATTTAGGTATTAAAATTATGCATGAGTCAGTTGTGGTATAATGCAAAGAGCTGATCTTGAAATCACATCAGCCTACATTTGAAACACTTAACGACTGAGTTTGGCTAACTTAACCTCCCTGAATCTGCAATTCTTCCTCTGAAAAATGGGGCAGTAACCTTTACTTCAGGATTGTTGTGAGGAATAAATGTAAAGTAACTGGTAAATGTCAATGCTTTTGCCATTTCCTCCTGAATCTCCCCTATGTGAGTCTCCACTCTAGACAAGAGGATTGAATGAGTGGACTGCAGCCCCAGACATTCCTTCCTACTATGAGTGATTGATGGAAACCTGTTATCTCTTTCCGAGCAGCAGCAGCTCTTGACTGCCACACAAGTGTTCCCTAGAATGTGTTGTTAGCAGATAGCGATGCTTTATTGCTCAAGGTCAGCTGACCATTTCTCTGGAGGAGAAGCCCAAATAAAGTATGTGAACCAATGTCGTCAACTGATTCAGAATATGGTCCTGGATGGATACAAGAGTGATGGCATCCTTAACACCCCATTTCTAGCAACTTCACCGGCTTACCCAGTACTGAAATGCCCATTCATTATAACTGCCTCCCTAAGATGTCCTCATTTTTATGTGAGTCCCTAAAGCAAATTGTTTATTTCCAAATCTGTCTTGCAAATTTTCTTCCAGGATTTTTCCAGCCACTCTCTGGATTTAAGCTATCGTATAGCTTTGTGTCTCCTTCCACAATGTTTTCCTGCTCTATTTCTTCCCAAATGTTGCCCATAACATTTGAAGTGGATACTAATGTGAGTCTTGTACTAGTCCTTATTCAAAGAGGCAGAGTGGTCTTTGAGACCAGGCACAGATTTTACAGTATGACACAGTCATTATTTATCTGTATGGGACCAACATCAGTTAAGCTTCAATTCTCTCAACTGTGCAATGGAGGTAATAATGTACTCTGGTAAATAATCATTGGTGCTAAAGTGAATGCATGAATGGAAAAATTCCTGGCCCATAATTCAAGCTTAACTATTTAATGCTTTTTTTTTTTTTTACACACAGACTTGCTTAGTTTATCTTCTTGATCCACCTTCTATTAAAAACTCTTACGCTGAACCCATTGCCTGTTTCATCTAGCCCTGTCAACAGCTTCAAAGATGCAAGTGGTGAGCAAGTGGCTGTAGAAATGCCTCCAGCTGGATAATTCCAAAGCCTCAGTGCTTGGTTGTGGGGATGAGAGGAATGGAGACTTCCTGGGAAGGAGAGGTGACACTATGGTCCCACCTTCTGTGAGACCACAGTTGGCCTGACAAACAAGAACATTTCTGGGGCACCCACTGGGCTCAGTGAGGGGTGACACAGGAAGGAGAAGATGGGCCTTCTGCCTGGCTGTTCTGTCTGCCAACATCTTAGAAGCCTGAGAGAAGCCGGAGAGTCAAGGTCAGCCGAAAGGATGTCACATCACAATGCATTCTACTCAAGAGGAGCTAATTTTAAGCTGGCAAGTATTCTATCTGTTAGCACAGAAAATATTCATTCCTGGAGTAAGGGAATCGGGCGTTAACCAGATCCAGAGCACCCAGGGGGCCCTGTAAATCACAGAGCTGCTGAACAACCTGAACACTCTGTTGAGAACAGTGAGAGTATGTGTTCCAGGCACAAGGGTGCACAGAAGCCTTTTGTAAACCGAATGAAGGTAGATGCTGTGCAATGGCTTCGCAGAAGGACAGAATCTAGGACAGCAGAAACAATGAAGCCACAGCTCAGCCCAAGTCCTCCTGCTGTCTTTGTTTACTCAGTCCCTTTAAAATTTTCTGATTTGTCATTTGTGGACATTGCCTGATCAAAAGGAAAATCTCACTTCACCAGAGATGGTTGGGGATGGGAGGGGAGGTGTGCAGGGGCCATGCGCAGGGGCCGAACGTGGACTTGTTTACTAGTAGCTTTGCTGTGGGCTCCACCCTCTGCTTGGCCAGAGCAGGTTGTTCCACTCTGAGATGTGGCGCACGAGTTCCCCTGCTGTCTCAATTATTTCTGAAATGCAAACTTGCAAGGGCTGATTCACATGCTGGTGCTTGGGAAAAAAACAAGCCCTTCCACACAGTCCTGGGCTTTGTTCTCATGGTTTGCTTCTGTGGGTTTCACTCTCCCCAAGTTAACTAGCTTCTTGTAGAAACTAAACCAAAACCGAAGTGGGAAGATTAATCCAGGTGGGTTGCATGTTAGTCATTTTATACAACCTTTGAAGGGGGATGTGTGACAGGCATTTCTAATTACTTATAATAACACTTTCATTACTATGGCTCTTTTCTCATAATGATGTTCTGATTTCAGCATGCTTTAGGCTACTGCTATTCATCACAGCTTATTGATTTAAAAATTGGAGGTGATATGCTAATAAGCAATCTAAAAGTTTCTTTTAAAATTACATTTATACATGTTTTCTTTATTACATTCTTATATTGCCAATAGTGTGTACTTTCCTGTTTCAATTAAATTATATTTCTTCTTTAAAGGCAAATTTCAAAGTTGTAATTTGAAACAATAATTAAAAACAGCTAACAGAGTCTATCATGCTTACGGACAACTTTAGTAAAAGAGAAAAAACTCTAGATTTGAGACAAAATTAGTAGGTTTAGTTTAGCTGTACCACTTTAGAAATTATTATTTCACTTTCCCTGGCTCATGTCTTTAGGCATAAACCAAGGATGATGATGTCTACTTGACTGAATCGTGGTTATAAGAACTGAATGTGATCAAGTGCATAAAAGTTACCAGGTGAAAAAGTTTATGATATTAGTGTTTTGCTGGATAAACAGCAGATAGAGAATTGATGGATATTTTGAATAGAGGTTCATGTTTGAGCACTATGGATAAGGGATCAAAATATTGGTTTCTTTAGGAAGCTCATGAATCCTCTGAAACAATATGCAAAACTTCTGGGCATCTGCATAGGTTAGGACTCTCTGGGTTGCAGGTGACAGAAACTGAACCCATACTAGCATATCCAAAAAGGAACTTAAATAAAGTACAGGTGGAAATATGGGTACCTTGGAAACAGGTTGAACCAGGGCTTGGAATAGAGCGAAGGTGCTCCCGCCACCTCGTGACTCTGTTTATCCCACAGGTGGGCATTACTCACTTACCCAGCTGACCAGCTTCTTCCAAACACATCAGGGGGCATGGATTCAGATTATTACATCACTCATAGTGGAGAGGAACTGACGCTGTTTTTCTCTACTCCCAAATTAAGTCCCAAGAAACGATATTGAATATCCTGTCCTGATCAGAACCAATCACTGTGGCCAAAAGATGCTAGTGGGGACCACTTGTATAACATAGAGTGGGAGTGGGAGTGGGGGGAAGGGACATTTCCTAGGGGGAAAAAAGAGGCTAAATGTGGTTCTGAGGAGACAAAATTCACACATACACTATTTTGTGAGACTTTTTTCAGATTTTCAAATGTTTTCATTTAATATAGACTGTAGATTTGAGAATTAAAAGAATGTTTCCTTTTTTTAAAAAAATATATTTTATTGGTTTTTACAGAGAGGAAGGGAGAGGGATAGAGAGTTAGAAACATCGATGAGAGAGAAACATCGATCAGCTGCCTCCTGCACACCCCCCACTGGGGAGGTGCCCGCAACCAAGGTACATGCCCTTGACCGGAATCGAACCTGGGACCCTTCAGTCTGCAGGCCGACGCTCTATCCACTGAGCCAAACCGGTTAGGGCAAATGTTTCCTTTTGTGGAAATATCTTGTGACAGATATTTCTCAAAGACAGCCAGTGTTTCTATGAATATGTAAAAAGTTCTCATTTAACTGTAGTCCTACAATTAAAAAATTAATGTAAACTATTATTTATTAATAACCCTCACATAAAGAAATTAATATTTGAACTTAAGTTCCCAGAAGACTAAGATCTAAGAATTCACAATGGACATCTTAGGCTCTATAAAAATGGATATTATATGTAAATAAATGTCAATTTAACTCAACAAGTACTTGAATACTTGTTATGTGTAAGATTTGAGGTAGACAATGTCAAAAGTCAGTTGACACTTGGGGAAAACATCCTTTGTGATGGCTACGCAATGGTGTTCAGTTGTTTCTCAAGCACCAGTCTTGCTGCCGTGAAACTGTATTTTAGATGTCGTTAACATTTCATTCAGTAGACTGGGCAAAGCAGGCTACTTTCCCTAATGTGGGCAGCCTCATCCCATCAGTTGAAGAGCAAAAAGAGAGCACGCTTATGGACATGGGCAACAGTATGGTGATTACAGTGGGAGTGGGAGGTGCGGGGGGAGAAGATCGGATAAATGATAGAAAAAAAATAAACCTGCACACACACACACACACACCGGTAGATTTTTCAGAAATGCAATTCTGCCTCAAGACTGCAGCATAGAAACACCCCCTGTGTCCAGCCTGCAGATTTTGGGCTGAAGACAAACACTCACTCCCCCGACCTGCCAGCCTGCTCCAGGAAGTCAGACTTTCGAGCCTCCACAGACACATGAGCCCGAGCCAGTTCCTCTCCTTCTGTTCCCCTCTCTCCCTCTCTGTTTTGTTTCTCAGGAGAATCTTGACTAACACAATATCCCTAAATTATACAGTATCCAAAATTCAGAAAAGGCCAATAACCCAAGAATAAAATGAGTGGAAGCAGAGCAGAAGAGGGCGTTCTCCAAGTTCACCTACCTTGTCCTTGACCTGGACCAGATGCGGGCCTGTGGGAGGAGCAGCTGATGCAGCTGAACACCACCGCCTGCAGCCACCCACCTGCAGGGAGGCAGCCTGCCCCACTGCTGTGCCTGCGCGAGGCCAGGAAGGAGGAGCCAGGGGAGAAGCCCAAGGTGGTAAGACACACCTGTGCGTCAGGAGCATCCTGCTCAAGCTTGTGGGCAGTGTGGTGGGCTTCTACAGCGGCAGGAGCTCCAACCAGGTGGAAATCAAACCTAACATGATAGGCCACTACCTGGGCGAGTTCTCTCACCTACAAGCCTGTGAAGCACTGTGTCTGGCATTGGCATCGGGCCACCCACTTCATCCACTTCATCCCGCACAAGTAGCCAGCCCAGCCAATTAAGGCACAGACTTAAAAAAGAAAACACAACACTGTTCTGTAACTTTTCATGTAAAATGCAAACCATATTTAACTTTGCTCAAAGTGAGAGAATTCACATTACAACTAAATTAAGATATACTTGTTACATATCAAAATGATTAAAAATGAAATGCTTGCTCATACTCATTGGTTGTGGAAAAACAGGATTCTCTTATGTTATTGCCAGAAAAAAAAGATACAACTCTGTGTACATAAAAATATTTAGGAAAATTGAATGCACATTACACTTTGACTTAGCAATCTCACTTCTAGAAATATATTCCAGATATACACTGGTATAAAATGTAACGTGTACATAAGAATACCCATGGAAGCTTTATTAGTAATATATAAAAAAATTGCACACACTAAAATATCCACAGGTTGAGAATCGCTAGCAGGGTCACCTAAGACCATCGGAAAACACAGATATTTGCATTACGATTCATAACAGTAGCAAAATTACAGTTATAAAGTAAAGTAGCAACGAAAATAATTTTATGGTTGGGGGTCACCACAACATGAGGAACTGTATTAAAGGGTCGCGGCATTAGAAAGGCTGAGAACACTGCTCTAAAAGGAAGTTGATTGAATCAATCATGGTACAATCATAGAATGGAGTATTATGCAGGTGTAAAAAGAGATTAGTCTCTAAGAGGAGTGATTGCTAAGTTATATTGTCAGGTGGAAAAAGTCAAGGTGCACAATAGTATTTATAGTTTGCCACCTTTCTGTAAAACTGGAGTAAATAGGGAGAGTTTATATACATATATAAATAAATATATAATTTATTTATAGTATTTCAAAAAAGAAACAATGGAAGGATAACTTTAAAAAATCCAATAATTACTATCTATCAGAAAGGAAACATAAAGGGTAAAGGAGGAAAAGGACTGCATTATGAACTTGAGTTACAATTTTGACATTGAAAATATGTAAATATTTTATACATAATTGAGAAAAAATATATTAAATAGGGAGAAAATTTTTAAATTTAAAAAACTGAAACAAATGAACTCAACTGTTGATTGTATAACAACAAATAGACAAAAGTTATTTCAGGTTAAAAAAATTCAGGTGACTACTTTTAGTAGTAGATAAGTTATTTTGAAACCACAATACATATATTTAAGATAAAAGTAGATAATTATTGTAGTTAAGGAAAATGATTATCAGCATGAGAAAATATGGGAGATACCTACCTATCTAAAATAAAACAAAAATAAAACCTGCAACCTGAATTTGAAGTGGAAAATTTTTTTCTCTTAATAAAAACCTTTATTTCCTGACTGTCCATAGAAAAGGCCTAGCAGCAATGAGAATTCATGTGGTTTGTAAGTTTGATTTTCCATTAAAATATTCTAGGACTCTTGGTGAAATAGCTGATTCTATTCAGACATGTGGCAGAAAATGGAGAGGCGAACTGTGCCGCGCCAGCACGGCCAAGGGTGAGCCTGAGTGGGGGCCGTGAAGGAGTTGGAAAAGACAGACAAGAGAATGAAGCTGGGGCTGGGTGGGATGCTGCTCCTCTGTGGAGAGACAGCGCTATGGACTACAAGCCGTGTCTTTATTTTATAGCCAGATTCCACGAGGCAAAGTAAGGGCGTGGTCAAGATGTTTACAAGATTCTCCTGAGTTTCGATCCTACTCAATTACATGCACCTGAACTCTATCAAGCCCACATTACTCAGGCACGTGGGACCACATGTTCAGACCATAGGTTCAAGCTTACAACTATAGCTGTTGGCTGTAATTGTGCTGGGAGGGCTCTGCCCTCCAAGCTGGGACTTGCACGTGCCCATGAGAGGACTGTGCCCTCTCATCAGTCCTAGGCTTGAACCTGTCCAAACACTGTAACCACTCTCCACAGTGAACATGGAACATCTTATTGTAACCAGAAATAGGAATTTGTCTATATCAATGGCCTTATATGTAAAGAATTAGGAAACCAAATGCAAAGGGCTTCCTCTTATCGGCCTAAAATAAGACAAAGTGAACATCAAAAAGAACAATGACTACCATGTACTGAAACACACAAAATATATAAAAATCTATCAGTTCATTAAAATTCTTAAAAAAATGAAAAGACTCTTTAATCATCATTTAGAGATCACTAATGTTCATACCCAATGCCATTTCTCTAAAAACTATTTAAGGAAGAGCCAGGTATCTGTTGTTCCTTCCTGTGTAAACTTTACTTTGGGTAACCAAGTAATTAATGTGTTACAGAATAATTTCCTCTAATACATGCAGATAGAATGATAGAATTAGAAAATCATCATTTATCAACCCCTAAATTATCAGTGGAACTTGGACAAGATCATCAATGGATGTTCAACCATTTGTTAAAAATCGATAGAGAACTTCATGACAAGCACCTTGAACCCCAAATGTAATCATAACTAAAAGTGGGACAATCACTAAACAAGTGTTGGCAAGGATGTGGAACCCTTGTGCAATGTTGGTGGGGCATGTAAAATGGTGCAGCCACTGTAGAAAACAGTATGGCATTTCTTCAAAAAATTCAAAATGGAATTACCATGTGACCTAACAATTCCAGTTCTGGCTGTATACCAAAAAGAACTGAAATCAGGGTCTGGAAGAGATACTTGTACATTCATGGCAACATTATTCACAATCTCTAAAACGTTGACACAACCAAGTGTTCATTGAAGGATGAATGGATAAGCAAATGTAGTATTTATTTATACAATGGGATATTATTTACTTATTCTCAAAAAGGGCATGCTACAACAGGCATAAACCTTGAGGACATTATGCTAAGTGAAATTCGCCACTCACAAAGAGACAGTGTATAATTCCTCTTATATTAGGTACTTTGAATAGTCAAAATCATAGAGACAGAAAGTAGAATGGTGGTTACTAGGTGCTTGGGGGAATGTAGAATGGGGAGTTATTTTTTAATAGGTAGAGAGTTTTAGTTTTACAAGATGAAAAGACCTGTGGGGATGAATAGTGATGGTTGCATAACAATGTGAATGTATTTAATACCACTGAATTGTACACTTAAAAATGGTAAAGATGGTCAATTTTATATTATGTATATTTACCACAATTTTACAAAAAAGTAAGACTACCAGACACATGTCTCTTGATGTGATACAAAAGGACCTGCATATTATGGCCTACAAGAGATGTTTGCCCAAATAATTGCACCGAAATCCAAATTTAACTATCAGGGTGAGGAATGAGTTGAATTTGGAATGATAAGCAGCATCTTGTTTTTAGTTTTTTTTTTTTTTTTTTCCTTCTTTTCATATTCTAACTTTATTATCTTTGTGTCATAGAACTAGATAGAGGACAATCACAGATTGGTGATTATCTTTCTGTAATCAGAAGGAAAATTTCCTTGTGCCTAACCATAATTGTTCTTTTAAATATATTTTATTGATTTTTTACAGAGAGGAAGGGAGAGGGAGAGAGAGTTAGAAACATCGATGAGAGAGAAAGATTAATCAGCTGCCTTCTGCACACCCCCCACTGGGGATGTGCCGGCAACCAAGGTACATGCCCTTGACCGGAATCGAACCTGGGACCCTTGAGTCCGCAGGCTGACGCTCTATCCACTGAGCCAAACTGGTCAGAGCCATAATTGTTCTTTTAAACTAGAGCTTCCTCCACAGGTAATATACACCTTATCTTCTTTTTAGTTTTTAAACAAATTTATTTTTAAAAATTTACTTTAAACATAGTTTGTAAAGGTTCAAAAAGCTTATCTCCTTACCCTTCTTGTACCTATTCACAATTCCAGTCTCCAGAGATAACCTTCCCCTGGCCCAAACCACTATTTTAGCTTTTTTTTTTTTTTTTTTTATCTTTACTGTTGAAAGTATGAGGCCTGGGCGAAGGCGGGGGTGAGATAAGCAACATCTTGAAGTTTTACAGGAGGAAGAAGGGGTGAGAGGAAAGCTTTAGAAGCAGAAACCAAACCCATAACAAGTAGTTCCTATGGGAAATCACAGGTGCTGTGCTGTATTGTGGGAGACCATATCTGGCTGACACCTGTGTATATACAAACAAATAAAAACACTGAAATCACTTATAAACTGTTTGCTAGGGACCAGGCACTAAGTTTCTTCTACTTACTTCTCACAACAATCTTTGGTGGGACGCATTCTTTTCATTGTTTTACAGATAAAGGTTAAATAACTTCCCCAAGGATACCCAGCACTCACACAGAGGAGGTTTCAAAATGTCAATATTAATGCTTGCTTGATGGTAGAAGAGCAAATTCATGGGAGAGAGCATTGCTTACACCTCTCTAGCTAATGCAAATCACTCTTTGTGATTTGTCCGTGGCTTTTTTATTTATCACATACTACATTTTATTGATCCAAAGTGCCAACAATTGCAAGACTCAATTATTTTATGTATTAAGAAAAAAATGCTGTCAACTAACTTATGGCATAAGAATATTTTATCATTTAGAATTTTTATTTGCTAATAAATAAATTTCAATAGTATTACTAAGACATTCATTTTGGAATATATATCACCATTATCATACAGAAAATCAACAATTACCAAATGAAGTTGGCTAAGAATTCCTAAAATTTCTTACCATTCAGAGTGTGACTTGTTCTACATTGCTTTTCAATTCAAGGTTTATGTTTTTTCATACCTTTTTCTCTGTGCCCCTAAGAGCCAGAATATAATTAAAGTCCATTGGTGCTGGGCTCCTAAGTCAATTTTGAAAAGATATAGAGGTAGTTTACCTGTAAATACCATTTGGAACTTACTCAGCCCATTAAATTCCACCTCTCCCTGAAATTGTTTATTATAATGAAAGTTGAAGGAGTACTTTTGATTTTTCTCCAATGTACCAAAATTTAATTTTGCAACTTTCAGTGCTGGAGCTTTTCATATCTATACCAATAAAAGGGTAATATGCTAATTAGACCAAATAGACTGGATGTCTTCGGGACATCATTCAGGACATCAATCCTGACAAAGCTGGGGCCTGGCCCAGGGGAAGCCACCCACAGTCCTGGTTGCCTGTGGCCAGGGGAAGCTGGCCAGGTCCTGGGCGCCTGGGGCCAGCCAGAGGGAGGGAAGCTCGGGTCCCGGTTGCCTCAGCTGGCCGGAGGAGTGAAGCCTGGGTTCCAGGCTGAGGCAGAGGCAGTTAGATGTGATGAGGCAGGCAGGTGAGCAGTTAGGAGAGATAAGGCAGGCAGATAAGAGGTTAGGGGAGATCAGGCAGGCAGTCAAAAGGATTAGGGGTGATCAGGCAGGCAGGCGAGCAGTTAGGAGCCAGTAGTCCCTGATTTTGAGAGGGATAGCCAACAGAGATCGGGCCTAAACTGTCAGTCGGACATTCCCCAAGGGGTCCTGGATTGCAAGAGGGTGCAGGCTGGGCTGAGGGGGGACCCCCCCCCCGCCCTGTGCACAAATTTCATGCACCTGGCCTCTAGTTTTCCTATAAAATGACAACTATCATGATTGCTGCCAGGTAAAGTAAGGTGTCATTGATCATAACTTGTATCTTAATTATGAGATGTTAAAATATAAGAAAAATGCAGGCTTTAGGGTTGTTAAATATGGTAGTTAAAAATAAGATTCACTTAAGCATCATGACCTTGTGGGAACAGAATCTAATTCTAATAGCTTGCTGGTAGACTGCCTGGGTTTAAATCCTCTTCAATTATTTACTGTGTGTCCAGTGGCCATCTTTTTCCCTCTTGCTCTACTGATAAGGGTGAGCTAGCTAGCTTAATCAGGCAGACAGGAAGGAAGGGGGTCTAGAGAGGATAGAGGCATCATGGCCTGAACAATTAAAGCAGCCATAAGTTAGATCAAAAGCAGCCCTGACCTGAGCCGCTTGGAGACCCATGAGGGGTAATAAAAGATATCTAGCCAGGACAACTGAGAGAAAGCCATAAGGTAGATCAAAAGCAACTCCAACCTGGACAGATAAGATGGATATATGAAGGACAGAGAAATGTCACAGGATAAGGGGGGAGAAAGACATACATTCATGGGAGATTAAAAAAAGTCACAGGATATGGGGAGGGGGGAGGAAACATTTTCACAGAGGATATAGAAATGTTGTAAAATAAGGGGGAAGAGGGGGCCACCTCCTGGGCTTTGGCCTTTGAAACTGGTACTATATAGCAGAGTGGCCCATGATTAAGAGAAAGGGTCTCCAGGGTATATAATACCTCAAGATAAAGAGAGCAGTGGCCACCCTCTTTAGGGGGCTCCTCTTTCTCTCCTTAGCCAGGAGAGACAGGGTATTAGAATTAGAATCTGGTTTAGAGATAGAGATAGAATCTGCTTGCAATAGAGTTTCTGTACTTCTCATCCACCATCTTTTGTCCGTGGCTTCATTCTTCAAATCCATCTAGACAAGAACCCAGGAAAGAAATCACTCTTGTACCCTGCTCACCAAAAAACCCCAAATCACTGCCATCCTCCTAGCCTTCTTTCCTATACGTATTTGGTGTGTCTTTTCTGAAGTAAACACTAGCATAGGTGCTTGGAAGTCATTAGAAAATAAAATAAGGATCACAATTTTATGCAACTTGATTCTAGTCTTAAAGAAAGAAGAGCATTTGGTGATGGCAGAGAAAAAGAAAGACAATTTAGATAAGTGGAATGTCTAAGGGAAAGGAGGAAAGTAAATCAACAAAGTTGAAATAAAAATGTATTTTCCCTACTATTAATTTAGGCTCTTCAGAAATTTCTTTTTTAACCTTCAAATTCTTTATTTCCATGTTACATGAATAAATTGTGTGTACAAATGGATTTGTTTGTGTCTATTACACTTTAAAATAAAAATACAGATGGAGCTCTCTTCTACAAAATATCATGCATTCTCTTCAAGGTGAAGAAGAAAAACTTCTTCCTAATATGATCAGTGAAATGCAAAAAGAGCAACAGCATGAAAATGAAACATAAATGAGGTTTGTGAAATTATCTTGGTTATATTTCTCTAAGGTATCATGTGCAGCCCAGGTAACCCGCTCATTTAGCACAGACTTCTTGGTTAACTAAGTTGCCTTTGGCGGTGCTGTAATGTCATTTATATGTGTTACGGATTTTGTTTTTCCTTTAAATCCACAAAAGCACACATCCTCCCCCAACACAAATAGCCATTTTAAATTTGAAATATTTCTCTGGATTCTTCATATATTATTTTGTGCAGGAAATATTTTTCCTTTGCTTGATATCACAGGCTAACGAGCATATCGTTTTTAGCAATTGAAACAAATAAATCAGCATGCTAACTGGGATTGGCCTTTGTTCCTTCACAGTCACATATAGTAGTTTGCCTTAATTAAGTTAATAATAAAGGGATTAAAATTGCTAGCTGGAAAGGGAGGAGCCTGTCAAAAGTATTAAATTTTGAATTTAAAATGATTGTCCTTGCATGCTAATTATCAGCTGCTTGAGATACAGAGGAAATTCAGGAAAAAGATACTCTAACCACGTGTTAGTTTAATTCTGGAGAAGAGCCTTTAAAGAATGAATTGCATTGCGATTTGCTTTCTAATCAGACCAGACATTAATTTAGATCGATGACCTCAAATCCTTTAAATCCACTATCACTGGCAGTAATTGCGAGAATTCTATAAGACTGTCTACAAAGTTTTCTGCCAGGGCACAACGGAAGATGGATTTGTTAACAAAATTGAATTTGTAATTGTGAACAATAGAAAGCTCATCTCATTAGTTGTAATGGTGATGAGATAATTTGACTCATCCTGTATTTGATGAGTGTGTAAGAGTTTTGTAAGAGGAGAAAAGTGGAAGGAATGGTAAGAAAGAAATTACCAATAATATATTTCTTATCTACAATCTCCTAGTTACTTTCAGCAGCCTAACTGGTATTCCATAGTGCAGACAATCATTTTTCCTTTGTTTAGTCTAGGTATACATGCAATACTGAGGCAAAGTTAGCCCTGGTGTTGATTGCTGCATTGTTTATTCAGTGATTTCCGTCTAAAGAACCAGATACCCCAATGAAGAGAATCTTAAGTGCCCTGTCCTTGGATAGGAACTTGGGAAGGATTCGGGAACTTTTGGTTCATGGGAGAAAGTGGACAATTCCCTTGTTACTTGAAATCACCAAACTTAGTCTCAATTCAGTAAGAGTGTCCATCCAAGATATTAATCAATAATTCAATGTTAATTCCGAGGGAGGCTTTCCTTTTTCCAGTTTGTTCTAAGATGTGGGCACAGAAATGAGGTGTGACTGTTTCCTTTCTCCCCTTCAGCTTCGGGATATTCAAAGTTGTCTCCTTTAATTATTTTGTTATTATTATTTTTCTCAAACATAGCATACCAGTTGAAATACATTAATATACAAAGGAAGCAAGTAATTAACCTGATTGAATTGGAAGAGGTGATGTCACCACAAAGATTACTCAATCCGTTTTAGCTGTATGGGGTCATCTACATCCATATTGCTGCTAAGGGTAGTAGTCAAGGACAATGTAAGATAGACACACCTACATCGAGCACCTACTCACTATAGAGCAGGCACTGTGATCCCTTTGATGATTCAAACCTGGATATTGCCAGCGGCCTGCTGAGAGCAGCACAGAGCTGACGTAGGCCATAAAGAAGACCCATTTCACGTTTGTGGAGAAGACTCTTTTCAGGAATAACCACCAACAGCTAGGCCAGCATTTGCCCCAGGACTAATCTACTAGGCCAAATACCACCATCGAGTCAGCAGTTCTCAAAAACTTCCCAATGTGGGAAAATATACTGCTTATAGTTTTCATATTTAAAAAAACACACACATACCTGTTTCTTTGCTCACTGCCTCCATGTTTGTAAACTATACTCTGTTGAATTGGGTTACCCCCGCCCTGCAATTTAATAATCTGCAATTTACTAAATAGTGGGAGCCAGAGTAATTTTCTCTTTAACTTGTGCATTTTATTCTGTTCAGAAGATCTTATGTAATTAGTTCTGCAGCCATTTTACAGATGAGGTAACTGAGGCTCAGGAGTTATGTTCAAAGCCTCACTACTAATGAATTGCAGATCCCCATCCTTTTAGAAGTCCATTCAAAATCTATTTCTAAAGACTGTCATTTTTTTTCATTAAACCAATAAGTACATCTGTCCCTCAAGAAGGCCTTGTGCCATTTGGTGGACACAGAAATGAAGTGCCCCCGTCTACCCTCACACCATTGTCACCATCTCTTCGTCCAGGATGCCGTGGACAGTGAGAATCTGCATAGCTTGCAGGAAAATTTGCTGAGGGTGTATGTATGTGTAGGTTTGTTTAATAACTCCTTTCTAATTGTTTGTATTTAAATAGCCCTGTCCATATTTCCCTATTTTTACACTGAAACTTCCTGCTGAGTTTTATAAGCCTGAAATGTGAAAACATAAGGAAAAGGTTAATAAATGCAGTTAGAACAACTTTTATTTCTTTTAGGGTGTTCCCATTTCGTTAGTACCTGGATACCTGAGAGCTGGTTGGTTTGCGTGGTTGTCCTAACAACCAATGACACGAAGAGCTGGAAATCTAATTAGGCCTTCTGAGCTGAGAATATTTTTAAGGGACTCTGACATTTGGTGAGGAATGTGGTGTCAGCAGAATATCTAGACTGAATGTAATTTCTAATTTGAGTAAAGGTATTGGCATGTAATTATGTGGACATACAGAGAGAGCAATTATATGAACCTGTCATAAATGCTGAACTTTCAGAACAACGAGAAAGGACAAATAGGGACCAGTGCCAGGCAGAACTCATAATGTTCCCAGACTGCCAGGAGATGTGTATATGATTTATATGCTCAAGAAACATCTCTAAACTGCTACCTGGCATTACTACAAACAATCCCTATGTGTTGATGCCATAGTATATTTAATACATATAGCAGGGTAGGGGGCCCTGGGTAGTGACTTTCCCAGAAAGTCAGGGAAGAGGGGAACATTTCAAAAGCACAAAAGTTTAGTCATTACAGCTTTAATAAAGTATGCCCAATTATTTTTGTGTGAAAGAAATCCTATATAATAAAAGCCTAATATACAAATTGTCCCCTCTACCAGGAGTTCTGCCAGGTGTTCGACTGCTTGCTATGATGTGCACTGACCACCAGGGGGTGGCGCAGACCATGGCTGGTGTTGGTGTAGCAGCACTGGCAGTGGGCAGCAGGGGAGGCACTGCAGGCCCCGATGGGCCCCGATAAAAGAGGGATTGGGGTGGGATGGTGGAGCAGGTGAGTGGGCGGCACCAGGCCAAGGCGGGTGCGAGCCACTGGTCGCTGGGCAGGGGCTGATTGCCCTGCTGATCTGATCTTCCCGCCACCGCTGGGCTCCCAGGTGCTGAGGGAGCAGGGCAGGGGCCTGCCACCCGGCTCCCTCAGCACCTGGGAGCTGGGCGGCAGCAGTGCAATCGGTGGGGCGATCAGGCCCCACCGGCGGCAACCAGCGGCAGTGGCAGGGGGCAGGTGGCCAGGGGAAGGGAGGGAGTTACCTGGCCAGCAGCCAGCAACTGCTAGGGGCCCTACTAGTACATGAATTTTGTGCACTGGGCCTCTAGTATTTTTTATATCCTGACCTAATTATCCAATCAGGAAGTTGTTACCCTTGAAGAAGTGTGCCAGTTAGCTATTGTTGCATAACAACAATCTCAAAACTTAGTGCTTTAAAACACTCCTTTATTATTGTAGCCCAGGTGGATCTGACTGACAGCTGAGGCAGATTGGGCTCCAGTGATCTTGACTGAGCTTGCCCTGCCATACTCTGGGTTTGTCTGAGGCACCTTACCTGGTGCGAATCTGCTCCGTGTCTTTAACCCCATCTTGGCATGAACAGGCTGGCCTCAGCTTGTCCTTCCCATGGTGATCAGAGAAGTACAAGAAGTCAAGAAGAAATATGGTATGCTGCTTGTAGACTCAGAACTGAAAAACTGTCACTTCCACATGATTTTTTTGGATAAAGCGAATCATATGGATGAACCTAGTGTCAAAGAATTGAAAAACATTCTCTGGTCCTTTTGTGGGAAGAATTGCAAAGTCACATAAAAAGGGTATGGAGACAGGTAAAGGTAAAGAATTAGGGCATTTAATGCCTGGCTGGTGTGACTCAGTGGTTGAGTGTCGCTATGAACCAAGAGATCATGGTTCAATTCCTGGTCAGGGCACATGCCCGGGTTGTAGTCTTGCCCTTGACCGGAATCGAACCTGGGACCTTCAGTCCACAGGTCGACGCTCTATCCACCGAGCCAAACCGGTTTCGGCCCGGGTTGTAGTCTTGATCCCCAGTGTGGGGTGTGCGGGAGGCAGCCAATCAATGATTCTCTCTCATCATTGATGTTTCTTTCTCTCCCCCTCTCCCTTCCTCTCTGAAATCAATAAAAATATATTTAAAAAACAAAACAAAACAAAAAGAAATAGGGCATTTAATGCAAAAAATGGCTCATGAGTGAAACAGGAATAGGATTTTTTTTTGCAAAAGCACTTGGCATTAGGAAGCATCTTCTGAAACACACAGGGAGGATATAAAGAAAAGGCCTGTGCTGTGGTATTACTGTATTAGTCTTGTCTAGGAAGAAAAGATGAGCCAAAGACAAAATCAAAAACTGTGTGAACTGTTGCTGACATGCTTCCTCCCATAAAGTCATCTTTTAGCAAAAGCTCAGTTAACTACAATTGCAAATATATGTGTTTTATATCTGGAAACTCGAGCTGACATGCAGAACCAAATCGTAACTGAACAGCTTCCTGTGCTTATCCAACTTTCTAACCCTCTCCTGCTCCAATCTGGTACATCTGTAATACTCTCTACAATAAAGATTTAAAAAAAATAAACTATTTTGGTAAAGTCCATTTGACTTTGCTCCCAACCACATGATTTTCTCATTGGATCAAATGCTTAGAAAAGAAATTTTAAAAGAGGGGGAATGATGAAGATGGACCAATAAATCTGCCTCAGTGCCAGTTCCACTTCAGTACAATGCCAAGAGTCACTGGATACTGATGTTGATGGTATTAATGTCAATTCAACTCCATTTTTGTTGCAGAAATACCACAAAAACAACAGCGTTAATATTTATCAATCTGCACAATCTTTGAAATGAACACTGATTCCATACATTGCCGGTTATCATCAGGACAACAGAAAATCCGAATCCTGTCATGAAAACTATGAAGTACAAATTTTTATTTTAATAATTATTAAATATTTTATTACATTTAAGAAAAATAACTCAAAAGAATGTGAGAGTAACAAAGTCACTATAGGAATCTTAACAGATTATCAGTTAGGAATGTGGGGGGCGGTCTATGGGTTGTTTTTGTGGTTTTGCCAATATGACCAAAAATTCATCATCTTTTAAACAGCTTGTGTGCAACTGTTATATATGAAAAAAAAGCTCTCCAAATTAAGAAAACTCACAGAATATGACTCCTGTACATGAACCTGCAAAAGTTTTAAACAATAAACTTTCCTCTTGGAATCAGATTCAACAATAGGTGATATATCTTTGTCTCTCAATACAAAGTCTATTTTAAAGCTTTTGGTGGACAATTCTAATCAAGCTAAGAAAAAGGAACTTAATTGTTATTGTCAACAATGTAGAAGCCAAGAATTTCTGGGTAAATTGGGTTTTAATAACAATTTAGTTTCCAAGGGATGACTCTAATACTTAGACATAAACATTTTCTTAACAGAAATACTAGTAGTCTATTTCCTTAATAGGCCATCCAGGGAGAGGGTTGTGAATCTACTTTCAAGCAGTAACTTCATCTTATTTCACTAATATTTCACTACATATTATTTCTTACTGATGAGAATTCAAAGAATAATATAGGGTTGCCCGAATTTTAATTGTTATTTCTGTGGAAGTGAACATCTCAGATCATATGTGAGTCAACCATCAATTTAAATTGTTAATTGAAGCTCCATTTATCCTGGCCTACCTGGGAAGATATGATCAGAAAGAAAATATTTATGGGAAGTTGATTTTTAATTTTGATTCCCTTACACAGTCTAAACCGAGTTGCTGTCAACTTCCAAAGGCTCATTTTGTCAAGTGCTGTACCTTTTGGAGACCACAACCTCTGTTCTCTGAATATACAAGTTTTCTCAAAAATCTAATAATTTATTTTGAGCACCTATTATGTTGAGGCCCTCATTTATTTCCTGATATCATAGAGTTTATGCAATTAGGTTTATTCATGCAAATTTCACTGCAACTGTTGAGTCTTGTATGTGCTATTGTAACTGTAACACCCATGAATGCCTCACATCAAAGTGCCATGAACATGTTCACCCTACAGCTGCTTCCTATTTGACAAATATTTTGTATGTATTCAAGAAATTCCTTTTTAAATAAAGAAAATGGGGCAAAAAACTAATACTTATATAATAATTTGTTTTCAAAGTGGTTGTCATGTCTTTAAATATGAATGACATGTTGCTAAGGGGATCAGATAAGTTATTCAATTCAAACCTTTTCTCTTGGTCGTCTTCCCAAGCATAGATAGATGTTCTTTTTTTTTTTTTAAATATATTTTATTGATATTTTACAGAGAGGAAGGGAGAGGGATAGAGAGCTAGAAACATCGATGAGAGAGAAACATCGATCAGCTGCCTCCTGCACACCTCCCACTGGGGATGTGCCCGCAACCAAGGTACATGCCCTTGACCAGAATCGAACCTGGGACCCTTCAGTCCACAGGCCAATGCTCTATCCACTGAGCCAAACCGGTTTCGGCTGATAGATGTATGTTCTTATAACAGGGAAGGCAAGCAATGTAGTGAATAGAACTTGGACTTTGGCATTTTGATCATAGGTCCAGGCTTACCCACCTCCCATGTCTGTGATTGTAGACAAAGTTATTTACATTGTCTTGATCTGTAACATGGATATAGTGCCTCCTGTGACAGGATGTTGAATACATTCAAGTGAAAGTGTAAATAACACATCAATACAGTGCCGGTCACATAAGAGGTACTTGGTGTATGACAGCAACATGCATGTTTAAAATGTCTCACATATACATGCACATTTTAAACATGTGTTTTAAATAAACACATGTAATTATACATATAATGTCTAATAAAATATCTGATCATCCAAACTCAGCTGGAAAATCTATAATAATAAAAGCATAATATGCTAATTAGACTGGATGTCCTTCCGGACAACCTTCAGGATGAAGCCGGTGGCTGGAGGGGAGCCCAGGTCCTGGGTGCCAGAGGTTAAGCCCGGGTCCCGTTTGCCAGAGGGGAGCCGGTGCTGGCAGCCGGGGGAAGGAAGGCCTACTCTTGCATGAATTTCGTGCATCGGGCCTCTAGTTATATAATATTGGCCTATTCTATCCTTTATAGATGGTATAACCAGTTCATGTGTCAATTAATATTTCCCAATTTTACATATTATAAAAAAGGAGGATTTCTTGATTAAAGAAGTTTGGAAACTATAGCAGATTGGGCCAAGCATGGCCTTTAGAATCAGATCTGGTTTTTATACCAACTTACCTACTTAGAAGCTAAATGCACTTGGGACTTATGGAACCTCTCTAAACCTTAGATTTCAGCTATTAAATGGGAGGATATTTAATACTATTTGCAACTAGCAAGGGTTAAATAAGATAATGTATGGTTGGCCCTAGCACATAGTATGGGCTCAATAAATATTAATTTTTTTCTCTGATGTTCACAGCTGACTTTACCTTATTTTAAAGGTAAAGAATTGCTATGAAAGTTCATGCCTCAGTAATTTCCAATGGTAAACTGAATGGTGTGTTAATAATAGAAGTAAAGAAATAGGAGCATGTCCTCTTAATTATGTTCCTAGGACAGCCACATGGGACACCCACAATAAATATGATCCTATCACTGAAGATAGAGACACATACATTATAGAACCAATTTTAGGTAAAATCTAGGACTGGTTAAGGTGGCAGAATAGGAAGGTGTAGACAATTTCATCTTGCTGAATTCCCTCTCCAGAGAGATGAAGAGTCACAATGAGTTTTCTACTGTTTAATAAAGACAACTATTTTCTATACAAAAACACCCTAGTTTAGAGAAGAGGCAGACAGCTGTGAGAGATATGTGAAGACATATTTCAGTTTTATTATCTTTTAGGCATAGACGGGTGTGTTAATCCATTTCCACATACATTTCCTATAATCAAAGATTGGAAGTGAAACTTGAACTGGCAAAACCTGTCTCCTGTTGCCGAAGAGTTAGTAGTAAACTGAAGAGACGCAACCTCGGAAGTTGAGGATTGTGCATGATCTTCCTTCCCAGCCTTGCTGTGCACATCTCTGCCATTACACAAATTAGCTTTCCTTTTCATCCGGGCATGAATTCAATAGTTCTAATGTTGCCTCCCGTTTCCCGGCAAACTTTCTGCTTTCCATCCAGAGCTCTGTGCTGTGAATGTTCTGCTCTCTAGGTTCCGACACCTGTTTTCGGACTCAGTTAACCACAGCAAATGAAAGCCAAGAAATAACTGTAGCATAACCCTCTCTTTCTATTGTAGCATTGCTTCTTTCTGCAAATATACCCTAGGAGTTAGACTTTAAACCTTTGAGCTCCCACACCAAAAGAAAAAGTATTTATATCAAAGGGATTTCATTTTAGTGTTCATGGTTTATTGTGGAAAGCAGGTGTTTAAAAATTTTAGAATTTCTTTAACAAAATTCTAAAGAAAAGAGAAAACAGAAATCACAGTATTTACAGAGAGATAACAGAATGGCTTTGCCATGCAGAACAAATAACTTTGGTTTTTCCCCTTTCACTTTGGTTTAAATATTGACCAAGATTCAATTTTTTCCTGCCAAATAAAACTTCAATAAATGAAAGTTTAGAGGCAAAATAACATGTTTTCTCCCCCCTCCCATAATATTTTACACAGCTTTGAGTCTAATAAGATATTTTATGTATTTAACTCATACCAATGCACTACAGGAAGCTTTTATTAAACTGAGATACTATTGCCCAGATAGTAAATGGTTTACAAATGTACAACAGCATGTGTTTCTAAATAATGCAGAAGTGGCAAAATATTATTCCTAATATCCATCTTCAATTTATTTTTCATTGCCATCATAATTTTTATTCCATCAATCTAAAAAACAAACACCAGTTTTCCTCTCTCCCAAGAACACAGTTCTATACCTGGGAATCTGATGTTCATTTTCTTTTTCTATAAAGTTATGTAAATCCTGGGACAAAAATGGCTGTGCAGTGTTCTCCCAGAATCCAGGCTTCTGCTTGAAAGAGCAAAGTTTAAAAGTCTAGTCACAAGTAGCTACTGGCCCATATCCAGTCTACTTCAAAAAGTTTCCATTTATACTACCACCCTATAAAGTTCCTCAAGCATAAAACACGCTTATAAAGTTACAAATTTGAATGTAACTAAAGATACATAGACATTTTATTATTACACTTTTATGTACTGCTTGATAAATTATGTACCAGTTAAAAACACTAAATTATCTCAAGGTGCATTCAATATCCGTAGCATAGTTAACAAAAACACACACGAAAAAAATATATATTCTATATTCTGTGGAAAATAACACAGCTTTGATAATGACCACTGTTAAAAATCTCCAATTCTGACTGATATCTTTTTAAAAAGGAAATGGGCATAATTTTAAGGCAGTGGATAACCCAAAGGATTTAATACCAATTTTTAAATACAGTGATTTACATTCTGATCTATGAAAATGGAAATGTTACCCATGATTTTTCCAAACTGTCTCTCACACATTGTTTTTTTTTTCCCTTTCTTCTGACAGAAAATAATTTACTAGCAGATGTCTCTAAAGTGCTACCCAAATTCTGTAATGTTATTTTTTTTTCAGTATAGGCAAAATTGTCAGTTTGGGAGTACCGTTATTATGTATGTGCGTCCATATGCATGTGAGATTTCCTTCTGAGAGCCAGCTGGTGGTGCATACGGAGAATCAGCTCATCCAGGGTTTATCAATCTGACTCTCCGCCTCCCCGTCTCAGGATAAAACCACAGTTTTGGAATTGGGCAATGTGCGTGTTCCCAGTCCTCACAAGCTGCCACCTTTGGGAGTTAGGGGCTTGTGAAAAAGTTTAGGGGCATTACTGATAGCAATCAGAATCAGAAATGTACCTGCTCAGATTATCCATATAAACAATTGAAATAAAAACATTACATTATACATCAGATTAACAGCAACTCCCAGAACAAAGCTTACAGTGTATAAAAATAGCTACGTAAAAAATTTACATAAAAGGCAAACCAAAAGGAAATCCTCAGTGCAGACATTTACAGAAAAAAAAAAAAAAATCAAACCAAACACAACATATGACCTATCATCATGGCTACCAAAACTTGTTATTGTTTGCAATTTCATTTCATTGTTTGACTTGAGATAATTCTCTAAGATCCTGTGACAGCTTGGTAAAATGAACTGCTTAATATTTGAACCATGAATTGCTGTCAATGTCTTTGTATATGTCTTAAATACAATCCACGTTCATGCTTCAATTGGCCTATATAGTTTTTTTCTCTGAAATAATGAAAAAAAAAACATAATTTAGTAAGTTACTATAGCAATCATTTTTCACCATCAACAGATGCTTTGTACTAAAAGTGACAGGAATTACTTTATAGGAGACTTTCATAAAACTCCATTGTCCCCGAACCCATCTGTAATGCTAGGCATTGCTATGCCCCTTCTGCAAATAATTTTTTTTGGAATAGTTGAGTGTCTTTATTTTTATGAAAATTGCTTAATTCATGTGAAGAGCATAAAGGTTTTCAGGAAAACATTTCATTCTGTTTAAAAAATTCACTTATCCCCTCAAATCACACTCTTTTGTGGGCTTTGTCTTCAATCTCAATTTTCCTTTGAGGATTTACTCTATCCAATTTTGAAGGTAACAGTAGGTAAAAATCTATATTTATGGAAGATGGAGGAATGAATTCTAGAGAAGCAGAAAAAAAAAAAAACACAAAAAAACCACAGGTGGAAATGCTGCCTGCCTTGCTTCCAATGAAAGGCAAATATGGGGAAAGAATCCAGTTCTTTCTCCCAATCAGTCTGTCGTCCTGGTTTTCAGATTTTAAAAGTGTCTTACCTAAATTATTCTATTTTTCTTTCCTGTGTGCATCCTCCCAATTACAATTCTTCCCATGCCCCATATCTTCTCTATGGGATTAATTTGGGTGACATATTCAAATTGTGACTATGGCTTATGTATAATGAAGCAAAGTTTTACTATGGTTGTTGGGGATTTTAACTTCAGAGAGTCAGCTACAGTAAGTTATTCTCACTCAAGGACACACAAAATAATGTGCCCAAATGACTTACCTTAAAAGAATCACACTCATATAAATTACATAAAATATATGCAATACACATAACAAGTGTATATATATTATATTATACACACATATATGTATATGTGCATATACAGGCACATATATACATATACCTCCTATATAATAAAAGGGTAATATGCAAATTGACCGAACGGTGGAACGACCGGTCGCTATGACATGCAGTGACCACCAGGGGGCAGACGCTCAATGCAGGAGCTGCCCCCTGGTGGTCAGTGCACTCTCACAGGGGGAGCGCCGCTCAACCAGAAGCCAGGCTGACAGCTGGTGAGCTCAGCGACGGTGGTGGGAGCCTCTCCCACCTCGGGGGATGTCTGACTGATGGCTTAGGCCCGCTCCCCATGGGTAATAAAAGGGTAATAAAAGGCCCATGGGGAGCAGGCCTAAGCCGTCAGTCAGACATCCCCCAAGGGCTCCCAGACTGTGAAAGGGTGCAGGCTGGGCCAAGGGACCCGCAAAAGTGTGTGTGTGTGTGTACACAAACTTGTTAATCTTTTCATTAAAATGATTTGAGAGATGGCTGTATAAACACTCTGATACTTTTAATATCTTAAATCCTTGGATTTGAATTTTTATATTTAAGTTATTCTCATAATTGTTTTTAAAAATAAATTTAAATTATTAGAATCAGCGCTCATCCAACCAAAACACAGTTTATAAAATTAAGCTTCTTTGCACTCAACAAAATTTTTGACATTAGAATATAAAATGCTAATTAAATGTTAAAATTTCAAAATTGATTTTAATTATTCAGAGGATAATGATTATTTGTTTGGAGGATATGGAAATGGTTGAGATTCCATTCTTTTGAAGACACCTGAGTTACCAAAGCTTGCTTTTGAAAAGCTCTCTTCCTGTTTTAAAAGCCTCAATTATGAAGCATCTTACTGTCAAGGCTTTCCTTTTCATCTCATAGGGTGTTTCATTCTTTACTTGGAATTATTTCTATAAACCTCACACAGCTTACTTACCTGGACAACAACAAGAACAGTTTCTCTCTTAGGCTTCTGTTTTGTGATTGTTTTCTTCTAACTTTTTGTTTTCCTCTAGATTACCAAGATCCTTGTTTACATGTTTTGATGCGGTCCTGTAAAGGAATTAATCAAACATTATTACATTGACACACACATTTTCCTTTTTTAAATTTAGGGTTCACATTAATGTATCTTTGAGAAGCACATGTTTTACCTCTAATATAGGCAAACCACTAGGAAGAACAATTCCACATTTGTGAGCCTTGATTGGTAACAGGACCCATTCCAATGAAATGACTTTGACAGCTGGGTTGCATTAAATATGTGCTAAGAGAAACATAAATCTATTATTTTGAACACAGACTATATATACATAGTTGCATCCTGGTTTTGGCTGGGTTTTCTCTCCACTTTCTGGAAAGTAATTACTATCACTTTTTAGTCAAAATTTTCATTCTGTGCAAATAGTTTCTGGCAAAAGTTTTCTGAGGGAGTTTCATTAAGGTCATTTCCTTTTTAGCATCCCCTTTTATGCCTCCAGGTAGAGCCAATTCCCTGTAGTTTTGTTTATGGATTTTGTTTTATTGGATAAATCAAATGCAAGATTAGAAAGAGACTGAGATTTACGACAGAAGATTGGCAGCAGCAGAAGTTAAAGCAGCTCTACTGTGGTGTTTCTCAAATAGTGGTCCCAGATCAGCAACAGAATTATGGAAACAGAAAATGCAGATGGGGCATACAATCTATGATAAGCAAGACCTAGTGTTTCTGCTGCAAGCTAAAGTTTGAGAACCGCTGCCCTAGTGGTTGCCATGTTTACATATGATTGACTAGATCCCATCCTTTAAGCACTTAAACCAGGTTTTCTTAAACCCACGGCCAAATTCTTTGGTTTTGTGATCACTCAGGAGAAGTCATCACTGTATCTAAGAGTGTATCATTTCCTTCTTTCCCGTTTCCTTCCTTCCCTCCCTCCCTTTTTTCTTTCCCTAACTCCTTCACTCTCTGTTGTAAGCACATCAGGGGAACCACAGTGATATGGAACTTCAAATTATTATTGCCATATAATTCCTAGTAATTCTTCTACTTTTAAGAAATTATATAATACTAGATGTATCTCTTGGTTATGGAAGCTGGGGTAGTAAACTCCAATTTCCCTCAAAGTATTTCTATTTTTTAAATAAAATTTCTGAACTCATTTGCTAAGAATCACAATTTTACCAGAAAAAGTGTTATAATGGTGTATGACATTGGTCCAATTGAGATAAAGACATACAGCTCATTCAAACTGGAAATTCATTATATTTAGTATAAATTTAATTTGTGATTTAAAAATCCTTAGTTTAGCTTAAATTACAGCCTTCTAAATCTATGCATAAAGGCAGGAGAGCAATCTCAAACTCTGTCAACATGATTAAGTCCTATATGTGATAGCGTTTTATGAGAAAGGTATTTAAAAATGTAAGTGAGACCATGTTGTAAGTTTGAGTCTATATCTTGAATTATATATATCACATAAATATCTTCTATCTTGTACTAAAATGGTACATTATACATTGTACATTAACATATACAACAATGAATGACAACTTCTTTATTATATATATTTTCCAGGCAAATAATAAAATGTGTATATAATAATGTGTGTGTATATATATCATCTACATTATATAATATACTATATATTATATATTATAGGTGATTTGAGGTCTATTCTCTTTTGCTAACAAATTACTTAACTAATGCCTAATAAAATCTTAGTAACCTCAACAGTAAAATATGAGGGGTGGTGATTTAGGATGCTTTCTAAGTCCTATTTTAAGGCCTAGACTTTCTATAAATTTACAAATCCTTTAAGATTTATTTTGTTGAAGAATTATATACATATAAAATAATATACCAATAATAAAAGTAAAATTCAATAAATTTTCAAAAACTGCATGCATGAATGCAACCTGTACGCAGCTCAAGAAATAGAACAGTTGCAGACCCTGAAGTACATTATGCTCCTTCCTCTCACTATTGCCTCCCAAAAGTTACTACAGTCCTGAGTTCTCACAGAATAGTTTTACCTAGGAGAAACCAAGATGGCGGCATAGGGAAACACCTAAACTGCTGCCTCGCACAACAATTTCAAAACTACAACTAAAAGACAAAACTGACATCATCCAGAACCACAGGAAGGCTGGCTGAGTGGAAATTCTACAACTAGAAGGAAAGAGAAAAGCACACTGAGACTCAGAGGAGCTGCAGGAGGCAGAGGTACTGAGACACGCACACAGAGATTACTGGCAACTGAGTACTCGGCTGGCTTTCTCAAGCGGGAGGGAGACAAAAGCTCCTGACTGCACTGAACTCCAGTTCTGGGTAAGACTCTGGGGACCCAGACTAATTTGGGAGAAACTGGACTGTCTGGCAGCGAGCGGAACTCAAGGGCAGCTTTCTCTCAGAGGTGCTTGCAGCGATTACCACGGGACACTGAGACACAGGGGGCTATTAGGACAGGGCTGATGGGAAACCAATGCTCTATGCTCTGCCCTGAAACTCCGCCCCATCCAAGCTGAGCACAGAGGCTTTTGCAGATCTTGTCTCATAAGGGTGTTTCCAACACAGAAGTTCTCCCAGCATAGACACAGCTGATCCTCACAGCCAATTGGCCTGAAGGTCAATTCCTCCCAGTGATACCAACAATAATCAAGGCTTAACTACAACAAGACTGTGCACACATGCCCAAGCCGGTTTGGCTCGGTGGATAGAGCGTTGGCCTGCATACTGAAGGGTCCCAGGTTTGATTCCGGTCATGGGCATGTACCTTGGTTGCGGGCACATCCCCAGTAGGGTGCGTGCAGGAGGCAGCTGATCGATGTTTCTCTCTCATTGATGTATCTAACTCTCTATCCCTCTCCTTTCCTCTCTGTAAAAAAATCAATAAAATATATTTTTTTTAAAAAAGACTGTGCATACAGCCCACAAAGGGGTGCACCAAGAGTGTCCACCTCAGGTAACTGGGGAGGCTGAGCCACTGGGCCCAATAGGACACCTAGCACACAAAGCCACTCTATGAATTCAGGGAAGCAACGAAAATGCGGAGACAAAGAAACAGGTCACAAATGAAAGAAATGGAGGAAAGCAAACGACTGGATATAGAGTTCAAAACCATGGTTATAAGGTTTTTCAAGAATTTTCTAGAAAAGGCCAATAAATTTAGTGAGACCCTCGAGGATATGAAAAAGGACCAACTAGAAATTAAGCATACACTGACTGAAATAAAAAATATTATACAGAGATCTAACAGCAGACTAGAGGATCACAAGAATCAAGTCAAAGATTTGAATTACAAAGAAGCAAAAAACACTCAACCAGAAAAGCAAAAAGCAAAAAGAATCCAAAAATATGATAGTGTAAGGAGCCTCTGGGACAACTTCAAGTGTACCAACATCAGAATTATGAGGGTGCCAGAAGAAGAGAGAGAGCAAGATACTGAAAACCTATTGGAAGAAATAATGACAGAAAACTTCCCCCACCTGGTGAAAGAAATAGACTTACAAGTCCAGGAAGTGCACAGAACCCCAAACAAAAGGAATCCAAAGAGGACCACACCAAGACACATCATAATTAAAATGCCAAGAGCAAAAGACAAACAGAGAATATTAAAAGCAGCAAGAGAAAAACAGTTAGTTACCTACAAGGGAGCACCCATACGACTGTCAGTGGATTTCTCAACAGAAACTATGCAGGCCAGATGGGAGTGTCAAGAAATATTCAAAGTGATGAATAGCAAGAACCTACAACCAAGATTACTCTACCCAGCAAAGCTATCATTCAGAATTGAAGGGCAGATAAAGAGCTTCACAGATAAGAAAAAGCTAAAGGAGTTCATCACCACCAAAGCAGTATTATATGAAATGCTGAAAGGTATTCTGTAAGAAGAGGAAGAAGAAGAAAAAGGTAAAGATAAAAATTATGAACAACAAATACATGTCTATCAACTAGTGAATCTAAAAATCAAGTGAATAAAAAATCTGATGAACAGAATAAACTGGTCAATATAATAGAATCAGGGGCATAGAAAGGTTGTGGACTGACAATTCTCAGGGGCAAGGGGTGTGGGGGTGTGGGGAGAGACTGGACAAAAATCGTACACCTATGGATGAGGACAGTGGGGGGGGGGGGGTAAGGAGAAAGGGTGGTGTGGGAACCAGGTGGAGGGAAGCTATGGGGGAAAAAAGAGGAACAACTGTAATAATCTGAACAGTAAAGATTTATTAAATTAAAAAAAAGAACAGTTTTACCAGTTCTTGTAATGTGAATATAAATGGAATTATACCTCATGTATTCACTTTTCTCTGCCTTTTATTTAAACACAACTGATGTTTGTGACATTCATATATAATGTTGTATGTAGTGTAGGTTTTGATTCTCATGGCTGTATAGTTTGTCACTGGTTAAATAAATTATAATTTATTTATATATTTTGCTAGTGGTGGGCATTCTTGCTTTTTGTTCTTTTTGGGATTTTACTTATACTTAAATTAGATCTTTTGTGTTGTCCCACATCTCTTATTTTCTTATGTGTCTTATCTATTCTTTTTCCTTTCTGTGCTTCAATCTGGGTGATTTCCATTGATCTGTGTTCTAGCTTACTTCTCTTGTGTTCTGCTGTAGCCCATCTGTTTTTAAATTCATCCACCCAAGACTTATTTTTCAATATATATTTTCAGGTCTAAAGTGTCAATTTGATTTTAAAATACATTTAAATTCTCTATTCCATTAATCTACAATGACCATATTTTCTTCCACTTTCAAGATATTATTTAGAGTTATTTTAATATCCTTGTCTGTTAACTATAGTACCAAAATCATGCATGAATCTGCTTGTCTACATTTTCTTTTGATTTTTGATTGTATATTCTTGACACTTTGCTTTTTATCTAGAGTATTTTGTATGACACCATATATAAATGAGCTGTAGAGACTGCAAACAATGTTCTTTCCCATCAGATAAGGTCCCCCTTTCCTTTGTTAAGTAGGCAGGGTGAGGGGCTGATGACTCCAGTTTAATCAGGGCTTAAATTAGGCTGAGGCTCAGCTGCAGTTTTAGTAAGACCCAGTGTTCCTCTTGTTTGCCCTTTTCCCTACGGCAGTGGTTGGCAAACTGCGGCTTGCGAGCCACATGCATCTTGCAAGCCACATGCGGCTTGCAAGCCGCGGTTTGCCGCTCTGTTGACTAATGAGTTTGCCGACCACTGGGATAGGGACTTAATCACAAGGAACAACAACAGCCTGTAATTATTGGAATCCAGAGTCTAGGTCAGTGGTTGGCAAACTCATTAGTCAACAGAGCGGCAAACTGTGGCTCGCGAGCCGCAGTTTGCTGACCACTGCCCTAAGGCATGACCCTCCAAGGCTTCTGATTAAGATTCTAGCAAGTGCTACTTTCTCCAGCACTTAAATAGAGATCCATCTCTTTGGAGAGTTTCCATCCATATCTCCAGCCATCAATCTCATGACACTTCAAAATATGGGCACACTCTTCTTCTTGATTTGAGTATAGCTTCTTGAAAGTAAGGACCATGTTTTACTTTTATTTACCCATAGCATATAATACACTGACTGAATATGTTATTTCTTTTGATGAACTGAACTGACCTCACCGTATATGTGTTTTTTCTTCACCATAATATTCTTAATAAAATTTTCTTTTCTCTAGCTGACTTTATTGTAAGAATATAGTATACTAGAGGCCTGGTGCATGAAATTTATGCACAGGGCAGGGGAGTGGGTGTGTCCCTCAGCCCAGCCTGAACCCTCTCCAATCTGGGACCCCTCGAGGGATGTCCGACTGCCCGTTTAGGCCCGATCCCGCTAAAATTGGGCCTAAATGGGCAGTCGGACATCCCTCTCACAATCCAGGACTGCTGGCTCCCAACTGCTTGCCTGCCTGCCTTCCTGATTGCCCCTAACCGCTTCTGCCTGCCAGCCTGATCACCCCCTAACCACTCCCCTGCCAGCCTGATTGATGCCTAACTGCTCCCCCCTGCCAGCCTGTTTGCCCCTAACTGCCCTCCCCTGCAGGCCTGGTCACCTCCAACTGCCCTCCCCTGCAGGCCTGGTCCCCCCCAACTGCTCTCCCCTGCAGGCCTGGGTCCCCCCCAACTGCCCTTCCCTGCAGGCCTGGTCACCCCCAACTGCCCTCCCCTGCAGGCCTGGTCCCCCACCTACTGCCCTTCCCTGCAGGCTCGGTCACCCCCAACTTCCGCCCTCTGCCGGCCTGGTCACGCCTAACTGCCCTCCCCTGCAGGCCTGGTCTCTCCCAACTGTCCTCCCCTGCTGGCCATCTTGTGGTGGCCATCTTGCATCCACATGGGGGCAGCCATCTTGTGTGTTGAAGTGATGGTCAATCTGCATATTACTCTTTTATTAGATAGGATAGAGGCCTGGTGCACGGGCGGGGGCCAGCTGGTTTGCCCTGAAGGGTGTCCCGGATCAGGGTGGGGGTTCCCTTGGGGCGTGGGGCGGCCTGGGCAAGGGGCCTGTGGTGGTTTGCAGGCCGGCCACGCCCCCTGGTGACCCAAGCGGAGGCCCTGGGATCTGGGATTTATTTATCTTCTATAATTGAAACTTTGTAGCCTTGAGCGGAGCCAAGCCTCCTGCTTGCTCCGTGGCTGCACCCATTTTTGTTGGGATTTATTTATCTTCTATAATTGAAACTTTGTAGCCTTGAGGAGAGGCCAAGGCAGGCCAGGGCTGTGGAAGCTTGGCTTTCTCCATCGCCGGGGGCAACTCAAGCCTCCTGCTCTCTCCAGCTCCGTGGCTGCCACCATTTTTGTTGGGATTTATTTATCTTCTATAATTGAAACTTTGTAGCCTTGAGTGGAGGCCTGGGCCTGCCAGGGTGTGTGGAAAGCTTGGCTTCCTCCATTGCCGGGCAAACCCAAGCCTCCTGCTCGCTCTGTGGCCACAGCCATCTTGGTTGGGTTAATTTGCATACTCTCTCCTGATTGGCTGGTGGGCGTGGCTTGTGGGTGTAGCGGAGTGATGGTTAATTTGCCTATTACTCTTTTATTAGATAGGATAATACATGTAACACACAAAATATGTAATTGGTTGTTTATATTCATATCTATTTCCTTCTACTGTTCCTTATATTAGTGTTCACCAACATAAAGTTCTATATACCCAGCTGCTGTCTTACAGACAAGTAAAATATAGAGAATACTGCATAGAATGACAGAACTTGAGTGATGTCTTACAACAATCTTTTCAGATAAAACTGCACAAAATCATATGCATACATACATATGTACCTTGATTATTCTAATAGAATGTTATAAGCTAAGAGTTGTTATTATAATCTCAAGAACAACCACAATAAAAGAATACAAAGAAGTAGGGTTAAAAGACCAGTAGAGCAATTAAAATGCAATACTAAAACTTATTTGAGTACTGGAAAGCAGGAAAAGAGGACCAGAGGACAACTAAGAAACAAATAGGGAGATAGTGGTCTTAATTATATCAATAGTTAAGTCATGTAACTTGGCTAAAATATCCAATTAAAAGTTAGAGATTGTCATACTATACTATGTAAGACAAGAAAATGCTTGAGGGCAGGGGTTAAATTATTTTTCTGAAAGGTCCAGATAGCAAATATTTTAGGCTTGCATAGTTTTTGGTCCAACTCTTCCACTCCGGCAGTGTAGTATGAAGCAACCAACAATGGCTGTGCTCCTATAAAACTTTATTTACAAAATGAGGCAGCAGCCTGGAGTCATGGTTTGATCAGCCTTACTTTATACGAGATGCACTTTAAATATACATAAAGAGATAAATAATATCTATATATATAAAACGCTAATATGCAAATAGACCAAAGAGCAGAACAACCGAATAACATGGTGGGCATCAGCTGTGGCAAAATGGTGGAGTAGGTGAGTGGGAGCACCAGACCAAGGGGAGCCGGTCACTGTTATCAGGGCAAGCCTCTGGTGGTTACTGAAAATTCTTTGCTCCCACGCACTGTGGTCCCACTGGGTGCTTGCACCTGCTGCTGGCGCTGGCCCTGCTCACGCCCGCTGCCAGCACTGGAGCTGCTGCTCGCAACCACTGCCGGTGTCTGGAGCCATCCCCGATCGCTCGGTGCTGTCAGTGGGTGCGAGTGGTGGCTGCTGCCCCGATCGTCCCTCAGGGCTTCTCCACCTCCCCCTGCTCCTGAGGGGTGATTGGGGCAGCAGCCACCACTCACACCCACTGGCAGCACCGGCCCCGCTTGCACTTGCTGCTGGAGAGCATGGGAGCAGTGGTGGCAGGAATGGGGTTGCCGGGCGGGAGCACAGAGGATGGGCTGAGACCTGTCCCTCTGCCCACCGCAGCTCGCAGCCCACAGTTCTTTTCAAGGTGCATGAATTCGTGCACTGGGCCCCTAGTTGAAAATAAAAGGATAGAAAAAGATAAACATGTAACCAGTAAGCTTATGGATGCCGTGTGGCTATCTTAATACCAGGCAATGTAAAATTCAACACAAGCAATATTGCAGCGATAATGAGAGACATTTCACAATTATAGCAGGTTTAACACCTAAAAAATCATAACAACTGTAAGTGTGTGTACCTAATGAAAGAATAAAGCAAATACTGACAAGTACTTGAGGGAAACATAGACAAGTACACAATCTCATTTAGAGACTTTAATGACCGTTTCTCAGTAGCTGATAGGATTAATAAATCAAAATTCACTATGCTTGATCTTAATAAAGTAGCTAGTATTGGGTAGCTCTAGTACTGGAAATGTATGCTTACTAGTATATCCTTACATTATATGTAAAGTGATTTTATATAATTGAAAAAAATTATGATAATATTTAAACTATCTTATTTAACCTAATATACAGCTATAGAACACTATACCCACCAATAATCAAATTATTTTTTTCAAGGTCCAACATAGCATCTACTAGGAAATATTGCATGCCTGCACACCAACCCCACTTCCCCCAAAAAAACCCTACAAATAAATCTCAATGAATTTTAAAAGAGTATAAGCATGCAGAGCTGGCTGTCTTAACAAAACAGAACTAAATGAGAAATGTTTAGAATTTAATACAGTTCTAGTTACATGACTCCAGATAAGAAACCACAAAAGGAATTTAAAAATATTTTGAACTGAATAAATATGTAAATACAACATACTGAAATTTGTGGAATGTTGTTAACAGAGTGCTGAGATTAAATTAATAGTTTAAATGCTTGAGTTATAAAAGAAGAAAGGCTAACATCCATGATGTAAATTTTTTACTTTATGAAATCAGAGAAAGAAGAGCAAGTTAAACTCTAAATAACTTGAAGAAAGAAAACAGCAATATAAGAGCAAAAGTAATTAAAATGGGAAAGAAGAAATAGAAATAAAAACAATGCCAAGAGTTTTTAAAATATTAAGAAAATTGATAACTCCCTTAAAAAGACTGAGCAAGAAAAAGAACAAAGTGCAAAATAACAATATTAGAAAAATAGTGTTATCACTACACAATCACAGGCAAAAAAGGATAAGGGAATCCTATGTATAACTTTTCTTTTTGCAAAAATATCAACAACTTAAATGAAGAAAACATTTTCCTTGAAAAACCAAAATTTATTCAAGAAGAAGCAACTTTATTTCTATTAACATATATGTTAATCCTCATCTGAGAATATTTATTTTTGCCATTGCTTATTTTTAGAGAGAGTGGAAGAGTGGAAGGGAGGGAGGGAGGGAGGGAGAGAGGGAGGGAGGGAGGGAGGGAGAGAGAGAGAGAGAGAGAGAGAGAGAGAGAGAGAGAGAGAGAGAGAGAGAGAAACATCAACTAGAGAGAGTGAGAAAAAAACATTGATTGGTTGTCTCCCCCATAAGCTCTGGGGCCAGGGATGGAACCTGCAATCAAGGTATATGTCCTTGACCTGGACCACATCCCTTCAGTGCAGGAGCTGATGCTCTATCCACTGAGCTACAGTGGCTAGGGTCATTTATTTTTTTAAAAACAAGTTTTCATAAAGAAAGCTCCAAGCCCATGTGGTTTCACCATTAAATTATATGAAACTTTTAAGAAAGTAACAAACTTTTTCAGTAAAGAAGAGGATGGGACTCTTTCCAAGCCATTTGATGAAGCTCACCTTATCCTAGCAACAAAACTTGACAGAGATATTACAAGAAAAGAAAATTACAGACCAATATTCCTCATGAATGCAGATAGAAAAAAAATCCTTAATAAAATGTTGGCAAATTGTATCCATCAATATATAAAAATTATGACACATCATAAAGACTTGGATTTATTACAGAATGCAACACTGGCTTAGCATTCAATAGTCAATCAATGTAGTTTACCATTTTTTTAAGAATAAAAAATGAGAATAAATGATTATTTGTAGAAATAACATGGATATAAATGTAACGTAATGCAGGAAGGGCATTTGAGAAAATTCAACAGTGATTTATGATAAAAAACTCTTAGCAATCTGGGAATAGGAATATTGAAAATTTCTGTAACCTTTTACAGGACATTGTGTAGTAAAGAATTTGGCCTTGCTCAAAAAGAGGTCTGGCCCTTGTCCTTAGTTCCTGGGAGATAACCTCTAAATAGTTAGAATTTTCTAAGTGATAAGAGTCATCTTATTCATGGTGAGCCTCTTAGGTCACACCTGATAGTTTATGCTGAGGAAATGCCCCAGGTAAGAGCCATCAACGGTGGCCCCAGCTGAGAGAACAACTATATGCATTTGGGTGGCTTTGGCCATGAGATATCAGCCTGACTGGGAAAGTGAAAGGCTGGAGACTGAGTTCATCCACGTGGACGATTAATCAATCAAGCCTACTTTATAAAGCCTCAATACAAACTCTGGACACTAAAGCTTGGGAAGCTTCTCAGATTGGCAAACTCCATACTTTTGGCACATGTCTATACCGGTAAAGTAACAATCTCTGAGGACAAAGGATACATCACATGTGGAACCTTCCCAGACTCTACCCTATACTTTTCTTCCCTTGGTCAATTTTAGGGTATCCTTTAATTATAATAAACCTACGAGTATAATAGGTTTCAGTGAGTTCTATATTTCTAGAAAATTACCAAGCCTGAGGATGGTTTTGAGAAAACCATCAAACTTGAGTTGATGTCAGAAATGAGGGCAATCTTAAATGGATTCTTCCCTCTAACTTCCTGTTTGTACCCTAAATCCTTGCATTTGAGGTCAGAAATATTGAACAGACTTGGCAGTTTGGAGGACTGTGTCCTCAACCTTACAGTTTGGCTAACTCTGGGTAGGCTCATATGAAAAACATACAGCTAACATCATCCATAGTGGGAAATACTGAATAATTCCTTCTGTAAGACCGGGAACATGTAAAGATGTCTGCTGTCACCCTCGTCGGTTTGGCTTAGCAGATAGGGCATCGGCCTAGGGACTAAAGGGTCCCATGTTCGATTCTCATCAAGGGCACATGCCTGGGTTGCAGGCTCGATCCCCAGTAGGGGGCATGCAAGAGGCAGCCGATCAATAATTCCCTCTCATTATTGATGTTTCTATCTCTCCCTCTCCCTTACTCTCTGAAATCAATAAAAATATGTTTAAAAAAATAAAGATGTTTGCTGTCAACATTCTATTCAACATTGTATTAGAGCTCTCTATGAGTGCAAGAAAAATAAATGACATATAGAAGAGAAAAAGTAAAATTACCTCTATTGACTGATTGTTTTGATAGAAATCTCAAGAAATCCACAAAACAACTAATAGAACTAACCAATGAATTTAGGAAGATATTAATTATGGGGGGAAGGCATGAGTGGGGTGGAGGGGGTGAATAGGGAAAAAAGGAGGCATCTGTAATACTTTCAACAATAAAGGTAAATTTAAAACATATATTAATCATAATTCCATATATTACTATAAGTGGAAAATAAAAATTATAAAATGTTTGCATTTATAACATCTGCAAAATACATAAAACCATGAATGAATTTTATAAGATGTCCAATATCTGCATTAAAATTCATGAAATATTGCTAAGAAAAAATGGAAAAAATTAAAGTAAATGAAGAAATATATGATATTCATGGATTGGAAAACGAAATATATATATTTTTAAATATGTTTTATTGATTTTTTTAGAGAGAGAGAAGAAAGGAGAGGGAGAGAGAGATAAACATCAATGAGAGAGAAACATCGATCACCTGCTTCCTGAATGCACCCCAACTGAGAATCGAACTGGCAACCTGTTGGTGCACGGGATGACACTCTACCAACTGAGCCACACTGGCTAGGGCGGGAAACTAAATATTTTTTAAAAATCTGTTTTCACTGATTTCAGAGAGAGGAAGGGAAAAGGAAAGAGGGATAGAAACATCCAGCTCAGATTGGGACCCAAGTAACAGACAGAGACTTGGCCGACAGCAGCTGTCCTATATCTAAATCCAGCCGAGCACCAGGAATGCTCAGGGCCTACTCAAGAATGCAAATAATCCTTTCCACTAATATTTACAGGGTAAACTAAGATTGTTGGTAAAGTATTAAATTTGACAGTAAAATAATAATCAAGTTTTCAGATTAATTTAAATAGGCTAATTGAAATAAGTGAATAATCAAGAAAATTTAATTGTACTGGACAAAAAGCTGTTCTTAAAGTAGTAACTAAAATTTCTATTGGTAGTTCATCTCATGGTAAAATTCCTGAACATGCAATGAAACTAAAGCAGTCATATTTTTGTGCAAAAAATTAAAATTTAAAGTTATCAAGACTGCATTATAAAATTTACAAAAGCCTCCATTAATCAAAAAAGGGGGGATAGTAGATTAATATCATGTAAGGAAAAATATCCTATAAGTAAATTACATCTAGAAAATTTTTACTTTACAAAATTAATTTTCATTTGTAATGTTAACAGCAAGACACCCATGAAAAACACATATGGTGTCTAAATAAGACAAAGGAAAATCGTTTGGGCAAAAATAAAAAGGATCCCAAATCAATTATATAGAAAAGATTCCTTTATTAACTTTTGGTCGAGAATATGTTTGTATATTTTCAGAAAACAACTCCAAGACCATGTGGATTCCTGCATCAGAGAGGAATTGACAGGTCCGCTCCAACCACGAAGACAAGAGGAGAAACAGTCCAGAGATGGAAGACGCTGACGACGCCTTGCCACGCTAGCAGTCAGCAGCTGTGCGATGCAGCAGGTTGCCTAGGACCAAACCAGAGGGGGTCGGACCTGCATTGCCACCATGTGCCCACCATCCAGATATCATTGCTGACATGTACACATAAGGAACTGTTTGACATTGAAAAGGGGACTCAGAACTGTTGGACATTGAAATTGGGACTCAAACCTTTTTTGTTATTATATGTTTATTTCTAGTCTGCAGAGGCAAGATTTTTTTAAAGGAAAGAAATGGGGAAAAAATGATACAGAGGCAAAGAAGCATTGAACAGACTGTCAAACTGCAGCGGGAAGGCAGGGGAGGTTGGGGTGGGGGCTGTAAGAGATCAACCGAAGGACTGGTATGCATGCATATAAGCATAACCAATGGATACAAGACACTGGGGGTGGGAGGGGCAGGTAAAGGCATGTAATGGGGGGTAGGGGAGGCTGGGGGGAGAGGTCAATGGGGGAAAAAAAAGGAGACATATGTACTACTATTTGTAATACTTTAAACAATAAAAAAAAAAAGAAACATCAATGATAAGAGAGAGAATTACTGATTGGCTGCCACTTTCATGCCCCCTACTAGGGATAGAGCCTGCAACCAGGACTTGTGCCCAGATCACGAGTCAATGCTCAACCACTGAGCAACACAGGCCAGGCTGGAAACTAAATATTTTTAAGATATGAAATCTATCCAAACCTATATAATCCTATATAATAAAGAGGTAATAGGCAAATTGACCATCACTCCAACACACAAGATGGCCACCCCCATGTGGTCCAAGATGGCCACCACAAGATGGCCAGAAGGGGAAAGCAGTTATGGGCAATCAGGCCAGCAGGGGAGGGCAGTTAGCGGTGACCAGGCCAGCAGAGGAGGGCAGTAGTGGGGGACAAGGCCTGCAGGGGAGGGCAGTTGGGGGTGACTAGGCCAGCAGGGGAGGGCAGTTAGGTGCGATGGGGCTGGCAGGGGAGCAGTTAGATGTAGATCAGGCTGGCAGGGGAGTGGTTAGGGGCAATCAGGAAGGCAGGCAGGCGAGCGGTTGGGAGCGAGAAGTCCTGGATTGTGACAGGGATGTCCGACTGCCCACCAGGATCGGGCCTAAAGGGGCAGTTGGACATCCCTCGAGGGGACCCAGATTGAAGAGGGTGCAGGCTGGGCTGAGGGACACACCTCCCCATGCATGAATTTCATGCACCGGGCCTCTAGTATATCTATAAATTCAAAGCAGCCACAATCCCTAATGTTTTATAATTTTTTGGTAGAAATTAACAAGTTGTTAAATTTTATATGGAAGTGTACAGAAATAAGATTGTTAACATGAACAGAAAATCAAAGTTGAAGGACTCACATGATTATCATTATTATGACAAATGCCCCAAGGCCAAAATAAAGTCTTTATAGCAAGTGGTGCTGGAATGACTGGCTAAACATATATAACTAAAGCAACAAGCAAACAAATACACCACCTTTACCTTGTACCATACACAAAATTTTATATGTATCATATCCTTAAATGTAAAAGTTAAAACTATAAAATTTCTCAAAAATACGTAGAAAAATACTGTATATTTACTACTTTGGGGAAAGCAAAAATTTTGTAGAGTGGACACAGAAAGCACTAGACATTATAAGAAAAAATTGAGAAGTTTTTCATCAAAATGAAAAACTTCTGTTCAACAAAAGCAGCATTAATAAAAGGAAAAATCCAGCCTCAAACTAGGACAAACTATTCAAAATCTAATTATGACAAAAGACTTTTGTGGAATATGCAAATAATTCTTACAAATCAATCATAAAAGGACAAATTCCAATAAAGTCACTGGCAAATGATTTAAATATTCGCTGCACAAAAGAAGATGACCAATAAGCAATAGACTTTAAAATCCTTAGGTCTCAACAAAATGTGAGTTAAAACCAAAATTAGATATCATGCCACACCTCCTGCAATGAGAGATATTAAACAAAATGACAACCCCAAATTCAAGTGAGGATTTGGAAGAACTGAAACGCTTATATACTGCTGGTGGGAATCTCAGAAAGGACAAATACTTTGGAAAGCTGTCTGGTAATTTCTCATGAACAAATATCTACCCTATGACCTAGAAATTCCATTTCTAGATATTTACCCAAGAGAATAAAAACATGTATATGCCCACCAAAACATTTGTTTGAGAATGTTGATTTTAGCCATATTTTTAATAATATCCTGAATAGAAACTCTGCAAATGTCCATAAACAAGAGAATGGATTAAAATAATATGATATATCCTAACAATGGAAAACTACTCAGAAATTAAAATAAAATTATTAATACATTTATCTCAGCAACATTATGTTAAATGAAGGAAGTCAGACACGAAGGAGTACATAATGTATAATTCCATTTATATGAGGTTTAAGATTAGTCAAATCTTGTTGTTAACAGTTACACAGTGTCTGCCTTTGAGAACAGGGCTGGTGGGGTCAGACAGGAAGGGAGTTCAAGAGAACTAGCTGGGGTGATGGAATGCTCTATATCATGATTTGAAGTAATGGTTACAAAGGTATATACATTTATCCAATAAGATGTAATTGTACATTTAATGTAAGCAAATGTTACCTTCATACTACAAAAACATACAAGATGAGGCAAAAGTAGGGTTACAGTTGTTCTTATGGAAAATAATACAATAAATAATAATACAAGAATAAAATGTCTCGTGGACTCACAATTATAAACCTACTTTTGCCCCACCCTGTTGTGAAAACAATTAAAGCATGATCCTTTTGGCCAGAGATTGAAAGAACCAGGCAAACGATGTAATCCATTCCCATTTTATTTACTTCCTAAGTGGCAAACATGTAATCCATTCCCATTTTATTTACTTCCTAGGTGGATTTATTCATTGAGTATATGTATATACTATTTATATGCATTTTATTATAAATTTCTTTATTTTTGTTACTGAGAATCCACTCTCCCTAGCAGAGAAATACCCTTAAAAATTATTCTGATTACTTTTGGCTTGGTTTTGAGATTGCTGTGACAAAAATCAATATAATTTTATGGATGCATCCTTTTGTAAAGTTCAGTTTTGAAAGAATTACAGAGGTTAAAAATCCATCTATGACTGGAAGAGAACAAACAATTATTTAAATCATTCCTTTCAGCAAAATATTTTCAGTCAATTGATTTGAGGGACAAGGTTAGGCATTTATAAAGAATGAGTGTTTGGGTAAAAAATACTAATTATATGGTTATTTGTCTTAAACGTTCTTCATCAGTTGACTTTTTGTAACTCAATATGGGAGAAATTTTAAATCATAGAATCCCAATAAATTAGCATTAGAAATAGCCCTAGAGGTGACCCTCTAGTCTAATCCATGAGGCAGAGAGAAGAGGCCAGTGGGCCTGGGTTCTCATCCTCATGTGTCAAGTCTGAGCTGAAAGTCCTTGGACAAGTCCCTCCTCTAAAGCATGCTTGCTCATCTATAAAGGAAGGAAACAACAGGATCTACACACAGGGCTATTGTGAGGATAAATTTGACATTTCAGGGAGACCCCAGCAGGTGAGGGGCCTCACCAAACTGAAGGTGAGTCATGAAGCTATTCCTAAGGCCATTAGCTATGAAGTAGCAGAATGGAGTTAAACCTGGTCTGGACACTTCATCTGTGTTATTTCCATAACTGAAGTGCCTATTAAGGGTTCAAGTTACTTTAAAATAACTTTTTAAAAGATGATTTAGCTTTTTTGAGAGATTTCCCCAATAATATAATGTTGTTTCCAAATCTCCTTCAAAGAATGTAGTGGACTAATCTGGTGGCATCTCCTAAATTTGCTTCAATGTTGCTAAGAGACTAGATATTAAGTGTTCTTACCACAATATGAAATGATAATTATTTGACCTGATGGAAGTGTTAGCTAATGCTACAGTGGTAATCTTATTTCAGTATATAAATGTAACAAGTCAATACATTTTGTACACCTTGAACTTACTCAGTGTTATATGTCAATTACAGTCCAACTAAAACATTATTTAGTGGGGGATTGAGGAAGCAGCAAAAGTGAAGAGCATGGGCGTGGTGGATATAGCTAATACATCACAATCTTGCGATGTGCTATCATTTGAAAAGATACATGAACTATTAAAATAGAATTACATACCTGAAAAACAAAAAAATCCCATTTAAAATAATTCATACATGAAAGAGCTCATTAAGATTTTAGGTTTTCCAAATGTAGGCATATGTACAACGAATCTGAAAACTCAGAGGCAGCATGAGAAGTCATTAATACTTTCTAGTTTGAGAAGCATTTTCTGTGATTTTTAATGTATAGTATTCCTGGGACTCACCACAAAAGGGCAATGGGACTGCAGGTATTTAAGACTTGGGACCCTGGCCCTGTAGAATTGCCACTTCCAGCAAGCTGGCTATTGACATCTGTACAAGCAATTAGAATCCCAACCAAGACAATAGTTCTTTTCTCTCTTCCCTGATCACAGCTGTCAGCAGACTGAATTTCCTCTTGGCCCAAGATTAATTAGTTAAAGGAAAGGAAGGCTCTAATCCCTGCATCTCAGGAGGACAATTTCTGTCAGCAATTTCTGGGTTTAAAGAAGAAAATGAAGAATGAATAGTTGGTCTTATTACAACTTTCAAGTTTATGTCCTTAGAATTTCCAAGAGTCTCCAGAGAAACTCTCCATTTAAATAGGGAATCCTTTTGTCCTCAGTAAGAAATAGAAAACGGCCTTTTCATCTAGTAAATATGGGGACCACCCATTTAAAAGATGAGGAGGCCAACACAAACATAACCATACTGAATATGCATAAAAACAGGATGCCACCTGCATGCATTCTGCATCATGGCTTGAAGTGCATTGCTAAGGTGGCTACTGTTGGGTCAGCACATAGCCTGGCCCATGGCAGGTGCTCAGGGAACAGGACTTCCTTTACCTTTGAAAAGATAATTAAAACAAACAAACATTTGAAATAAAAAAAGCATGTATATATACAGATCAAGTAAATTTAAAAACTTGAAAACATTCTATTTTGATACAAGCCCTTTCATCTGGAAATATTTCAGGTCACATGTAGTAGGGGAGGGGACAGCCATGATTGGTTCTGCCCTTTAAGTAGCCAATGACCTTGTGACTGACTAGATGAGGGCTCTGGTACTTCCATGTGATCTTATTTTCCCTCTAGTTTACCCTATTATTTGTGGTTCGATAGAAGAATGAGGAATTTCCTTTTTTCCTTCTGGTTCCTGCCAGACCATGGATAGGAAAGGAGAAAGAAGGCCAAACTTGGATTAGCCCCTCTTCTCATACAGGGGGAGAGACCACGTCAGCCCTGAGCTTCAGAACTCACCCTCCAACCCGAACACTATATTAAATGCCAGCAGAACATCAAAGTCAGGTACGCAATTTTAATTCCAAAGAAGTCCTGGGGAGGCACCAAAATATATTTGAAAATATATGAGATAGGGAATATGCTTGGTCAAGTTAATCTCACTGAGCCTTTGATACTATGAAACAAGATTAGTTGTATTCCCCTCATTAAATTGTTGAGGATTTAAGTAAAAGAACAAAAACAAACAAACAAACAAAAAGGGTAGTAGGTGCTTAGGTAATGATAAATGAGGAAAGATTTAAAATGTGTTATGAATGGTCCCCCAGCACTATCTTTTAGATTTATTCAGTATGGAGTCAATATTCCCTCATCAGAGTGAGTATTGATTGGATTGGAAACAGCATTCAGTTAAAATAAACTCTCCTGTGAGATCCTAATTCCATACATCAAGAAATACTAATGAGAAGGGTTTTAGAAAGGCTTAATAGAACAGTGTTTCTTAACATTCAGTGTTATAGGCAAGTCCTCTTTAGTCCTTCACCAATTTAGAACTGTCTTTTTCTTTTCCTGACACAGTAGTGGAATAATATAGCATTATATAAAGGCAGAACTAACAGAACATATTTGTAATTTTCAGATTTCCAGATGGCCTATACATTACTCACTAATTTTCATGAAAATAGTCATGAGTTCCAGAGTTGCAAAAGATAAATCTCTCGGTAAGTTTCTAATGCTCAGACAATGTGTATTTTGAGATTACAGATGTCTGGTATATGCTTGCTCCCAGCTTAGTGATAAGAAGTATGGTGGTCAGGGGTCTCTTAAATGCAATAAAACTGAAAGTTATGGTTTTAATAAACCTCTGAACAAGTTTGGGGCTACATCATGCTGCCTTTTCCCCTTTATCGTTGGCTCTTTTAATTTTTCATTAGTTCTTGTACTATAAACTATGTAGGAGAGGATTTGGAACTCAAATAGTCACATTAAATTCCTGCAGAGCTAACAACAATGTATAAAGGACAGGATGACGATAAAAGGAGTAAATAATTTAAAAACTATTAAATTATTTCTAGATCTTCTATGTTCTCCAACCTGTTCTACAACTAGACATGGAGTGGGCTTAGTCAAATAATGCCTTTTGCCTGGAACTGTTAGTTAAAACCCTACACATTAGGGAAATATCCATTCTCATTACTAAAAAAATCTCCAAGTAAAAAAAAAACTTCCAGTGAGAAGTTATATGAATCAAAATAGCAGAGGAATCATGAGTTCTTACTCTGCTATGAGTATATCATTTCAAAATGCTAAGCACTTCTTGCTGCAGGTCTCCATATAAAAAATGGATATAAAAATATATAGCTCATAATAATGGAATGGGGAGTGCATGTTAGCTGGGTAGCCACTAAGTATGTTATCAAATATACTCTTAAATTCTACTTGGGTATAAAAGATTTGTCTTTCTCGTCTGTCTCAAATGAGTTTTTAAATGGCCAATACAAAAACTTCCCTAAATGTTTCTCGAACTTCACCACTGGGCTACCTGTATCATTGAGGCTTTTAAATAAAATATTTGACTCACAATTTAATTGTTGCTCAAAGCTATTTGCAACAATAAGTGACTCTAAGTTTATTGATATTATTTTGTAGGATGGTAAACACAAAGCTATATTTTTTTAGGTATCTGAGGGAAAGTCTGGACCATATTTTTATTAAAAATTTATCACATGTATATAAAATGGTGATGAATTAGCTATAGGTAAAAATGAAACCCTTACAATAATTTGTAAAGTTTAAGAAATGATCTAGAAGAGGAGGAAGAAAGAGAACATAGTAAAGCCAAAAATAGACTTTAGCAATTCTGAACTTGAAGGCTTTTATTATAAATATGAGCACTAGACAAGGGGATTAACAATAATTCGTATTGCCAAAATGCTGACTTATCTCAGACGGCACCAGCAGGGAATAACATGCTAAGAATAATCAGGAAAGCAAAGCACTTAGCAAACCTGAAGAGTGCCACAAATTCATAAGGAAAACACTTTGGTTCTTGGGATGATAAATGAAATTTATTACCAATAATATTAACTCTTGAAAAGTTGGAACACTTTTCAATTAAGTAACAGGTATTTGAATGAATGTTCAAGTCTGATGGTAGAAACTGTACTTAATTTAATAATATTATTATTATTTTAATTTAAATTCTTTATTGTTTAAAGGTTTACATATGTCTCCTTTTTCTCTCATTGACCTCTCTTCAGCCACTCCCATTCCTCAGCACATGCCCTCACCTCCCTACTATCTGTGTCCTTTTATTATGCTCATATGCAGGCATACAAGACCTTTGGTTGATCTCTTACCCCGCCCCCCTGCCCCCACCTTTCCTCTGAGGTTGGTCTGTTCGATGCTTCTATGTCTCTGGATCGATTTTTGTTCATCAGTTTATGTTGTTCATTATATTCCACAAAGGAGTGAGATCATGTGATATTTATCTTTTTCTGACTGGCTTATTTCGCTTAGCATAATGCTCTCTTGGTCCATCCACACTGTTTCAAATGGAAGAGTTCCTTCTTTTTTACAGCAGCGTAGTATTCCATCATGTAGATGTATCACAGTTTTCTAATCCACTCATCTGCTGATGGGCACTTAGGCTGTTTCCAAATCTTAGCTATGGTGAATTGTGCTGCTATGAACATAGGGGTACATATATCCTTTCTGATTGGTGTTTCTGATTTCTTGGGATATATTCCTAGAAGTGGGATTATTTGGTTAAATGGGAAATCCATTTTTAATTTTTTGAGGAACTTCATACTGTTTTCCACAGTGGCTGCACCAGTCTGCATTCCCACCAGCAGTGCAAGAGGGTTCTTTTTCTCCACATCCTCGCCAGCACTTGTCATTTGTTGATGTTAGCCATTCTGACAGGTGTGAGATGCTACCACATTGTCATTTTGATTTACATTTCTCAGACTTTGAGCATGTTTTCATATATCTCTTGGCCTTCTGTATGTGCTCTTTGGAAAAGTGTCTATTTAGGCCCTTTGCCCATTTTTTGATTGTATTGTTTTATCTTCCTTTTGTTAAGTTGTATGCATTCCCTATAAATTTTAGAAATTAAACCCTTATCTGACATAACTTTGGCAAATATGTTCTCCCCTGCAGTGGGCATTCTTGTTGTTTTGTTGATGGTTTCTTTTGCTGTGCAGAAGCTTTTTATTTTGATGTGGTCCCATTTGTTTATTTTCTCCTTAGTTTTCATTGTCCTAGGAACTCTATCGGTAAAGATATTGCTAAGATATATGTCTGATATTTTGCTGCCTCTGGATTCTTCTAAGACTTTATGGTTTCCCGTTTTATGTTTAACTCCTTTATCCATTTTGAGTTTATTTTTGTGTATGGTGTAAACTGGTGCTCTAGTTTCATTTTTTTTTGCATGTATGTGTCCAATTTTCCCAACACCATTTATTAAAGAGACTGTCTTGACTCCATTGTATGCTCATGCCTCCTTTGTCAAATATTAATTGAGCATAATGGCTTGGGTTGATTTCTGGGTTCTCTGTTCTGTTCCATTGGTCTATATGTCTGTTCTTGTGCCAGTACCAGGCAGTTTTGAGAACAGTGGCTTTGTAATTTAGCTTGATATCTGGTATTATGATCCCTCCAACTTTGTTCTTTCTCAAGACTACTGTGGCTATTCCGGTCTTTTTTTATTCCATATGAAATTTTGGAAAGTTTGTTCTAGGTCTTTGAAATATGTCCTTGGTATTTTAATGGGGAGTGCATTGAATCTATAGATTGCTTTGGGTAGTATGGACAATTTTATGATGTTGATACTACCAATCCATGAACACGGTATGTTCTTCCATCTGTTTATGTCTTCCTCTATCTCTCTCTTTTTTTTTCAATGCCCTGTAGTTTTCTGAGTATATGTTTTTTACCTCCTTAGTTAAATTTATTCCGAGGTATCTTAATATTTTGGTGCAATGGTAAAAGGGATTGGTTTTTTATTTTCACTTTCTGTGAGTTCATTATTAGTGATAAAAAAGCCATAGATTTCTGAGTGTTGATTTTGTATTCGGTTACATTGCCAAATTCATTTATTAGGTCTAGTAGCTTTTTGATGGAGTCTTTGGGGTTTTCTATACAGTATCATGCCATCTGCGAATAAGGACAGTTATACTTCTTTTCCAATTTGGATGCCTTTTATTTCTTCTTCTTGTCTGATGGCTATAGCTAGCAGTTCCAGTACTATGTTGAACAGGAGTGGTGATAATGGGCATCCCTGTCTTGTTCCTGTTCTTAGGGGAAATGGTTTTAGTTTTTGCCCATTGAGTATGATGTTGGCTGTATGTTTGTCATATAAGGCTTTTATTATGTTGAGGTATGATCCCTCTATTCCCACTTTGCTGAGAGTTTTTATCAGGAAAGGGTGTTGGATTTTGTCAAATGCCTTTTCTGCATCAATTGATATGTTTATGTGATTTTTTGTCTCTTAATTTGTTTATGTGATGTATCACATTTATTTATTTACAGATATTCTACCAGCCTTGCATCCCTGGAATAAATCCCACTTGGTCATGGTGTATGATCTTTCAAATGTAATGCTGGATCCAATTTGCTAAAATTTTGTTGAGGATTTTAGCATCTATGTTCATCATGAATATCCTATCCTTTATAATAAAAGGGTAGTATGCAAATTGACCAAACAGCGAATGACCAGTAGCTATGATGTGCACTGACCACCAGCGGACAGATGTTCAATGCAGAAGCTTCCCCCTGGTGGTCAGTGTGCTCCCACAGGGGGAGAGCCGCTCAGCCAGAAGGCAGCTGATGACTGGCGAGCACAGTGGCAGTGGCGTGAGTCTCTCCACGGGGAGCGGGACTAAGCCATCATTCAGACATCCCTCGAGGGTTCACGGACTACAAAAGGGTGCAGGCCAGGCTGAAGGACCCTCCCCCACCAGTGCATGAATGTCGTGGGCCAGGCTTCTAGTTGGCCTATAATTCTCTTTCTTTGTAGTGTCAATATCGGGTTTTGGGATTAGGGTAATTCTGGCTTCATAGAAAGAATTGGAAGTCTTCCTTCCTCTTGAATTTTTTGGAATAATCTGAGAAGGACAGGTTTTAGTTCTTCTTTGAATGTTTGGCAAAACTCCCCTGTGAAGCCATCAGGTCCAGGGATTTTGTTTGCTGGAAGTTTTTTGATTACTGTTTCAATTTCATCAGTAGTTACCAGCCTATTTAGGTTTTTTGATTCTTCCTGATTGAGTTTGGAAGCTTGTATTTTTCTAGGAATGTGTCCATTTCTTCTAGGTTGTCCAGTTTGTTGGAGTAGAGTCGCTCACAGTATTTTTTTTTATAATCCTTTGTGTGTCTGTGGGGTCTGTTGTTACTTCACCTCTTTCATTTCTGATTTTATTTTGGTCCTCTCTCTTTGTTTCTTGGTGAGCCTGGCTAGAAGTTCATCAATCTTGTTTATCCTTTCAAAGAACCATCTCTTGGTTTTATTATTGTATTTTTTTTTGTCTCTATGTCCTTTGTTTTCACTCTGATCTTTATTATTTCCTTCCTTCTGCTTGCTCTGGGCTTTTCTTGTTGCTCTCTTTCTAATTCTTTAAGTTGTTGGGTTAGGTCAGTGGTTGGCAAACTCAAACTCATTAGTCAACAGAGCCAAATATCAACAGTACAACGATTGAAATTGCTTTTGAGAGCCAAATTTTTTAAACATAAACTTCTTCTAACACCACTTCTTCAAAATAGACTCACCCAGGCTGTGGTATTTTGTGGAAAAGCTACACTCAAGAGGCCAAAGAGCCGCATGTGGCTCGCAAGTCATGGTTTGCCGACCACTGGGTTAGGTAATTTATTACCATTTTTTCTTTTTCTTTTTTTTTTTTTTTTGAGTTATGCCTGCAGAGCTATGAACTTCCATCTCAGGACTGCTTTCACTATGTCTCTTAGATTTTGGATTGTTATGTTTTCATTGTCATTTGTTTCCAGGATATTTTTTATTGATTATGTGATTTTTGTATCTCAATTTCTTTATGTGATGTATAACATTTATTAATTTGTGGGTATTGTACCAGCCTGGCATCCTGGAATAAACCCCACTTGATCATGGTGTATGATCTTTCTAATGTAATGCTGGATCTGATTTGCTAGAATTTTGTTGAGGATTTTAACATCTATGTTCATCAGTGATATTGGCCTGTAATTCTCTTTCTTTGTAGAGTCTTTATCTGGTTTTGGGATTAGGATAATGCTTTAATAAGATACTGTAAAGGAAATTTAGGAAGGCTTAACCATTAACCTATTGACACTACAAAGGCAAGTGACCAGCATTTATTTATCCATGATGTTAATTTTAGATTACCATATGGTAATAACCAATGGAGTAACAACCTAATTGCCCACATAAATTTCTTTTATTCATAGACAAATGGTATCTGATGAAATACTGGGAATTAGAATACAGTGATTAAGGATGTTGGGGATAGTTCAAGAATTTAACAGTAATTTGACCATAATGTAGAGGACTACTGCTCATTTTTTCAGCTCAATTTCTCAGTATAGAAAAATTTTATTTTCATTCTTTTAGGAAATAAAAGAAATAAATACTTTGGAGTATGTCAGAAATCCTAAGAAACTAAAATAGAAAAACCCTAGAGCCCAAGCTCTTAGATTTGTGCATTCCTTATTGTCTGTTATAGATGTTGATCATTAGGAAACATACAAATAGACAGCGAATTTCTATAAGATAGATATTACATCTGGGAAACTCTTTGCATTTCCTTTCACTTTCATGGGACAGGCAGGGAAACTTCTAAATTTTCCACAGAAACCACAGACACAAACCCACATGAAGTAGTTATAGGCAAAATGTGCATTGAGAAAAAGAACACTTGTTACCATGTGATGGTGCGGACTGACCAAGATTGAGGAGTGAAGTCCCAAGATCAGAAGTGATTGTACCCCAGTGTGAATGTGCACATATACATCAACCTCAACATACAATAAGAAAATGGTTCTGCCTTACATGACCAAATAAGAGAAAAAGTAAGGCACAGACAGAGGAAGTAAGGCCTGGTGATTAAACACAAAGATTCTAAAACATCACTGCCTTAAACATGATTCTGTCCCTTACCAACTGTTCAAGTCATTTAACCATTCCCTGCCTGTTTTTTTTTTAAAATGTAAAACAGATATATATATATAAAACCCTAATATGCAAATAGACCAAACAACGGAACTGAACAACCGGTCGCTATGATGTGTGCTGACCACCAGGGGGCATGCGTGGAACATGGTGGGCATCGGCAACAGGCAGCAGAGTGCAGAACATGGCAGGCTTTGGCCACGATGAGATGGTGGAGCAGGTGAGTGGGCGCACCAGACCAAGGTGGGTGCCAGTCACTGTCATCGGGGCGAGCCTCTGGTGGTTACCAAAAATTCTTTGTTCCTGTGCCATGGTCCCACCCAGCTCTTGCACCTGCTGCTGGCATTGGTTCCATTCACAACTGTTGCCGGTGCCAGAGCCACCATTCGCACCCACTGCTACCACCTGGCGCCGGCCCCAATTGGGGCTTCTCTACCTCCCCCTGCTCCTGAGGGGTGATTGGGGCAGCAGCTGCCGCTCACACCCTGCTGATGGTGCTGGCCCTGCTCGCACCTGCTGCTGGCACCGGCCCCAATCGCTTTGCACGATCAGGACCCAATCTCTCAGCGCCATCAGCGGGGCTAGTGCTATCAGCACATGGGAGTGGTGGCGGAGGGAGTGGGACTGCTGGCAGACAGGGGACCGGGGACAGCAGCAGGATGGGCTGGGCGTGGGTGCAGAGGATGGGCTGAGATCCACCTCTATGCCAACTGCAGCCTTGTGGCCCACAGTTCCTTTCAAGGTGCATGAATTCATGTACTGGGCACCTAGTCCTATCTAATAAAAGAGTAATATGCAAATTAACCATCACTCTTCTACACCCACCAGCCACGCCCACCAGCCAATCAAGAGCGAGTATGCAAATTAACCCAACCACAATGGCTGTGGCCATGGAGAGAGCAGGAGGGAGGCTTGGGTTTCCCTGGAGATGGAGGAAGCCAAGCTTTCTGCACACCCTGGCAGGCTCAGGCCTCTGCTTAAGGCTACAAAGTTTCAATTACAGAAGATAAATAAATCCCAACAAAAATGGCTTCCCCCAAGGAGCGAGCAGAAGGCTTGGCTCTGCTCCAGGCTACAAAGTTTCAATTGTAGAAGATAAATAAACCCCAGATACCAGGGCCTCTGCTTGGGTGGCCAGGGGGCGTGGCCGGCCTGCAAACCACCACAGGCCCCTCGCCCAGGCTGCCCACGCCCCAAGGGAACCCCCACCCTGATCCAGGACACCCTTCAGGGCAAACCAGCTGGCCCGCATCCATGCACCAGGCCTCTATCCTATCTAATAAAAGAGTAATATGCAGATTGACCATCACTTCAACACACAAGATGGCTGCCCCCATGTGGACACAAGATGGCCACCACAAGATGGCCAGCAGGGGATGGCAGTTGGAAGGGACCAGGCCTGCAAGGGAGGGCAGTTGTGGGTTATCAAGCCTGCAGGGAGGGCAGTTAGGGGTGACCAGGCTGGCAGAGGAGGGAAGTTGAGGGCAAACAGGCTGACAGGGAGCAGTTAGGCATCAATCAGGCTGGCAGGGGAGTGGCTAGGGGGTGATCAGGCTGGCAGGTAGAAGTGGTTAGGGGCAATCAGGAAGGCAGGCAGGCAAGCAGTTGGGAGCCAGCAGTCCTGGATTGTGAGAGGGATGTCCCAGATTGGAAAGGGTGCAGGCTGGGCTGAGGGACACCCGCCACGTGCACGAATTTCGTGCACTGGGCCTCTAGTATGGATAATAATAGTATCTACTTCAAAGATGGGTTATGAGAACAAAACAGAGCTCAATAAATGCTCATATTATGTGACTTTAAAAATTCTGAGCTAGAGCCTCTCTTTGAGCTCCATTTGAATATTTCTCCACTGAAATTATTAATATCTTCATAGGGTAAGATCATGAACCCTGAGTGTGCTTTTTCATTTGATTTTCTTTTAGGTTAATTTACCTGAGCTGGGAAAAGTGGTTATATTAGACAACAAGAGAATATAAAATTAAGTCCAAATTTGCCACTAGCTATACAAATCCCCTTGCAAAAGTCAATGTCTTCATTTATAACACAAGGGGATTAAAAGCCCATGTTTTAAATGAGCAGTATATCATAGAACCACCAATAAAACTTTTAAAAAATGCAATTGCTAAAACCCATCTCTGCCCAGGTGCATCTCAATATAGGGTCAGGGGTGGGGTGATGAGGAGTAAGTATCAGGCATGTGTGAATGTTAAGAATCCTCATTAGTTCATTGTATTTTCATTACAAACCACTGTTAAGGTGATTTATAAGGTTGATACTATGTGTATTATTTTATGATTCTAATAATTTTAAACCTAAACGCCATCTAAATCATTTTAAAGCAGTCTTGGTACTTTGTCTAATCATCTTTTTAAAAAAATTCAAGATGAAATAACGAATACTTTTTCTCTGAATTACATCATTGTATGGAGCAAAGTGACCTAAATAGAATAGAGGAGTAGTGACAACAGGATAATTCTAGCTCACGGGCAGTTTTACTGATGGCTAGACCTGTCCCTCAAAGACACCTGGCCATATGTGCAGGAAGTGCTAGTCACTTTTAAGTAATCTCTATCAACCTCCATAAAATGGTTTCGAATGGTTGACTTTTAGGCAATATATGGTTTTTAAAAATCCACCTAGGCATTGAAAAAATTAAATAGTTGAATTCAGACTACTGACTGAGAAAAGTAATGAGACACATGTGAAATCATAGCCCGAGCTGTGTCCCCGATGTTGGTAATGTCATCATGATGAGCTGAAAGCAAACAGGATCAGCCTGGAGTGGATGATATGTCTTTCCTATCATAGAAATTACAGCTGGAGGGAGCATAATTAACACACTGTATTTCCTCCCAGTGGATGTCAATGAACAAGGAAGATCTTTCCCACACAACTTACTTTGATTTCTTCATGTACAGCCAGTAGACAACTCCAGCAACGAGGGCAGCAAGGAGGAGACCAACGACGATGCCCACAATGAGCTTTGCCTGATCATTCACCTTTTCTCTGTTTTCATCTACAACAAAGAAGAAAGACCCATGCGATTATAGACAATGCAAGGATTTTTGGAAAGAAATCAATCTGGTTATATTCTTATTAAAAATGATTGTGGCTCACTACTATTAGTAACATGCAAACTTGTGAATTGAAAGGATACAATTTTAGCATTCTTACTATCTTGTTTCATTTTTAATTCAAGTCAGAATTGTGGAGGCTAAGAAAATTACTTAAACATTGACACTTCATAAATCTTGAGCTGATAGTCAAGGAAGAAGAGTCGGCAGCATAGTACCTACCACTTATCTCATCTGCCTCATCGTGTTCTGGAATACTTACTGAAATGAAAAATGTTAATATGAAATTAAAAACAAAATCTGTTGATAAATGAAAGTCACCTTTACTATTATAGTATGATATAATAATACTTAAAGATAAAATATCTATTCTAGAGCTAAGGGTAGACAATTTTTTTACATTTAATAGAGCGGGAACTTTCCTACAAGAAAATTAATCTTCTTTTAAGGAAGGAGAGTAGTTAAAATTGCAAAAGGATTAATTTACCATAAAAATTTCACAACTGGCAAGCTATAGTATGAATCTAAAATACATAGAAATTTCCCCACAACCTACCACCTTTTAATGGGACTTTTTTTTTTTTTTAAGGAGAAACAAGTTGCCACATTTGAAATCTATAATGCAGTGTTTCTCAAATTTTCTCAATTTTTCCTGCCTCAATAGAGAAGTAATTTCCCTCGTCATTGTTAAGGACTCACCACTAGAGACCTCCTTAAAGTGGTGGGGCTGGAGGTTAAAACTAGGGATGTCCTGGAGGTTAAGAGGCACCATGTGTGATGTTTGTAAAAGCCTTCAAATAACTCTGATGGTGCCAGGCTCCTGGCTCATTTTAAGAATCACTGCTGCAGTGGATTACCAGCTAAAGTCTAACTACCGAAATATTCTTCTAGGCATGGGCCTGAACCAGGACTTCCAGTGATGTTTGTTAAACTGCAGATTCCCCAGTCCTTCCTTACAAAAATGGGGATCTCAGGAGGTGCTCACTGAATTGAAAAACGACTGTATTAAATGTTGATCAAGCCACTGCAAAGTCTAGAAGACCACTCTTCAGTGGTTTAAAATGAAAAGAGAGACTTGTGTTCAGGGAAAAAGGATAAGTTCTCTTTCTAGGTAGGACAAATCAATACTCGCTGAATTAAATTCTGAGAAGTCAATGCTCCTATTTTTGAGTTAAATTTGTTTGGTTCTTTTCTTGTCAGTTCAGCAGGCTTTTATATTCCAGTCATAATCTGTTAAAAACTATTATCTTTAGATAATTATTTTCTCCTGGCTCCAGCTAATTCCTGGCCAGTGTACTCCTATCCTGCTAATGTCACATACAGATTCCAACAGACTGAAGAATAAGAGTTTGGAAGGTCAGTTAGCCTCTATTCAGAGCTGAACCTCATTCTAAGCCTCTCCTGATTTCAGGTTGTCATAGTAACAGGAACAATGACAGAACTGAAGACGATGGATAATCCTATCTAATAAGGAGGGAATATGCTAATTGACTGCCCTGCCATCAAAGATGGTGGTGCCACAGCCACAAGATGGCGGCGCTCAGTCCCCTCAACCCCCCAGCCACCCAGGACCAGCCTGATGCACAGGCAAGCCTCGGATGGCGGCTGCCCAGCCGCCCATGGCCGCCCGGCTCAGGCATCCAGGGCTGGCTGAGGCTTGTACTGCCGGCAGTGACAGCAGCAGAGGTGTGATGGGGCATCGCCTTCCCCTGATCACCAGGTTGCCTCCTACCCCTGAGGGCTTCCGGACTGTGAGAGGGGGCAGGCCGGGCTGATGGACCCCCCCTCCCGTGCATGAATTTTCATGCACTGGGCCTCTAGTTTCAAATAAATGACAAATGTTTTCAGAAGCTGCTTTTGGTGTATATGTATTATCCTGATTTCAGTAATGAACGATTTTTTTTTTTTTTTTACTTTTTCAGAGATAATCTCACATGATTTTTTTAGCTATGATTCAAATATTGTATTCAAAAGCATCAATTTTTAAAACTAGATTTCATTAATTCTGACACCAGTTTCACTACCAATTTGCTAAATGACTTTAAGCATGTGACATTCCTGTACAAGGATAAATACCAAAAATAGAATGCAAAATAACAGATTAAAAATAATTAAAGTTTTATCAAAATTGAAACTGTTACACAAGTGTTTTAAGAAAATCTTTGAATTATCTGTACTCTGAACACAAAATATAGATTAAATAATAGCAATTCAGTTCATATCATCTCATGCTCTTGGGAAATATTGCCATATAAGTTAAGGCCTTTGACCCATAAGACATGAAATGATTTAGCTGTCAAGACAAGAATTATACAAGAATGGACACCACAAATAATAAAAAAAAAAAGAACCTATGATGATGATACCAAATGAAAAATAAATAAAACTTACCATAATGCAGGATAGGAAGATGGAATTGAAGATTTTAAACTAATGAAGAATAACTTCAAATTTTCTTACTTTTTTAATGTCAGAAATGAAATACTCACTAGCAGAGACATTCAAGGAGTTTACTGTTCTCTCCAGCTGGTTTTCTGCTGTGCAAGTTAATGTAACATTCTCTTCAGGGGAAATGATAATTTTACTATAATACTTGCCATTGATATAAGGAGATTCCTCTGTCTGGAAAAGAACAAAGAAATACAGATTTAGAAATGGAACTAGGTGAACAACATGGGAAAGAGTAATGCTGAGTGAAATAGGATAGGTGTGGTGCTCTATAGTGCTATCTGGTGTTCAAGGGTATATGTAAGGTCATAGACATAGACCGCTTCAGGTTTACATCTACAGCAGAGATGGGAAAAGAATAGTAAATTTATAAATGGATTCCTGTTTATGCTTGTATTATAAATTCTAATAATTAAATTCACTAAACTCATCTTTTTCAAAAGATACTCAGATTAGTTAATATTTTGGCATGAGAGTGCTTATTTCAAAATATTAATCATCAATTTTCCCCCAATAAACTAATGAATTCAGTTCTTGTTTAAAAAGTATGTTTTTATTGATTTCAGAGAAAGAAAGGAAAAGGGAAAGATATAGAAACATGGATGAGAGAGAAACAACTGGTTGCCTCCTACACACCCCCTACTGGGGATTGAGCCAGCAACCTGTGCATGTGCCCTGACTGGAAATCCAATCAGTGACCTCTTGGTACATAGGATGACCATTATATCTAAGTACATATTTATATAGGCTTTTACTCATGGGAAATCTAACTCTTTTTTTTTCTCAATTGTCCTGAGCTAAACACAGAAGATGAGTTCTTTGGTAAATTCATTCTGTTGTTGTGAAGTGTTGATGAGGACAATCACTGTATTTAATTCCTCCCAAAATGAGACAATTCACTTTAATCTCTTCCCTAGGACTAGACTCCTAAGTCTAACACAACAAAAGCAAATATGTACTGGTGCTCTTTTCTCAATCCCCTTATTTAGACACATTGGCCCCTACTTAGTTTCCCTTCAGCTGTAATGTAAGGACCTTGAGAACAAGAGCTAGCTTCATGCTTAGGGATTTTTTTCTAGTTCCTGGGGCAGAGTGGGACAGGGTTTTCAGGAGTTGTAAAATAATAGATTCACCATGTGTTTTTGGAGGGAACAAATAAAAGATTATGTGTATCAGCACAAACCTAGAACAAGAAAAATAACATATCACCTAGTGGACCAGAATCAATTCTTCTCCTTGACAATGAAGAATGGCATTATTATTTTTATCCTCATAGTAAGTTCACCTGCTATTGTACCACTTCCCACCAGTATTTTTCATGTGACTTTCTCACTGAGTCTTTCTTCTTGTTATTTTTATCTCTACAAAATATATTTACTCATTTCTTTTAAACCTTTGCATCTTTCATTCATCAAATATTTATTGTGTGCTTATTTTTCTATTTTTTTTATACTTACATTACCAATACCTATAGGTTCTTTTGGCTTTAATTGAACAAGAGAAGGGGAAAAAGCAAAAAAAAAAAAAATAGTCATTTTTGATGCTAAAATTTAACTTGTACATTGTATAGGTGGTTAACATTTTCACCTGGCTCAGGACACCTGCATTTCCTGCCAGAGCCTCTTTGTCTTGCTCATGCATGCTTTCTGTGTGTCCCCATCCCACCTAACCAGATCAGTAGTCTTTTGCTTTGGGGACCTTCCATATTTGGAGTTATGCAAATATATGTGCATCAACCATAGGTTAAAGAGACAAAATTCACCTTGCTCTACAAAACCACATTACATAATCTGGACCAGCAGCCCAACATCCCTGGACAGAGAGAGTAGAAATTTAAACTTAAAACCCAATTGCAACTCTGCTTTACTTATTTATGCCTTTTCACATTGCAACTGGGCCCAAATCTGGGAAGAGGGCAGCACAGAAGATTCAGAGAATTAAATGGCGCCTTTGGGTGTTGCTAAAGAGTCTTTAACTGGCTCTACTGAGAAGAGGGACCTGAAGACTGTCATAGAGAAAATGGAATTAAGAAGTATCTCCGTAACCCCAGCAGAAAGGCAATTTAATGAGATTCTAGCTCTGAACTCCTAGTGACAGACCAGATTTTCATCTTTTTATTTTTTAAAAAAATGTATCAAAGTAAAAAGAAAATTACTGGTGGTGTTCATAACTTCTTAGCCCTTTACTATGACTAAAATGTCCTGGCAAAGGTACAAATATTAAGTTTTGGTTTATGTTTCCTTTGGTTCAGAAGGACACATCCTAGATACTATGTATTTACCTAGCCTTACTCTGGCCCTGGCCCTGGCACACACTAACCAGACCAGATATCAGCAAACACTTGAATGTGTTCTCTACCACACTTCAGGGCCCAATTTTAAGAGGAAACATCCCTTAATGTGCGTAAGTAAGCAAAGTAATGGAGGACACTTATACTGTCTCGAGGCCCGGTACATGAAATTCGTGCATGGGTGGGGGGGGGTGTCCCTCAGCCCAGCTTGCACCTTCTCCAATCTGGGACTCCTCGAGAGATGCCCGACTGCCCGTTTAGGCCTGATTCCACCAGGATCAGGCCTAAACGAGCAGTCGGACATCCCTCTCACAACCTAGGACTGCTGGCTCCCAACCGCTCACCTGCCTGCCTTCCTGATTGCCCCTAACCGCTTCTGCCTGCCAACCTGATCACCCCCTAACCACTCCCCTGCCAGCCTGAATAATGCCTAACTGCTCCCCGGCTGGCCCAATTACCCCTAACTGCCCACCCCTGCTGGCCTGGTCACCCCTAACTTCCCTCCACTGCCAGCCTGGTTGCCCCTAACTGTCCTCCCCTGCAGACGTGGTCACCCCTAACTGCCTTCCCCTGCCAGCCCAGTCACCCCTAATTGCCCTCCCCTGCCAGCCTGGTCGCCCCTAACTGTCCTCCCCTGCAGACCTGGTCACCCCTAACTGCCTTCCCCTGCCAGCTCAGTCACCCCTAACTGCCCTCCCCTGCAGGCCTGATTGTCCCCAACTGCCCTCCCCTGCAGGCCTGGTCCCTCCCAACTGCCCTCCCCTGCAGGCCTGGTCACCCCCAACTGCCCTCCTCAGCCGACCCAGTCACCCCTAACTGCCCTTCCCCGCAGGCCTGATTGCCCCAACTGCCCTCCCTTGCAGGCCTGGTCCCTCACAAATGCCCTCCCCTGCTGGCCATCTTGTGGTGGCCATCTTGTGTCCACAGGGGGGCAGCCATCTTTGACCACATGGAGTGGCCATCTTGTGTGTTGGAGTGATGGTCAATTTGCATATTACCCTTTTATTATATAGGATGTGTAAGTTTATCATGCAGAAAAGTACATCCCTTAATGTTTTAATCACTAGGTTTCAGGAGTTAATTACCATGGAACAACATCCAATTTATGTTCTTTTAAAAACAGATACTGACCACAACACCATGATTCTTTTATTCTCCATGGCCCTGGTAGCTAAAATCTCTCTTTGAGCAAAGTTCTGCCTTTTGGAAAATTAAGAATTTAGCAAAAGCTTCTTCTGAGGACATTCTGAAAATTTCACCTTGGTAAGCAGCTTCACCCACAGTTTAAGTCCAGATAAAACCCCATATTGGTCCAAGTGCAGCGTATAACAAGAAGACGAATACTTGCTTGGTTTATGACACTTCCGCTACCAGTAATTGTCCACTGTATGGCAGGCTTCGGAAACCCTTCCACATGGCAGATGACTGTTTTAGACAGGCCTCTGGGATCAATAATTTTTGTCATTCTGATTTGAGGTTTTCCTGAAATATTATTAAAATTAAAATAAGATGTTGAACAAAGGTCATAAAATTAACCAGACAGCAAATTCTCAAAAAACTGAAGGAGTATTCAAGTATTTTATTACCTTCTACAATGAGAGTCAATGATTCTCTTTTCTTTAGTCCTTCCACCTCCTGCAGAGCAGTTTCACAGACATAGTTTCCCGCATCCTGATATTGGAGACTAGAAAATGATGGGCTAGATTTAAGCCTGGTGTTATCCTGATTAAATAAAAAGTTAATTACTGCACAGGGCACAATAATAACTCTCAATGTGTTTACTAGATAAATAATTAGGCCTAAAATGATTCTTCTGGGTCTAATGAAAACTCAAGCTTCTTTTTCTTAACTTCGGGTAACTTCAAAAGTAGGTTTCCCTTTTCTTTTGTACTGCTAGAATTGGACATTATTTCAGACTCTTCTGTGTATTGAACTTGTAATTTGGAGCAGTTCTTAAACTTCTGAGACTCAGTTTCATTATTTGTAAGAGAGGATAATAGCCTTCTTCAACTGTTATGAGGCCTTTTTATAAAAACAATACAATGTGTTTATACTAAGAAAAGCTCTTGATTCATAGTAATTACCCCTTGTAGAAAATGTAACTAGGAATGACAGACATTGAAGACTTGTGCTACGTAATCGGTGATGGGTATAGATGTGTGAAAGGATACAGTTATCAACAGAGGATATCCATTACAGAGCCATGGCAATTATGACATCATGCCTTATTTATTTACTTATTGCTTAATCCTCACCTAATGATATTTTTTCCATTGATTTTTAGAGAGAGTGGAAGGGAGGCAGAGAGACAGAGATAGAAACACATCAGTTGGTTGCTTCCAGTATATGCCCTGACCTGGGCTGGGGATGGAGCCTGCAACCAAGGTATGTGCCCTTGACTGGAATCAAACTTGGGACCCTTCAGTCCACAGGCTGATTCTCTATCCACTGAGCCAAACTGGCTAGGGTGACAACATGCTTTTTAAAGAAACTCTTAATAACAACTTACTATCCTAATTTCAATGAACAAAGAAAATATAACATTTAATTTAAAAAATCACTTGATATATAGAAAATGATGCTATTTTATCAGGAATTGAAATGTTCAGAAGCAGACAACTAAACTGAATCCTAAGATTATGTTATCTTTGTCCACTATGAATTTTTCCCTCTCCCATCAATGAACCAATGGCCAGACAATACTGATCACTGATATTAGGTATTCAATTAACAACAGTGACTGCAGTTGATATAGAAACTGGTTTAGTCAAGTAAACTAGAGCCTTTAGTCCTATAGTAAAACACACTATGAATGTTCATAATGCCACTGAGTAGTCTAGTTGCCTAGAACTTGTCTAGCCCTTTGATTATCAATTATCATAAATATATTATGTTAAATATACAGTATCTTGAGTAACACTAATATCTGAGTGAACAGAAAGTTGTGATAAGGTGGTTAAAACAAAGTGCAATAAGAAAGTACTAGTAAGAGTCAGAGAACAAGTAACAGAATCTGGCATTAAAAGAGATCAAAGAGCAATACAAAATCATTTATATTTTCATCAAGAAGAAGCTCTAGGAATAAATTTCTCCACAATTGTTTATAAAGATAATATTTGCTAACTCTTACTTCAAATAGTATGTATGCATTTTGTCAACACATTACTGGTAAAATGCTCCTGTTGTATGCCATGTCCTGGGGATTAATGTACTAAGTGTTTAGATTTAGTAGCTAAGGATTTGGGTGGAGGGATCACAGTTACAACCATTGACTTTCGGGGGAACCCTGTCTCAAATAACAAATTACCAATCCTACTTTCGTACTCTAAAAATATAACAATAATTGGGTCCAGGAAATGCCCTACATTTCAGACAATTACAAGAAAATATTAGCACTCACTCAAGAAGTACTGACTGAGATCCTAGCATGTTAGAGATGTTCTACTATGGTTTAAAGATGAAAAGAGATATGTACCTCCAAAGGGCTACTAGTTCAGTAGAACACACATTCAGACACTTACGATTAGTTTTAGCAGTCTTTACTCTCAGTAAGGCCAGAGCTCAAGTCTCTACTCTGTCACTTATGTGCTTGGTGATTTCTCTCATCTCAACCTCTTCATGATTAATATGAGGAAATAATAAATGTCCTGCATATTTCACAGGGTTGTTGTAACTGTCATGTGAGAATAATGTGGGTTATAACACATCATAAATCGTTCAGCCCTAAAGAATATAGATGTATATGTGTGTGTCTCTGAGCATGTATATATGTGTATAATTACTTAGTATATACACATTATTAAATTAATACCCCCAAACTAAGTTTCAATTATAAATGCTGCACTATTGTTTAGTACCTCTAAAATTGTATTGTGACATGATTTTTTATTATTATATATAGAGTATGAGTGTGAGTACATAAACACATTACCCATGAATATACATATTGGATATCACATAAAATGCAAAAGAAACCTGAGGAAGAATCAGTTCAAACAGCAGAATATTACCAAGGAATATTACTTACTTTCATCCATACCACAGTTGCGTTCCGACTAGCAGATATTGTGCATGATACAGGCAGGGCATCCCCGATCTGCTTTGTCACTTCCCCACTTGGATTTAAGGACAAATCCAAATCTGTGAAGCAGAAAATGTGCTTAAAATTCAAACTCCAGGAAGAAAGATAATCAAAATAGTTTGGAGAAGAAATGATGGGAAAAATCCCTCTAACTGCACTTGAAAATTCAGAACCGATTTGTGTGCCTGAAATAACTGAACTGTAACATAATCAGTTGTTTTTCAAGTGAGCTTTGAGTCCAGCTAAGTGAATGGTCCATCTAATTGATTATGCATTTATTTGCAGTTAACATGATTGATGTTTTCACTGTACATATGTATTCCCCAGGGGTCTATCACTTTAAGAAAAAAAATTTCTTAAATCACTTCTGGAATAACATAAAGAATGATGATGACTAGGTAACTATTATAAAAACAATAGGTAAAGCATAACATGAGAAATCAAGTATATGTAGCCAGCAGATGATAAATTAAAAAGTCATGAGGAAGTCGACATAGTTTCTTCAGAGAGAAGTGACTATGGTAGGTAAGTATTTTTTTTAAAAAAGGATTCAATTTTTCATGCAGTTGACATTTTAAATCAGATCTATTGTAAGGTACACTGTTAGCAGATATCATCTTTTAAAAATAGAGTGTATACATATCTAAGGAAGTATACTCTTTTAGAGCAGTAATTTCTATAAAAATTTTACTGTCATAGAATAATCTGTATGAGGAATATCAAATTCCATATGGTAAACATTTATTGTACAGCTACTATGTTCCAAGCACTGATTGGAGACACAGCGATGAATCACTTAAGCTTGCAATGTACAATTTTTGAGGTAGAGGTAATTGTACTCAACTATGCAACTATAATGCACAGCAGCATGAAATCAGCACCTGGTGGCAAACATGCTAGAAATAAGGGGCTCAATAAATATTTATTGAAAAAAATAAAGGAAGGGCTACAAACAGAGGTAGAAGCAAAGATGAGAGTATAGAGACAAGAGCCAAACTGGATTTCAAAGCAGTAATAAAGGTTTTGTATAGGGGGCAGTATGTTTGTGGCCCCAGTGGTTGAGAAGGACTTTGATAAGTGGAGATAAAGTGGAGGTGTATTTCCCTGCTTGATCTGCCACATAAACAGTCAAAGAGAGATTTCCCAATGGTGAGTAATCTGGTATGAATGGTTATAACACATGGAAGATAAATTAATTGAGGCCAAGATGTAAAGGACTGTGCTTGCCAATCTCAGAGTTGTAACTTTACTCTCTATCAGTGGGAATTTGCTATCACACCCTGTGCTTCTCCTCGGTTTTACATGTTATCATTGTGATTCGTTGGTTGTTTGAACATCATTTTTAAATTCTTGTTTCTCCTGCTAGGCTATAAGCACCATGAGGGTAGGGACAACAATCTGAGTTGTCACTGTGTTTCCATAGTGTCTGCCACATGGTAGGCTCTCAAAACTATTTGTTGAATGAATGAAGTATGCTTTCTCAGTTTCTCATTAATATTAAAATATGCATGTTCACATAGAAAAGTGGAGTTTTTTGATGAATTATATTTAAATGAAAATTCTATTTAGGGTGAGTTAGAAGTTTTCCCTTCCTAGGTAGTTAACTTGCCAGTGATAAAAAGCTTTAAAGAATGATGGCGGGCTTTGGAAGTTCTGCTGAAGAATCTACATGTGCAGGAATTGGCAGAAGACTAGTAGACATTTCATCAACAACGATGGGTCTGTGGGTGGAATCCCTGCTGAGAGGTCTGTTTTGCAAACATGTGCAAGTATGGGCTGGAGATCCTCCAGCCACACACACTCCCTTCAGCCACCAATGAAAAGAAAACAAATCTTGTTTTTGGAAAACAAACAAGCAATCAAGATAAACGGGCAAAAATACGGTTTTATGTTTTCATTTCATGGAACTTGGAGTAGAATCTTGATTTGCTTGCAATACTTGTTTTCAGCTTTTAAGGAGCTATCTAGGACTTAAAATCTAATAATAACAGTCTGTCTGTCAAAAATAAAAATCATTTAAATTCAGTAAAATGCACTGAACTCCAATTAAACTATTATATGCTTTGTTTACATTTTTTTTCTTATCCCAGTATCCTGGAGGTACTATGTGGCTGTATCCAAGTGTTTTGCTTTATCAGTTTATCTATTTTTCCCTGCTTGATCTATAAGTGATACAAATAAGAGCCCTCTCGTTTTAGGGTCCTGAGTAGCTAAGTAGCTAACATCTCTTCAACATAAACATACCACCTCTTAGCACTGAATTATTGGTCATTGACCCAGTTATATCATATAGTTTTCCATGGGCAATTCTATATGTTGGTTATAGTCTCTTAATTTACCTTTTTTTCATATAGAACAGGCTGGAAAAATGGCCCCATGACTGATTAGTTCTCAGAGAAAAGTAGCGCTGTTGCTATCCTGAGAGGTCACTGCTTTTTGTCTAAACAGTCCCTGGTGGCAGACATACTCAGATCTGTGCAACACGAATATGGAGCAAAAAACAGAGACATGGACTGGCTGTGAATATTTCTTAACTGCACCATTTTTAAAGGCCTCCCAGGATGCCCTTCCAACATCACACACTCCAGAATAACCATAAAGTACCTCCCTCAAAGTTTTAGCTTCTATCCTACATGTTTCCCAAGCATTATGGGTCGAGTGAAAGATTTAGAGTCATTTCCTCAGAACAGTTTCTAATGGGATGGCAGTGGATCATGTCTAGAGGAAACCTATTTATATGATGGTGCTGTTGGGTGCAAAATATATATTAGGATGTTTGGTCTGTACTTCCAAGCAAGACTGACATTTCCCCAAGGCACTCTGTGAAGTCTAGTGTCACTAGAGAACAGTTCAAATTCATTCCCAATTTCCACGCTGCATCAGGTACATCTGTAATATAGACTTCCAGGAGTTACAATATAAGGAACACAAGTAAAGTGTCTGTTTTCTATGTGTACCTTTTGCTATCACACTGGAGTAAATATAACGTTTGAAGTACCTGGAGATCAAAAGCGGGTGAAAAGTTAACAAAAAAAAGGTACTTCAGAGTGATTTTGAAGAGGCTCTAGTTCTAAAAAGTTTCATCTTTCTCTAAAGAAGCCAATAAATGGCTTTTAGTAGTCTCTACCTCCTCTTCCAAAGGTTGAGTCTACATTAACTTTTTTTTTAACATTAAATTTGTGTTGCTTGGGATTGGGTATTAATATTATTTATGTTATTTTCAAAGTGATACTTAATCTATACTTTTATGTGCCAAGTGCAAATCTTGTAAATTTCAAGAATATCTAATATTTTATTTAAAAGATAAAATGAGTTATTTCTTTAAAATCCATGTATGCATTTTGTTGATACCTCAAACTGAAGGCATTTATAAAACAGATGGAGGTTTACCACTGTCAAAAGTTGCAGCTATTCGATCCATGCAAGGTTTCAATATTGCAGTGCAAATCTGGAGAGTGGTGGAGCTTGTTTCTATGCCCTTCAGCAAGTCACATGAAACCACCTTATATGAAGAATAAGGTGACTTACAGTGCACGGTGATGGTTGTTGATGCAGTCATGCTCTTTTTGTCTGTCAGGGAGCATCTGTAGTCTCCTGTTGCATTGCGCCTCACATCTGTCAGTGTATAAGTATTTGAGCTTCTTATTCCTTCAGGTTGTCCCTTTTCATAGAGGCAAAATATCAGGTTATTGCACTTGGTAGCTACAATAAGAACAGTTGTATTTCTTGATGAAAATGACATTTTCTCAAATAAGAAAAATAAAGGTTATATAGTTTTTGATTGGACAAATAAGAGTAGTTTGTATTATCTGATTCCTGGAAAAATAACTGATATTGAGGAGCTAATTTACATTGTATTGGTGACATCTATTTTATTGATAGCATGGATTACATTTTATTTTTTTAATTTCCAATATTTTATTTTTATATTTATAACTTGCCTAATCTGACAGAAAGATTCAAGGCAACTTAAAATAAAACATGCCATTTATCCAAATAAAAAAAATGAGGAAAAGAATGGTAGGAAATAAAGAAGGAAGGAAGAAATTAAGAAAAGAAAGTAGGAGGCAAAGAAGGAAAGAGAAAGTAAAAGAGGAGAAAAAATAAATAAAAGGGAAAAAAACAATAACAAACTAAAATATAAAAACATAGATGAACTGGGAATATAGATTTAAAAAAAAAGGGTAAGTACCAGATATTATGGCTAAAACTAAGACAACATTTGGCTCTGTGATTCCCAACAGCCAAGGAAACATAACTAGTTTCAAAACATCATTTGCACATGAGACAAAAACAGTATGTCAATTTATTAGAAGAAACAAAGTTGTGTATCAACAATGAAGTCTAAAGGAAATTACTTATACTAGTCTTCTGAGTAATGTTGCTTGGTATTAAGATGACAGTCTTAAGCACTACTGAGTAATGCAGCACATGGCATTTGTAAACATACCCCTGCAGTAAACGCATACACAGTTGTATAAGGCTTCTCTCAATGGAAGGTTATGTCAAAGAAAGACTCAGGAAGAGCTGTGGGGGAGCAAACAGTTGTCCTCACATGAGCTGTCTTCTGGTATGGTTCCATATCACTATGACATCTAGAACTCATTCTAGAAGAATTGTCTAAATGATCTTCTATACATATCTTTTCTTTCATCTATGATACTGATAAAAGTCAAGGAACTGGTGCTTCGAGACCATCTACAATTGCAAGGTATAGACCCAGCTTTAGTGTGACAAGCTAAATATAATCTGCAACAGGACTGTTCCTACTTCAGAGGTCCACAGGTGTGTTCAGGAAGGTGCTATGGGTAGATTAAAAATCTGTAGCAGAGCATTTGCTGCCATCACTCTTCATTTCACAGTTGCCTGCATCTAAAGAGCAGATTCTTATAGTTTACTTGGATAATGAATGTTGAGGTTTTATAATTATGTTTTCCTGTGATCGGCATTTATCCTCAAAATCTCTTGACATTGAAAAAAGGGCAAGACCATTGGAAGATGCTGAAAAATGGTATCCCTTGTCCCCAAGAAAAACAGCCTTTCTCACTTAAGCTGCTCATGTCCATTCAATCCTTACTGTCAGCCAGCTGCCAAACAAATGATAGAGTTCTAGCTCAAGTAATAACCCTCAAGCACTTACTGGTAAGTAAAAGAAAAACTCCTCAGGAGGAGGGTTGCCATTGCCTAGGCATTTCAGAGTAATGTTGTCCCCTTCTTTGATGGCGCTTCTTGGTGGCAGCACGTGGATGGTCACTTGCTCTGTAGGATCTGCAGGAGTCACAGATACGAGTTAACCATTTTTGTCAAATACCAAATTACTCTGTACATACAATGTAAATCACTAAATTATACACAATTTTCTCAAAAAGCTAGTAATGGTAATTACTTAAATGTATCCTTTTATAGAAGGATTGGAGTTAATAGCTACTTGCTACACCAAGCACTAATCTTGGTTAGAACAAACTGCAAAGAAACCTTGTTATAAAAAAAAAAATCAATTTATTCTTAGAAAAATTTCTTCAACTGAGGTAGGAATGAACATAATTATTTTATGGGTACCATACCAGTAGGAACAATTGCACTATATGATTTCATTATAGGGACATTTAACTATATTATATGAATCTTAACAGTTTGGAAAGACTGGATCAGCTATTAAAGTAGCTAAAGCTATTAGGCACTCCTGCACTCACATTACATAATAATACCTTATATATTAAATAAAAAGACACATGAGCTAAATAATGCCAGCAATATTTTGGGGATGCAGGAGAACAGATCCGCTTTCAAAAAGATGAATGCCATGAACTGAGGGTGATGCAAGACCATAAGTATATTGTAATTCTGTTCTGTTCAGTGGAGCCAAGATGCAACTTTCATTCCCTTTTGATCAATTTTATGGAGAAAATAGGGCCAAAGGGTATTCTTTAGTGAGGCTACTGCTCAACAGTAGAATGCTAAAGAAATTAAAGCCTGAAGCCAGTGGACCATATATAGCAAATCTCTCTATATAAAAGCCTAAGCAACTGAACCACCAAAGGACCAAACGACCAGTCGACCAGTTGCTATGACGTGCACTGACCACCAGGAGGCAAACACTCAATGCAGGAGCTGCCCCTTTGGTGGTCAGTGTGCTCCCATAGCCAACCTCCCCAGGCCAGCCAACCTCCCGCAGTCCCTCCCCCCGAGTTGGCTGGCCTAGATGACCCCGATCGGAGCTGCTGGCCAACCTCCTGTGGCCCCTCTCCCCGCTGGCCAACCTCCCTTGGCCCTGATCAGCAATGATCGCCGGCCAGGCCAAGTGACCCCACCCATGCACGAATTCGTGCACTGGGCCTCTAGTATAAAATAAAAGGAGGTGGTGCTGGTAGTTATAAATCACCCACTCTCTAACTTAGCCACCTGTTATATAGCTTGATAATACAATAAACAATGAATTTCAAAACCATTTAATGCAAAAGTTTATTTTACAGAACCTTTCCACAGGCTTAATACCATTGAGGTATGCATCTATATTTCCAAACTGGTAGCACTAAAAATGATCTATGAAGACTTATTTTGCTATTAGCTAAAACAAGTAAGTGGTAGATTTGGGTGCTCTCTTCTATCTCTTGCAGTCACTTATATTTCTAAGATTAAAGTACAGGAGAAATTTAGGAGGATTGTTTTAAATTGCTTCTTTGCCATTTCTTCATGCTTGGGCATCTCTGAGTATTTGCCCAGAATGTTCTGAGGCTGAACAATGATTGGTTTAATATAATTCTTGTTTGTTTTTCTCAAATTGTCTGAGGTAGAATCCTGACCAGAAGTTCCCGGTAAAGTTGGAAAGTAAATTAAGTTTGATTTTGTGCCCATACTGACCTTCCATTCCTAGGCCTTCCTCACTCTTTTAGGTGTCCCTTCTCTGACTAGCTTTGGCCCATTGCTTACCACTGTGGCACATCCCCAATCAAGGCTGACACAATCTATCTGACTTCCTGCTCCATTTCAAAATTCCCCTTCTCTGTGTCCCCTTTTCAATAGGTTCTGCTCTGAATTAGGGGGATGAAGGACTGAGTTCAGAAGGTTAATGTAACATTTTACTTTTCACAGTAACTTTCTTGATATCCACTAACATGCTTCAAGCAAAACTAATGATCTCTTGCACTCCCTTTGCCCTGATTTTGAATTTTACTCTGTCACTCTGCCAGTTACTCTGGCTTTCTCCTTTGTCTTCTCTTATCCACTCAATCACCAAGTCTTAATGATTAATACTTAATATATTTGGCATGTGATTCTCTCCTATTCCTAATAACACTTCCCTAGTCCAGGATCTAATTAACCTACAGAGGAAACACTGCCATCAAACTTCATTCAGTCCCTCACCTTGAACCTTTCTCTTTTCTACTCCTTCATATACAGGGATGGGCAAGAATAGGTTTACAATTTTGAGTGCACCAAACAGAGTTTATTCTTGTATTACTATTTAATTGCTAGAGGCCCAATGCACGAATTTGTGCATGGGTGGAGTCCCTCGGCCTGGCTGGCGATCGGGGCTATTGGGGCCATCTTGCCCAGTCTGGGGGTAGAGGCCATGGGAGGTTGGCTGTGGGATCACACTGACCACCAGGGGGCAGCTTCTGCATGGAATATCTGCCCCCTGATGGTCAGTGTGTATCATAGTGACTGGTCAACCGGTCATTTGGTCAACTGGTCATAATGGTTGCTTAGACTGATATATATATAAATAGATTGTATTTTTCATATGAGCAACTATACACCCAGTTTTGCCCATTCCTGTGTATTTCCTCTCAATCAGTTTTTAAGCTGTGCTTTGACTATTACAAGGATATTCAAAACCCTCATGTGTTCCCAATATGTATGACTGAAATAAATAGTTCTTAACCTGGTATCTATTTTTCATCTCACTACTCTGTACATACCCCTACATTATAAGCAAAAGAGACTACTCAAATTTTCTTTCTCCAATCTCTTCATTTATCCTCTGTCCAGTCATTTATTCATTTGTTAGCTAATAATTATTTTGTGCTACTAAGTACTAGAGTTATAAATGTGAAAGCAGCATAGTCCCCACCTTCAATGAACTTTCAAATTACTATCACACCATACTTAAGACTACAATGTAAAAACTGCATAGATGTAAGCAAAGTGACCATTGGTACCTTATACATACATGAGACTGGGAAGCTTCTAGTAGAAATTGACTCTGGATCTGGGTTTTGAGACTAAGTAGGTGTTTGATAGATAACAATGGTGAGGGGGTAACAGTATATGGCTAGGCATGTAAGTGGTATTTTACAGGAAGAATCTGGAAAACAGAACAAACTGTGGTAGGTACAGTGAAGTAATGAAGGTTGAGACATAGAGCAAGACCATGTCCATAGGAGACTTAAGGCATATTAAAATTGCTCAGGAGTGTGAAGATCAGTCTCAGAGATCTAAGGTGTCATTGAAGAATTTTAATTGCAGCAGTGACATGGTCACCTTTGTGTTTTAGAAAGATACTAGAGGCCAGGTGCACAGATTCATGCAGGGGTGGGGTCCAGCCGGCCTGCCCCAATGGGGGCCCATTAGGCTGGGCCAGCAGGGTGGGGGGTGCAGGTGGTTGGCCGCCCCCAATTGGGGTGTTGGGGGCCGATTGGGGGCCAGGCTGGCTGTGGGCCGGGGGGGGGGGGATGGTGATTGGCACTCAGATCAGGCTGGTTGGCTGCCGCAGTATGTGTCATAGCCACCAGTCATTCTGGTCATTCCACTCTTCGGGTCACTAGGCTTTTATACATATGGATTTTTGACAGCAGTTTGGAGGGCAGTTTGCAGTGAATAAACAAGAGGGATACTATTTAGAAAAGTGTCACCAAAATACAGATGATGAAGAATGGTGGCATAATCTTGAGTGGTGCAAGAAGGCAGAAATCAGGTAAACACAAAGATTAAGGAACTAGATTCTATAAGGATTCTTAACTGATTGAATAAGAGAAGGAAGGAATGGATTAGGACAACTTTTTCAAGATGAATTTATCAAATTTCTTTTTCTTGAGTGTACTTTGAGTCCTTTTGATTCAGCTGCCCCCTTCTCTTCTCTGACGACACACTGGAGCAGGGCTTCTCAAAGTGTGGTCTTTGATCAGCAGCATTAACATCACCAGGGCATTTGTTATAAATGCACAGTGCTGGACTCCTCCCAGCACCAGTGGATGAGAAACTAGAGCAGGGTCCAGCAATCTGTGTTCTGACAAGTTTTCTAGGTGATGCTGATGCCCATTCAAGTTTGATGATCATTGTCCTTGAGCACCTGAGCTCTTAGGACTGTTCACCAAGTCCCTGTGGCACTTGGACCACTTGCAATCTGGCACTGTCAATTTCCCTAGTGCAGTAGCAAATTCCTTAAATATCAGGACTACATCACAAACAATTTTGTGTCTTCACCATGAAGCCCAGAACTGCATACATTGTGCCTTCTCAAAAGCCATGCCGAATGCACCCAACACAGCCAGTCACAGTAAAATAATTTCCTTCAATAAGATCAAGAACCTCTCTGCCTACCAAACTCCCCATGCCTGACATGCACGTACACTTCTGTTCTTTCTTAAGCCAATGTCCCATTCTTTATTACTCATCTTTATGTTCTTTCCTCTCTTTTATTCTTGCACTTATACCAAGATAGTTTATTTCCAACTGGATATTTGAACAGACAGAAATAATAGTTGGTTTTAAGATAAGTTGTACATGATAAAATCCTCTCAATCACTGCTTTTGAGTCAAGCTGAAATGTGCATATTTTCAAAGTGAAAGGCAAAAATGACTCTTTATTATTAGGACAAGTGGTAATTCAGTTTTGTTCTTAATAAGGTTCCACACTTTATGGAACCAAAATAGAAATGTAGGTGGGTAATAACTCTGAGGCTCAGGTGGACTTTATGTCCTTTTTCCAGAACAGATGTAGAAGTGTTAGGTTATTCTCCAACACATGGTAGCATTACAAGAATTTTTGATGCATTTAAAAATTAACTTCTTTCTTGCCTTTTCCTAAAAAGATATAACTATATATATCTTTATGTAGTAACAATGATAATTTTGTAATAATGACAATAGTACCTAGTAATGAGCATTTAATGTGCCATACAGTATGCTATTTTAGATTTGTGATTTCACTTAATCTCCATAATGACACTATAAAATTAAGTATTATATTTTTCCCATTTTGAGATAAGAAGAGTGAACCCTAGAGTATTTAAGCTACTCTTCTAGAAACACACAGTAATAACAGTGCCGGGACAGGATCACCAGCACGTTTGCTCTTCATTATTAGATTATCTTGACATCTGTCTTACAGGAAACAGCAAAGCATTAGAGAAAAGGATTCTAACCCAGCCTCTAATTTAGGATAAGTTTCAGGGCTTCACTTTACTGCTAAGTAAAATAATTGAGTCAGACAAGATGATTAAGAAGTTTCCTTTGTAGTCTACTATTCTAGGTATCAAATCTGTGAAATAAAGTTTTAACCAAAACATCTTGGACTACAACATCTTATTTAACTTAAGAAATCGATTTCATTAATAAAATAAATCTCTTAATTGAAATGGAAAGCCCTTATCTAGAAGATCAATCAGCCATAAGTCTCTATTCATCTGTCATTCATTCAGGAAACCATCAGAGGGCATTTTGAACTCCTAGAAAGTTCAGGGCTGTGTGCCAGGGCTCAGAACCATAAGAGGGGAAATACTAAGTTAGAGATCTTGTATTTAAGGAACTTTATCATCTAGCAGAATACAGAAAAAATTGCTAAAAAATAACAAATTAGGGAGTGAAAGATATCACAAGACACGTAAGCCTTTATTCTATAGGTTTTTCAATGAGGAAGAGATTATTAGCGTGCTATGGAGTAGGGGTGTGGGGTTGGAAGTAGAATCCCAAAATCGTTAGGGACTTAAAAGGCTGATAAGCATTTGAATTTTTTTCCCTAATGAATTAAAATTGCATAATGATATGTTGAGTTACTTACAGTAGATATCAAAGACTGCTTGTTCAGAATAAACTGTTTTCTGGCCTGATGGTCCATAGTATGTCACAGAGCAGGTGAATGGCATTTGTATGTCAGCCTTGGTTGTCTTGTACTCCAGGGATGAAGTCATGGTATAGAGTTGAGTTACCGGGTCCATTTCTTTTTTAAAAACTATGTCCACCACTGAAGAAAATACAGAACACTAATGACAGGATCTTTCATTTAAAAAATTATAATTCTTAATTAAATGCCACAAACACCTTTAAGAAGTGGTTTTGTCCTTCTCAATGTATTCAACAGGAGGGGAAAGTGGCATGTAGTGAGGTAGGATGTCTTTTCAACACCATGAACCAGAGACAAAGACAGAAACAGAATCCCAGAATCTGATTTCCACTCACTCTAACTTCTAAAACATGCCACACACAGAATAGTTTTCTCTGCTCTAGATTCTTCTGCACAAGGGCTAAAATGGTGTTTAAAAAATCACTTAGTGAGTTAATGAGTACTTAAAGAAACAAAGCACATAGTCACAGATCAAAAGAGGGCAACACATTCAGGTGCGGGACAGTTCAAGGCATCCTCAGTCGAGAGAAGTGAAAACAGGTCGTCTCAACTGTTGCCCACTTAGTACCCACCTCCTTCAAGGGGTTGCAGCACTCTTCCACTCCTGTACCACGTGATGTTGCCATCTGGGTAACTATCTTTTGAAATGCAGTCACCCAACTGCAAAATAAAAGAGGAAATGTTACTACTTTGGTTTCATCAGCAGTTGTCAATTTGGAAGCTCAGAATGGTCAGGGAATTTTAGAGTTATCCCAAAGGTTTCCTGACCTACTCATTTTCCAAGCACTGACTAAGGGCTGAATGAATGCTCTCTTATATAGAAACAATTATGGTCTTGCCCATTTTAAATTATGCCACAGATGCTCCAACTATTAATAAAACCCACATTCATGTAAAAACATTACCAATTTTATTTTGTGCATGATTCATTTTTAACATGAACTAAATAACATAATTAAATTAACACTGGCTATTGCCATGGTTCATAGATCTGCATATGCAGAAGTCACTAACAGTGTTACAGTGTGGTTACCTCTTTGGCTTCATACTATATACGCTCCATACTATAGTACATACACCCACCGAGATCTATAATACCCACCGCTTTTCTTCAAATGTGTTTTAACTTTAACATTCAGTGTTTATAAAATAATATTATGCAGAAAAAGTTAATATGATTAAAAGAATTCCAGACTTGTTTTTATTCCCCCATAAAGTAAAATTAGCTACTGAAATGGGATTATTAGGCAATTGATGTACCCAAATATGGAACTCCAGATATGTCCTTCTTCCATTATAGCCTCCCTTACACCTCTGCTAACGTGATATTTCAAATCTGACCTTTACTTCAACTTTTCAGTAGCTTAATTTGTCAATAGAATAAAGTCCAAATTCCCTACGTAACATATAAGGCCTATCATAAACCAGCCTCTTCCTACCTCTCCAGATTTACCTCTTACTTCTCTCTCCCACCTACTGTCTTAGCACCCAAAGGTTCAACATGCAAATAACTATGTTTTCCAAAAAATGTCATTCTCTTTCACATTGTATTATTTCAAATTGCTGGCCTGGGAAAAAATCTACACATCTTTCATGACTCCATTAAATGTTCAGTTCATTCAAACAAGAAAGACATGCCTCTTTCTACTCTCGTTTCCCTCTTCTCCTTCAGAAATGGCATCGCCTTCCTCTGTGTCCCCACTCTACCTTCTGCAGACTTTCTGACTGGCACCTGTCACGCTGTCAGCTACACAATTACTCTCTTATTTGTCCTGGCATCTGAGGCCCAGAGAAGACATTTAATACTAGGCTAAGTAAAGCAACTAGTCAAAAACAAGTTCTTACCTTTTTTAGCTGCTCTGTTTCAAGAAATGGTGCTTTGCTAACAATTTCAGGTTTAGATGGTTGCTCTAAAGTTAAGTAGAGAAAGGTTTTAAGTACATGTGGAAGCATAAAAAGATGTGTTTTGGCTTATAAAAATAATTCATTTACTCAAACTAGAAACATCAAGCAACAACATATACATTTCCAGTATAATATGTCATTATGAAATCAAGTCAGTCCACCCCCTTTAAATATTTGCTTTATTATGTTAAACATTATTTAAAATGTTTGTAACTTCTTTGAATAAAATATCAATAATGTTTTTGGGCACATTATAAAGAATAAATATGGAATTGATTACCATGTCCACTTATCGATAGCTTCCAACTCCTTAGGTGAAGACCTGAATACACGTGCATCAGAATCACAGGGGTACTTGTTTACAATGCAGATTTCTGAGTTCTACCAGTCCAATAGAACCAGAGTCTCGGGGGGAGGGGGGAGAGGTACATGTATATTTACATTTTGAACAAATTCCATAGGGAATTCGAGGGCACAATAAAGTTTCAGAATCATTGCTCTAAAATAATGAGAAATAATTAAGGGACACAGAGGCCCAACTTTCCAGTATTTCTCAAACTTTATCAAATGAAGTCACATTATAAAACTATAAATGTGGTGACATTTTTCAAATCTTTAAACTGAGATAATGGACAGAAGCATTTTAAATACAGGAAATTCTGTGAGCACAAATTCTAATAGAGGCATCAAGAAGAATTGGTTAAAAAGTTCAGCAACAAGGTAGTATTTTAGCTTATTTTATTCTTTGCCACTAGTTTTCTAACATTGATGGAATTTTTAATTAGCTCTAACAATTAGCCTACAGGAAATGGAGATTGCCTCACTGGCATTGATTTTTTGTGAGTTGCACGGAGCAAAATTATTCTATTCTCATATAAACAGACACATAAAAACAACCAGCTAGTCTTTCTTTTATAGTCTTATTGTTCGTCATCTCCAATACCAAACTAAACTGGCTTTTTATAATTATTACTCAGTCTGGAATTCAGTTATCAGACATGCTACCTCCCCTGACCATTCCAGGAGACAAAGGTGAAAACAAAAAGTCTTTGGGGCAGCAAAGTGAATATCACCAAGACTATAAGCAAAAAATGTAAACTTCTTCAGGTTAATATTGAGAGTTAATTTCCCCTTTGCAAATATGTTTTATATTATAAATTAGAATAATAATAAATCTGCTTATGTGTGGAACTCGTGTACTTTAATTATAGGAGGGCCTATTTACTATTAACTCTAGAAATATCATACAATTTTCACAAGTGATTATTTTCTAAATACATATATTAGAAACAAAACATTAAAAAGATATAAAAATATAAAAAAGAAACATAGAAGAATAGAAAGATATGACAGAAGCAACTACATTAATACAAACAGGAAGTGACACTTGACTCCCTGATTATTAAAAACTAGTGGCCCGGTGCATGAAATTCATGCATGGGGGGTGGGGGGTAGGGTCCCTCAGCCCGGCCCGCACCCTCTCCAATCTGGGACCCCTTGAAGGATGTCCTACTGCCAGTTTACAGGGATTGGGCCTCAACCGGCAGTCAGACATCCCTCTCACAATCTGGGACTGTTGGCTCCTAACCGCTCACCTGCCTGCCTGCTTGCCTGATTGCCCCTAACCACTCTGCCTGCCGGCCTGCTCCCCCGCAAATGCCCCCCCCCGCCAGCCTGATCACCCCCAACTGCCCTCCCCATGCCAGTGTGCTCACCCCCAACTGCCCCCCTGCTGGCCTGCTCACCCCCAACTGCCTCCCTGCTGGCCTGCTCACTCCAACTGACCTCGACTGACATCCTGCTCACCCCCAACTGGCCCCCCTGCTGGTCTGCTTACCCCCAACAGCCCCACCCCCCACCAGGCTGATCACTCACAACTGCCCTCCCCTCTTGGCCTCTAACTGCCTCTACCTCGGCCCTGCCACCATGGTTTTGTCCAGAAGAATATCCGGAAGGCTCCCAGTCTAATTAGCATATTGCCCTTTTATTAGTATAGATAGAGGCCTGGTGTATGAGTGGGGGCTAGCTGGTTTGCCCTGAAGGGTGTCCCGGATCAGGGTGGGGGTTCCCTTGGGGCATGGGGCAGCCTGGGGGAGGGGCTGATGGCTGTTTGCAGGCTGGCCAAGCCCCCCAGCAGGGACCCTCACCCCATGGGAGTGTGGCCAGCCTGGGTGAGGAGCTGAGGGCTGTTTTCAGGCTGGCCATGTCCCCTGGTGATCCAGGCACCCAGCCCCTCCTTTTTTTTTTTTTTTTTTTATCAGCAACTCCTTGAGCGGAGGCCAGGGCCAGCAGGAAGCAGGTATCTGGGATTTATTTATCTTCTATAATTGAAACTTTGTAGCCTTGAGCGGAGGCCAGGGCAGGCCAGGGCGGGTGGGAGGCCAGGGTGGGTGGGAAGCTTGGCTTCCTCCATCGCCAGGGCAACCCAAGCCTCCTGCTCGCTCCAGCTCCATGGCTGCTACCATCTTTGTTGGGTTAATTTGCATACTCGCTCCTGATTGGCTGGTGGGCATGGCTGGTGGGTGTAGCAGAGGTATGGTTAATTTGCATGTTTCTCTTTTATTAGTGTAGATGTGATCAGCCCTGGCTGGTGTTGCTCAGCCATTAGAGCATCAGCTTTTCTCACTGAAGGGTCACAGGTTTGATTCCTGGTCAAGGGCATGTACATGGGTTTCAAGTTTATTTGGTCCCATGCCCTGGTTGGGGCATATGCAGGAAGCAACCAATCGATGTGTCTCTCTCACATCCATCTCTCTCTCTCTCTCCCTCTCTCTCTCTCTCTCTCTCTCTCTCCCTCCCAATAAGCTCTGGTGAAGGTGAACAAATAAAAAAATGACCAAGAAACTTATTAAAATCTGATAAAAACTCAATATAAACAGCAATTTCTGGGAAGCCTTCCATATATCATTAAGCCTTGATGTTTTCACTATAGTTAATGTAATGTCATTGTGTTCATAATTACAACTCTGAGTTATTGCTAATCATTAAATCTGTTGAGAATTGATGTTTTAATGCAAATATAATACATCTTAAAGAGGTCTGCAACCAAAATATTTAAACATAATGAAAATTCTTGGGGCTTAAATAGGTAAACAAAAATCCTTTGGGAACTAAAATCAGTAACTTAGTAAAACCTCTCTGAGAGCTGAAGGGAAATAAGATACTAAATTTATTTATGTGGTCTATCAAGTCAAAATTAACAAGAAAAATGTGTTTGTTTGTTTTTTTTTGTTTGTTTGTTTGTTTTTCAGTAGTATCTATGCCTGGAATACATGGAGAGATTTGAAAAATCCTCTGAAAAAATTGAGGCTCTTAATACAAAATGTAGGTAATCAGTTTGCTTAAGTCTCACTACTTTCTAGTTCACCAAAATCACATACCTAGATAGTTGAGAACATGCTTCCTCTTATGTGAAATATATTCCTCTCCTTTGCCTGGTGAATCCTGTGATGTTTTATCAGTTCACATAAGATCATGAATATTTGGCCATGTGTAAAGGACAAACTTCCATTAATGTCTTCAAAAATTTATTCTTAATTCAATAAAATGAAACTAATAAACCCAAAGAATCTTGATGAAAGAATGCTTAAACTTTAGTTCTCTTTACACTGTGGTTCATCTTTCTGTTTGGAAGAGGGAGTCACAGTGGGTATTGTGGGAGTAATAGTAATACCTATTGCATTTATTTGAGTTATTTTCTCTTTAAGCTTTTGTTTCAAACCCTCTATATTAACTGTATATTCTGTATGTAATTTTCTCTTACATTAGCTTGCAACAATCAATGAGTACTAGTTGGAAGACTATAAAAGAGGACACACGTACTATTTTAACAAAATTGCATATTGATTCCAAAGTGTTTAAAAAAATTTTCATGAATTATGTCTTAATATGATTCCAGGATTCATAGAACTGAGCTGAAAGAAAAACTATAGAACTGAAAGAAAAATTCATGCCCCAAATTTATTTGCATTATTAAAATAATTTTGTCAAGTGTCTTATAGCCAAGTGAGGATGGAGTGATGAATGCAAAACTGCTCTATATCATCCACAAGGTAGAGTGTTATTATAAAACCAGACACAGGAGAGCTCAATTTGATGTGGCAGGAGAGCAAAGAAAGGCAGGTGAACTGTGATGGTGGCTCAGAGTGCTTCTCCCAGTACTTTGCTAGCAATCACCCCTCACAAATCTTGATGTACTTTAGTAAACCACTGTGAGCATGGATTGAGTTTATTTTCCTCATGAGATGGGAAAGGTAATTTTTTTTTATATTTAAAGAATTAGAATAAAATATACAATTTAGGTCTCATTTGTTAAATAGGTCACTTTCTGCTTCCTTCATGAGAAAAATTATTTGCAGGTTGACTAACTTTCCCAGGGAGGTAGGAGGAAGCATGCTCTACTCTGATAAAACATTGAGAACAATATCCAAAGCAAGTTCTAAAATAACTAAAACAGAGAAGAGCGGGTCCAGGTGAACACCAGACTCTATGTCCTGGGAACAAGTCTTTCTTTAACACTACAGACACCAGAGTATAAGAGGCTGGACAAATTAGCCTGGATTGGTGGTTTCAAATGATTTCTTAGAGGTGAAGCTCTTCTGCTTCCCCTCATTTCCCCTCTGAACAAATTATCATGAGAAAACTTTGACATATTGAGTAGGTAGAATTCTAGCTAATCTTCAGAAGTAGCTCCTCACCTTCTCAACTCTCTAGAATTGTCGGGGCTTAATCACAAGGAGCAACAACAGCCTGTAATTATTGGAATCGAGTGTCTAGGTCAGTGGTCGGCAAACTCACTAGTCAACAGAGCGGCAAACCGCGGCTCGTGAGCCGCATGTGGTTCACGAGCTGCAGTTTGCTGACCACTGGTCAGGAGGATCCTAGGAACACAATGGGAAAACTGGCCTCTAATCCAAAGAATTTATTTTAGTGATGAGGAGGGATTCTTAGCCCCAGCATACTATGAAGTGACTTACCCAAGGGTAGAAATTAGCAGCATATTTTATATATATATATATATATATATATATATATATATATATATATATATATATATGTGTGTGTGTGTGTGTGTGTGTGTGTGTGTGTGTGTGTGTGTGTGTGTTATTTCAGAGAAGAAGGAGAGGGAGAGAGAGATAGAAACATCAATGATGAAAGAGAATCACTGGTCGGCTGTCTCCTGCATGCTACCCATTGGGGGTCAAGCCTGCATTCCAGGCATGTGCCCTGACTGGGAATCCAACCATGACCTCCTGATTCATACTGAGCCACCCCTGCCAGGCAACAGCACATCTAACAACGCTCAGTCTCCTGATGACCAGTTCCGTGATTTTTCCATGACACCACTGACAGCAGCCATTTGGCAATCTGGCTACCCATTTGACCTCTAAGACCTTTGCACAATGACTGGAGTGAATATTTAAGAACTTTTAAAGGTCTATTCTTCCTTTTCAATGGTATTGACTTCGGATGGACATTAAATGTAAAAACAGTTTGATTTCAATGCCATTCATCTGCCAAAAATTAAAAAGCTGTATTAGTGGTGACAAGGCACATGATTTATTGTGTTCTGGGCTGCTTTATTGAAATGATTTCTTGCATTTGAGGTATAGGTGGAAACTAAACAAACAACCCTACATCAGAGGTAACAAGTCATCAGTCATGGCTCCTAGTTTTAATAAATGCAATTTAACTTTGCCCATGAGATGACACTCTGCAGCAAGCTGATCTGGGATTAGCTCACGTTAACCACTCTCCATTCTGTGGTACACAGTGCATGTTGCTAGGTGATTTGACAGAAGGAAACAGAGGACTGATTGATGAGCCCAGTAACTCTTAAGTGACTGCAATATATACATGCATAGCATGAAAGCCTCCCTGCCACAGCTGCTGTTTGCTTTATGAAAAGTGACCCCAAGTAAATTCATTCTTTTAAAAAATGAAGAGAAGCCCCTATATGCTCTTGTACACATTTTCTTTATCATGAGCTGTGCTGTTCATTTGATAAGCCTTGCAGTGTCCCATGGTTTCTAGTATAAAACTCCATTTTCAAGAGCTTGTAACTTGTCTATTTAAATTCTCACTGGCTCAGGGCCTGGAATGCAAATTCTGTTTCTGAGAATCACTTTGTTTTCCACAACATTCAGAAGAGAAGGGGGTAGGGGTGCTGAGGGTGAGGGTGTGAGTTTGTTTTCACAATCAGAAATCCTCTGTATTCCAAAATGGTTTGCAAATTTTATCCAATTAGACCAACTGAATTTTTTTTCAGATTGCTGTAGGGCATTTTTTAAAAAAAGAGTATAGTCTGAAAATTGTCACAAATGTAACCACCTGAACTTTCTCAATTTTCTTGTATACTATCTTGAGATTAGGTAATTTTAACCCAGTAAAAAAGAAACCCGACAATGACAAATCAAACATACAAACTTTGGAGTGCTGCGACTTAATCTCTGTACCTGCTGGGGTACATTCTTGAATGTGTTTACATTTATGACATCATGACCTCATTAAAAAAATGTTCTCTTTAGAGAGTGTCCCTAGCAGTGTCCCATCCATCTTCCTAATGGCATCAAAATGAAATAAAAGAAAGAAAGAAAACATACATGGGCCATTGCCAAATACAGGTTGTAGATTATTTGGGGTGTTTAACAGAAGGTGGCATGACTGACAAACCCTTGACAGTTGGTTTGATTCCTAAAATAATCGAGAAGAGTGGATGGTTTCTGGCAAGGGCCTTCTAAGGTAAAAGGTAATCAACTGAAACCTGTAATACGCTTTTACAAGTTTCTTCTGGAGAACAAAGCACTCTTTGAATCCGTGTCATGAAGTCCATAGGAGCTTTGAAGTCCATATAAATACTAGGGACAGTCCTCCTTGGTTGCATAGGCTATTACAAGAGAAACAGGAAAAATCCATGCTTATTGCTGCAATACCAAGGCCCTCTGGGTTTCTTCCTTCCCTATTTATTTTAATTATTCCTAGGTGCTGCCAATTCATCAGGAAGCAGAGGGAAAACAACTGAAACATGAGACCTTCTTCCCTAATTAAAAAGACTGGCATTCTGGAGCTTTGGAGATGATTTTCTCCCTGTATTTTCTAAGATATTATGATGCAACAGAGGCGGGACATTTTATTTGAATACTAGTGACCTGGTGCACAAAATTCATGCACATTAAAAGGAGATTAATTAGAGGAAATAATTTAATATTGCTATTTGCCCTTTCTCTATAATAGAAGTGTCAGAGATGAAAGAAAATTAGTAAAATGTATATGAAAACCTTCCTCCTGTCAGAGTCTGGGGCACACCATAGGACCCAGTCAAGTCCCCGCCCACCCACATGCACCTCAAAATCGCATGAGACCCAGACCCAGCCGGCCTCCCCCACAATTGGGCTAGATCCAGACCTGACCAGTCCCACCCTTGTCAAGCCCTGCCAGGATGGGGGGCGTGGCCTGAGGTCCCCCAGCCCAGACCGGGGCGGGAGGCGTGCCTTGAGGTCCTCCATCAAGCCCCGCCAGGTGGGGGACATGACCTGAGATCCCCTGTCAAGCCACGCCGGGTGGGGGGCATGGCCTGAGTTCCCCCAACCCAGCACTGGGGGTGCACCTTGTGGTCCCTCGTCAAGCCCCGCTGGGTCGGGGGCACAGCCTAAGGTCCCCTGTCAAGCCCAGCCAGGCAGGGGGGTACAGCCTCAGGTTCTCTGGCCAGGTGCTGGGGCAGGGGGCGTGGCCTGAGGTCCCCTGTCAAGCTCCACCTGGTGGGGGGCACGGCCTGAGGTCCCCTGGCCTGGCACTGGGGCAGGGGGAGCAGCCTGAGGTCCCCTAGCCCAGCCCCAGGACGGGAAGCACACTTTGAGGTTCCCCGTCAAGCCCTGCTGGGAGGGGGGTGTGGCCTCAGGTCCCCTGGCTTGGCACTGGAGTGGGGGGGTGCTGCCTGAGGTCCCCCAGCCTAATGCCAGGGTGGGGAGTGCGGCCTGAGGTCCCCTGTCAAGCCCTGCCGGGTGGGGGACGTGGCCTGAGGTCCCATCAAGCCCCACGGGGGGGTGGGGGAGGGCATAGCCTCAGGTCCCTGCTGATTGCTCCTTATGGGAACTTGCCTCAGCTGTGGGTGCATCCATCTTTGTGATAGAGTGATGGTCAATTAGCATATTCCCTCTTTATTAGATAGGATTAAAAGATAAAATAATTTAATTAGAACTTCTCGAGTCACTCATTTGCATAGCTATTTGCCAAGTCACATTAACTGTTGGGGCAGGGGAGCCTTGCCATAATGACTAGGGTAGTTACTCCAAGTTTCTTCCACACTCTTCTTTTAACCCTACTCTATGTTTCTCCTTCTTGTTTTCTACATACACATTCAGGATATGGTAAACTTTGTTATTTTAGGTCAATTTTATACACCTACTGAACACTTTGAAAATAAATCAGCAAGCATTAAAGGTTAGAATGTGTGTATGTATGGGGGGGGGGTTATACATACACACACACATATAAAGCTTAGATGTCTAAATCGTAAGATAGTTTGGATTTTGCCTATATTTTATTGTTTTTATACATCAAAATTCTGCCTAAAACATATATATGTATGCATGACATGCATGATTATGTGTATGTGTTGTATAAATATGTAATATCACAGAATATTTATTTGTACATGTCAGTGAATATTAAAGATCATGTGCCAATTCTCATATAGTAGTACCTCACATCACAGGAAATCTTAGCCGACAAAACAACAGAGAATATTCTTTTAGTCCCACACTTCAAAAATCCTTTTTGATTTTTTGTTTTGTTTTGTTTTGTTTTCCTCACTGACAGAACGCAGGAGAATGAAGATCGCTAGAAATCCTCTTACATAGATACCTACCTGCTTGTGGAGACACTACAGAGTTCTCTTCTTTCTCAGGAACATTTTCTAGTACCAGCCATCAATCCCACTTAGCACTTATACTGCCGACTACTTACTGAACACCTTGACTATTGTAGGAGCTTCAAACACGTTGTCCTCAGTCACTAGCATGCACACAAATCTCTTTTCATCGCTGATCCTCGCATTACTAATGGACAGAGTGTAGTTTTCAGAGAGGCTCAATCTGTCTTTGTATTCTGGCACATCGTCATACTGCACACTTTTCTTTGTAGAGGACCTGAAGGCAATAAATACTGGGGAGCCATCGGGCTTTTCCTAAAAGTTAAAATAACAATACATTTTAAATACAAGCTTATGCAGATGTTTCAGGATCGTATCCAGAACAACAAAATTTCTTTGGCCATATTCTTCCACTGATATTTACAGTTGTGTCCAAAAAGAATTATTATGGATACAAGCCTCACATAAATCTTTGAGTACAGGAAATTAATCTTTGTACGAGAAGCTGAAAGTTATTTTACAGGTACCAGCTTAAATATCTGAAGAGGGAAGGGCAAAGCTCTAGGAATCTGAGCTTTCCCTGCATCTGGAGGGCAGAATTAGTGACTGTTTTAAAACTAATAAGAGCTGGCCTTGTGTCTCATATAAAGGAAAACAAAAGATGTAAACAAATATACAAATGTACACAATGATATTCAGCTAATCATCACAGCAAGCATACACCTGAGCTGCAAACACGCCTTTAGCAGTCATGGGGAATTCTTTTGCATATTCATTACTTTAATGCACATACGGTGCTTTAAATGCCCATTCCTTTCATTTTCAGCCAAGACTGACACAGTTGACCTTTACACATAGCATAGTTTAATGACTCTTCATGGAGGAACAGTATTTGCCCTTGTGAAACAATGATGTCCATTTAGCAATAGAATCAGATTAATCACTAAAATCCATAGTTTTGTACCTGAGGCATAAAACTTAGCTCAAAGGGCTTTCATATAAAAGCTTTTTATCAAAATAAAATATAACCTGGGCATACACATCTATGCCAAAAGCACTAAGACATGTAATTCATTTCTTCGTCTGTTCCCATAAGAATTCTCTTACTTATTAAGGAATTTAATAAAAAATAGGGGGAATCTCTCTTCTACCTACCTCAAGACCTTTGAGAAAATAAAAATGATAAAACATTTTAAAGTGCATGGCGAATTTCAAAGTGTTACATTTTAAAAATTATTAGTATTTATTACTGTTCTGGGTGCAATGTTTATGTCCTCCTCTAATCCATGTCAAAGTCCTAGCCCCCATGAGTTAGTATTGGGAGGTGGAGTTCTTGAGAGGTAAATAGGTTTAGATGAGGTTCTGGCAATGGTGCACTCATTTGGGATTAGTGCCTTTATAAGAAGGTAAGAGACATGGGTTGTGTCTGTCTCTCCAAGAGAGCACAGAGGAGAGGTTATATGAGCACATAGCAAACTGTCAGCTGTCTACAAATCAGGAGGACCCCCACCAAGAGTCAAATGTGCCAGCCAGCACCTTGATCTTGGGCTTCTCAGCCTCCAGAGCTGTGGGACATATCTGTTGTTTAAGTCCATGTCTCTGGTATTTTGTAATAAGGGCCCACACTAATGCAATTACTAATCTAATCTTGGAGTTCTCAAGTTTTAGTTGGTTGAATATCCTCAAATTTGTGTATTCATTCACTTACGTAATAAATAATAGTTAAGTTTTGAGTACTTAACTATATACCAGGTGCTTTCTTTGAGCTTTCTATGCATTCATTAATGTAATACTCATAACAACCTTGAGAGTTATGATATTAGTGCCCGGCTAGACAATGGAGACAGAGGTTGGTTACGTAACTTCTCCAAAGGCCCAGCTAGTGTATCTCAGCAAAGCAAGATTGCAGCGTAGCAATCTGGCTCCATGATGACTACCTAGCACCACTCTCTACAGCCATTAGATGCTGCCTCCATACCAGGCATTGAGGCAGATACAGGTGAAGTGGTTGTGGGAGTGGGGTGCAAAGGGGAGCACTGGGAGTTAGGATCTCCATTCACTGGGAGATGACCACGCAGTAGGGGAAGAGATGACCCATCCTTCAATGTTTGCTCCCTTCATTATGTCCAAACCTGCCATTTGTCTTTCAGGCTACATTAAATTAGAGCTTGTATATTATGCCTGCAAATCAACAGTTTTCAGAGCACATGGTACATCAGATGCATCTCATCAGTTTATTGCTGAAGCTTTTTACTAAATTAACCATTTGAAAATTGCCATTATTGTTTGTTTCCACCACCACAGTGCCAGTGCAGCTTAGGTGAAAATTATTCCCTGGGTTATCCTCAGAAAAGTCTGTGATCACAGAAGCGTGTACCATCTGTGTTCTACTAATTTTGGCAGTAAATTTGACTCAACAGGTCGTAGTCTTCAGACCGTAGGAATTTTAGGGGTACAAATAGACTTTGTGGTAGTCTCCAGTCCGTAGGAATTTTAGGGGTTCAAATAGACTTTGTCCTCATAGGCCTTAACTTCATATGTCCACTTTTATAGGAAGTCAGAAATAGTTTAATGTGCGCTGGATAACAGAGGCGGGTGAGCACAGTGAAGTGCTATGTCGTAGCACGGCCTTGCCCTCCTTTCACATGCCCCTCACATACAGTGTGCTTTGGACTTCGCAGCCCCACAGTCATAACAGCTTATATTTTTCTTGCAACTATCCATGTGCCAAGCACTCTGATATGAGTTACTTCATGTAACCCTCACAATACTACAGGGAAGATTATTCTTATCAACTCATTTTATCGATGAGAAAATGGGGATGAATTCACAGCTCAGAATCCCACAGTGAGTGTGTGATAGAACATGCTGGTCTGACTTCAGAACCCATATTTTAAAAGAATGTGCTATACCACCCTTAGGGTGCAGCCTTTAGCACATTGACCACATTTCCTAAAGTGTGCTCTGTAGAATGTTTATTTTTATAGATATCCGGGGGGGGGGGGGGGGAGTTGTATGGTTAAATAAACCTAAGAAATCAATCAAACTAAGACAATTCATAATGCACCCTAATATATGAAAGTCTCTGAAAAGTGTTGCAATAAATGAACTTCAAAAATTATCTATCAAATCATTTTCCTATTCAAATATATTTTAATATATCAAGAAGCTGGGGCACATTTGCCATTATGTTCAAGGAAACATGTCTATTTTAAGCTTATAAACTACCATGGTTCTCATGTGATCCAACACTGGGAAATCATGTCTCATAGAACACCTTTTGTTGGTTTTGGTAACTAAGTTGAGACATTTTGTCAGCCAGTGTTACCTAACTACTCCACATCCACCTTCCAGGGTATCTACCCTCCATTTCCAGATTCATCTGTACCTTGATACTTGAGAAAATATGAATTTGCTGTCTGCAAAAAAATGGATCAAGTCAACAATGTTAAATGTAAAAGGGACCTACCATATCAACACAGTTCTGAGACTAAATCACCAGAAATGAGCTTTTAGTATTGGTTAATTTTCAGTGAATACTTGGGTGTGCTGGCTATGGCAATAGGCATACTAAGCAGAACATGAGCGTGCGGCTGCTGTCTTCCACGGGGCTCTGTCCTGTGCACCACCTGCTGTTCTCGGGAACTCTGCCTTTTCTTCTGCCTCTAACACTTAAGGTTGGATTTTTCAGATTAATAGGACCTAAGAATTAGGTGTTTATTGGCTTTATTTTAAAATAGCATTTGCTATGTAAAACTTAGGAATTAATTCTTTTCATATATTCAACACATGAATTCTACCTTCTTACATTTGTACTGCAGCTGAATATTTCCAATATGTTCATTTGAAATTCACATTCACTCACAGATGGAATTTTATTTCAAAAACTAGAGGCCAAATTAACCAAATCCAAGGGAGGTCCCACTTACATATTTCCATTTGCCAAACATGAGATTCTGAGGTACGTCGAGTCGGCAAGGCATGATAATGGTATCTCCATATGTTGAACTTACAGTATACAATCCAAGGCCTTAGGAAAAAAGGGAAAAGACAGAGAAGATTTTAAGTATTTTCTTGAAGTAACAAAGTACAGTAGTTCCCCTTATCCACAGGGGATACATTCCAAGACGCTCAATAGATGCCTGAAACCACAGATAGTACCAAGCCCTAAATAGAATACGTATTTTTCCTACATATAGAGCGTGGGGCAAAAGTAGGTTTACAGTTGTGAGTATGCAAAACACAGAGTTCATTCTTGTATCATTATTTATTAATTATTGTATATTGTTCCATACAAACAACTATAAACCTATTTTTGCCCTACCCTGTACATACATATAATAAAGTTTAATTTCTAAATTAGGCACAATAAGAGGTTAACAGCAATAATCTATATATATAAAACCCTAATATGCAAATAGAACGAATGGTAGGACAATTGAACAACCAAACAACAGAACAACTGGTCGCTATGATGTGTGCTGATCACCAGAGGGTGCACGTGGGACATGGTGGGCATCGGCCACGGCGGAATGGTGGAACAGGTGAGTGGGAGTGCCAGACCAAGGTGGGGCACTGGTTGCTGTCATTGGGGTGAGCCTCTGGTGGTTATTGAAAATTCTTTGCTCCTGAGCACTGTGGTCCGACCAGATGCTCAGACCTGCTGCCAGCACTGGCCCCGCATGCACCCGCTGCCAGCGCCCAGTGCCGGCCCGATCGCTCGGCACCATCAATGGGTGTGAGCAGCAGCTGCTGGCCCCAACTGCCCCTCAGGGCTTCTCCACCTCCCCCTGCTTCTGAGGGGCAATGGGGCAGCAACCACTGCTGGCACCCGCTGACAGCACCAGCCCCACTCACTCCATGCCATGCCATAGTGCAAGTGGGGCCGGTGCCATCAGCATGTGGGAGTGATTGTGGCAGGACCAGGACTGCCGGCAGACAGGGGACTGGGGACCACAGCGGGAGGGGCTGGGCAGGGGCGTGGAGGATGGGCTGAGACCCATCCCTGGGCCCACCGCAGCCTCATGGCCCACAGTTTCTTTCAAGGTGTATGAATTTGTGCACTGGGACCCTAGTTAACAATAAAATAGAACAGGGCAGGATGGCATAGATTTCGTCAAACTACTCAGAATGGTGCTTATTTAAACTTATGAATTGTTTATTTCTGGAATTTTCCCTTTAATATTTTCTGACCTTGGCTGTCTTTGGTAACTGAAACATAAGAAGTGAAGTCTTGGATTAGGGGGGCATGGGAGACTGCTGTAAATAACTTCATTTTAAGATGCATATCTTAACGAAGGTTATTACCATTTTATCTTAAATGACATACTAAAAGTGTGAAGCTAGAACATATATACTAGTATTACTAAATATCATCAGCTCTTATTTAGCTACTAAGCCTTGAATGTTACACAATTCAAATTTACAGCCTCCCTCCTCCAATTTTATCAGGGCATACATAAGAGTGTATTCCCAATGGACACAGTGAAATCTGTATTTTTAAAAATATATTTTAATTAATTTCAGAGAGGAAGGGTGAGGGGGAGAGAGAGAGAGAGAAACATCAATGATGAGAGAGAATCATTGATCTGCTGCTTCCTGCACACTCCCCATCGGGCCACTTGAGCCCACAACCAGGGCATGTGCCCTAAAGAGGGATCTAATTGTGACTATCTGGTTCATAGGTCGACACTCAACCACTGAGCCATAAACGGCCGGGCTCTCTGTATTTCATGGGAAAAACACTCACTATATTTCAAAGAAGTGCGGAACTAGACCAGCCGTGGGCAAACTACGGCCCGCGGGCCGGATCCGGCCCGTTCGGCTGTTCTATCCGGCCCGCAGAGCCGAAAGAGTGGAGGGTTCTCTTGCTCTCCCCTCCGCTCCTTCACCAGCAGCAGTGTTAACACGGCAACGTCGGGAAACACAGCCGCAGCTCCTTCTTCTGAGTAGAAGGAACAACCTCTCAATCTTCCAGAGGCTCCTTGTAATGCCCGCGGACACATCCCCCGACATCACCCTGGGAATGTGTAGACACCTTATCGTGGTGATGTAGGGAGACACGCCCCTGGAGAGCACAGTATCAGAGCATTAGCTAAAAAGGAGACCAACAACACTGTTCCCACTGAAGTTGATGTTTTAAAGACCAAAAACCTTTCAACCCAGTCTACATTGCCATCTACATCTACGTCCCGGGCATAATTTGGAAGTTGCACTAAAGAAAATGTTTAATTTACTGTTTACACATTTTGTTCTTTTCTATTTGTTTTAGTTTAAAATTATTTTATTATATTTAAGTTTAATTTGAAAGGCTTTTGTACCTTTCCTTTGTTAGGCAATTTTATTTTGCCTTTGCCATCTTCAATATAAGGTATGTTATTGTGCTATGATTCCTCCATTTTTTGAAGTTTCAAATTATAATAATTAGTGTTTACATTCTTGTTAAAATGTTTGAAATGAATAAAACTATTGAAATAAAATAAAAAAAAGACCGTACCCTTTTATGTAATGATGTTTACTTTGAATTTATATTAGTTCACACAAACACTCCATCCATGCTTTTGTTCCAGCCCTCCGGTCCAGTTTAAGAACCCACTGTGGCCCTCGAGTCAAAAAGTTTGCCCACCCCTGAACTAGACAAAGATAAACATGTATTAAATTACCAAAACTAACTTAAAATATAATTGTTTTTTACTTGAAAATATCATATTTATCTTCTAGAAAAAATTTTAAAGTATTAAAAACTAAGAAATAATACATATAGGGTTGTAATACATTTTAATTATAAGTGGGAAAATAAGCATGAAAATGGCTTATATTGTAGTAGTAATGATTAAAACAGTAGTTTGAATTTTAATTGTACATAAATTATTATCACAATAAGAATTTGTTGTATAAAAATTCTTCATAAAGTATTTTCAAAATGCAAACAATCTAACTTAAACCATAGTTTGCAACTAAGGCACTGAAAACTTCTTACATTTATTTAAATTCTATATAAAATATGTAAATGATAAAAATATTAAATTGTAAAAAAAAAACAACACCCCACAATGTTTATATATGTATGTAACAGACTATTCAAATCCATATATATTCATGTAGTTTTAGAAAAATTCAGATATTTAACTTGTCAATAGTACTTAGGAAACACCTCAGATTTTTTACCTGACATTGTTAGCCATAATCTTTAAGATTAAATATTTTTATAATTAAGATATGTCATAATTGGATATAGAGTGAATGGGCTAAATTTAACGGTAGAGGAAAAATATTTTGTCCACCAGGTGGTGCTAAAGTGCAAAGCTAAGGCAATTTGCAACACATAAATAAGACCATCTATGACTTTCTGAAGAAACAGGTCAGGGTGAATAGCATATTTCACCATTACCCATGAATCACAACACACACAAAATTTCATATTGGGATAAAAATAATTAACCTTTGTAAAAATAAAAAACAGTAGTAAAATCCCTATTTAAAAATTCTGTCAGTTAAGGAAGCTATGCCCCTTTAAAGCAATTTTGCTCCGGTGAACAAAAACATTAAAAAGAACACAAATTTTATGTTTTTATGTCACATAACAACTATTTTCCAGCATTTTTAACATTGTTGAAATAAAGAACACATGGTTTATCCCATGAGAATGTGGTTTTCACTTGCTATTGGAGATAAGATGTTTACTAAAATTGTTTACTGTATCTTCAATGCTATAATATAAAAATTACCTCAATATTTTTTTAAATTGCTTAATCTTTCCCATGTTGTAACTCTAATTCCTTTGAACTTCAATCCATTGAAAAGTATAAGCCTGTAAATGAAGAGATGATCTCTTCAGCCTTATTAAAATAAAAATAAGAATTGTGAGGATTGAGATATATGGTTGCAGACAGGCCGACTAATTGGAGTTAAGAAACTGCTTTATTTCACAACACAGAATAATTTTCTACAATTCTTTGGCTTCTAAATATGGAATTTTAATAGTGCATTTTAACATCTGTTAATGCACTAACCAGGGGCAGGTATGTCAAGCCAAGGAAACCATTTTGTGATTTAATGTTTTGTTTTATTTATCAGTATATAGCAAGGTGTTTGAATATGCAATAACTCTAAAATTATCTGGATCTATACCTTCGATTATGGCAGGACATCCACCTCTAATTATCTCATCATTATAAAAGCACATCTTTGGACAACTGAGGATGCTCCCACGGTTAGTCAAGAAGTGAAAACAACTTACAGAGCTTAGGTACCAACAAGGGGAATCCTTTGCTAGGTACACAGTAAGGAAAGAGAAGTAAGAAAATTCCTTTTCCAAAAATGGAATGCTTCGTTCTTTCATACAGACCATTTTTCTTTTCTCTTCCCTAGAGAACTTTAATGTGCTATATATATACACACACATCAAATTTTATTAAAAATGGTAAAACTCTACAGATTTCAAGTCCATAGTGTATTAGTAATGAAAGTGCAGTTACAACAGGGAAGGGACCATGCATGTTTAGTCCCTGCATCCCTATGAGCAGTTCCTGGGATAAAATGGGCTTCTAATAAGGTGATTTCTCATTTGAACGTTGTGGAGTCCTTTCCATTTTGGTTATCAAATTAACTTTCGAAAATCAGGAAGGAGTTGACAACACAGGGATTTTGAGAAGTCTTATTCCTACCATATATTCTCAAGGGTGTCATAAATTTTTGATTCATATAAAACGGGGATTTGTTTTTGCCTGGCACTCTCTTTTTTGAAGAGAAACAATACAACATTTTTGTAAGAGATCATGGATGAAACTACAGAAAACATCCCCTCCCCCTTTCCTTTCAAGAGAAATTAAGGATTATTTGTGCTCTGTGATTTGTAAATGATACTATGAAAAGTCATTTTGTTACTATGATGACCACAATAATTTAAAGATGATTTAAAGCAGAGATCATTTAAATTATTTAAAAATTCATGCACTGGGTCTTTTAATGACAACTTGACATCCAAAATTAGCCAGGGCAGGACTCTTTAGAACATAAAAAACATAAGGAAAATATGACATGTGACAAGAATGAGGCCAATGGATAAAAGACCAACAGTTACAGACAGAAGCATTGTTCTACAAATTTAGGGCAGAATGAATGGTAATCAATTGGGTGGAATTAGGGTCCACAATTATAATGATTTTAAAAATAATTTTCAAGTTTGTTATAATCATCAACCTTCCTCTTCTGGTAAGAGTATACTGACTTCCAGGTTCACCTGAGAGAAAGAGTAAATGCTTAAACCTGGGAGAAAGCTAATTTCTTCAACTCTGTAGGGATGAAGTGGCTACAAAGACAACTGTGGTTTGGTGTGAATTGGCATCCTGATTTCTAAAGGTGTCTGTCTTTAAGATGAAGTGCCAGTGAGACTCAAAGTACTTGTCAACACAAATGATTCTGTTTATACTTTTCATAGAAGAGATTTTATTTTTGAATTGCCAAGCCTAAATTAAATTTACCTTAGAATTTCCCTACAACTTTCTCCCTATAATATAAGTTGGATAAATTATTCATGGTTTTGTAGCCTAGAGATTATTGGACATTATTGCAAATATAGAATGCCTATGATGTCCTTCCTCAAAGAGGTTAAGTGTAAAATGTAGAAGAAATGTGTGTGTGTACAAGCATGTGCACTTCTATGTGGTATATGTTATATTTACATGTACATGCATATGATATAAGAGGCTTTAAAATGGGCTAGAAAATAACTATATTTGATGTGTTCTTTAAATTAAGGTATTGTTATAAATTATTAATACTAATGTTTCTATAAAAATGTCCTGACATAAAATAAATTATAAAAACATATATTTGAAAATACATGCATAATTATTTAAATTTTTATGAATAATAACTAACTAAAGATAGAGAACAATAGAACTAGAAAGGCTACATAGGAGAATTCAGTGAAAATACATAGGAAAACCACACCATAAGAAAAATCTCCTGACTAAATAATTCTGACATATAGAATCTCAGGCAAGTGATCATAAAATATACTTGACTCAGAGCTTATAAGAAATAACTCTCAGTTATACAGAAATGTTAGGCAAATTTATTTGTGCAAATGAATTGTTGGGGAGAAGTAGGTAGAAATAAAGTTATTCTTAGAAGTTACTTTCACACTTATTTGATGAATTTGACAGGTAAAAATGCTAGTGTCCCAATATGCTTTATTAATAAATTAAGATATGTACAACTCTAACTAAAACATGTAAATATTTTGTTACATCCATTTATAGCAGTGTTTCTCAACTTCATCACCACTGACATTTGGGTTGAATACAGTAAATCTTTACTGTGGGGGACTGTCCTGTGTATGGTAGCAGCATCCCTACCTGTGCCCATTAGGTGCCAAAAGTACCCTCCTCCAGTTATGAAAAGAAAATCTCCAGACATGACAAATGTCCCGTGGGAGGAAAATGCCCACCCCCAAACTCCAGTCTAGTTGAGAATCACTAGTTTAGATTTTCAATAATTGGCCTCCTTCATTCAATAAAATGTGGTTTCCAATAAAGGGAACTTTGTTACAAAATAGAATCTTCGTGTAGAACTAAACATTCAGTAGGTCTGAATATGAATGAAGGGATGGATCTAGAAAAGGTGCATAAAACACCTTGCTATTATCAAATCCAAACTTTTTTCCTCACAAAACATCTTATATTAAACTATACAAGGGCATTGATTCCTGACTCTAGGAATTTGAGATGCAATCTCTTTACAGAAATGTCAAGAAACAGTCTAACAAATCTAACTCATGTGCCACAATCAAACACAAATTATACATGCTATATGTACTTTCTAAAATATACATATGACATTTTATTTAATATGATAATATAGCATAGCTCTTTTAATAGAGAGTGAAGCAGATAACTTTAAAGAATCTTCCATACCCCCATTACCTATAATAGTACCTCGCACCCTTGGGAATCAATAAAAAATCATCTTTATGGTGCTTGGAGACAAAGGTAACACATCTCTTGATATTTTAGAATAACAACAGCATAATGTACAATTATCCCAAACAAACTCAGAAACTAATTCTTTGAATGTCTGGCAGCAATTTAAAAAGGACATGAAAGGATTTAATCCCTTCCACTGTGTAGAGGGCCCCCTGGGAAGGCACCTGAGCATTCTATATTGGCCCCTCTTGCCCTTTTGGCCAAGAGGGACCCTCTTCTCACAATCCAATTGCCCACAGCTGTTGCCTGAGCTTTCTGTTGATGCCGAGGTTGAAACCTTGTGGTGGCTGGTACTATGGATCTGTCTCTCTCCCAGTGGGGTGAGCTGGGCCCTCCCTGGAGAAGAAACCTGGGTTCCCCAAGATATGTGATCAGAGCTGGGGCACCACCAGCAGGTGGGGGATCCCAAGGCAGATGCTGGGCATGGAGGCCACAGGGGCATAGGCTACCAAGGAGACAGAACTGAACCTCACATCACCCTGCTTGGCCCCGGAGGATGGCTGGTTAGCCAGAGACTGGTAAGATTCCTCAGGGAAGGAACAACCTAAGACAGGCACAGTCGCAGAGGGGCCATCAGGAGAGAACTAGGGGGTCAACAGAGGTGGGGTACAGACCCTCACCCCCTCAACTTTGCAGGGGCCTGAACCCTCACCCCTTCTGAGGGAGGTCTCCTGCCCCCATGGCTGCTTCACTTCCCATGCCCAGCTCAAATCGGGACCCAGGTAACAGACAGAGACTTGGCCGACAGCAGCTGCCCTCTCACTGCAACAAGACTTGTTTGAGTTGTCTTGTACCCATGGTGTGGGGAAGTGGGATTTCGATATCTAAATCCAGCCTAGCACCAGGAATGCTCAGGGCCTACTCAAGAAGGCAAATAATCCTTTCCACTAATACTTACAGGGTAAAATAAGATTGCTGTAGAGTATTAAATTTGACAGTAAAATAGTAGTCAAGTTCTCAGACTAATTTAAATTGGCTAGTTGAAATAAGCGAATATACTAGAAAAATTAATGGTACTGGACAAAAAGCTGTTCCTAAAGTGTTAACTAAAATTTTTATTGGTAGTTCATCTCATGTTAAAATTGCATAACATGTAATGAACCTAAAGCAATCATATTTTAGTGCAAACAATTAAAATTTAAAAGCTATCAAGACTACATTATAAAATTTCCAAAAGCCTCCTAATATGTAAATCAAAAAAAGGGGGGATAGTAGAAAAATATCATGTAAGGAAAAATATCCTGTAAGTAAATTACATCTAGAAAATTTTTACTTTAGAAAATTAACTTTCATTTTAAATGCTAACAGCAAGACACCCATGAAAAACACACATGGTGTCAAAACAAGCCAAAGGAAAATCATTTGGGCAAAAAATGAAAAAGGATCCCAAGTCAAATTTATAGAAAGGATTTCTTTATTAACTTTTGGTCGAGAATATGTTTGTATATTTTCAGAAAACAACTCCAAGACCCTGTGGATTCCTGCAACAGAGGGGAATTGACAGGACTGCTCCAGCCATGAAGACAGAAGAGAAATAGTCCAGAGATGGAAGACGCTGACAATGCCTTGCCATACTAGCAGTCAGCAGCTCTGCGTCGCTGCAGGTTGCCCAGGACCAAACCAGAGAGGGTCAGACTGGCATTACCACCATTTGTCCACCATCCAGAACTGAAATATCATTGCTGACATGTACACATAAGGAACTGTTTGACATTGAAATTGGGACTCAAAAGAACTGTTGGCCCAGAAAGAAACTCACTACAAACTGATTCATTTGCCTCTCAGCATAACCATTACTGCTTGTCTCATTTTCGGTTCTTATAAGGGTATTTATAGTATCACATGATCTCACTCATCTAGGGGAAATAATGAACAACATAAACTGATGAACAAAAACAGACCCGGAGACAGGGAAGCATCGATCCAGGGGTGGGCAAACTTTTTGACTCGAGGGCCACAATGGGTTCTTGAACTGGACTGGAGGGCCGGAACAAAAGCATGGATGGAGTGTTTGTGTGAACTAATATAAATTCAAAGTAAAGGAGCGGAGGGGAGAGCAAGAGAACCGGATAGAACAGCCGGATCCGGCCCGCGGGCCGTAGTTTGCCCACGGCTGGATCAGACTGTCAAACCTCAGAGGGAAGGTAGGGGAGGGTGGGAGTAAGGGGGAGAGATCAACCAAAGGACTTGTATGCATGCATATAAGCCTAACCAGTGGTCATGGACAATAGGGGGATGGGGGCATGTGTGGGGAGGGGTTTGGGATGGGAATGGGGGGATGAGGACAAATATGTGATACCTTAATCAATAAAGAAATAACAGACACACAAAAAAATGAAATAAAATAAAAGGCATCCAAATTGGAAAAGAAAAAAAAAATAAAGTATCTTCCAAACCTGTGATTTTATGATTCAATGACACAAAGTTATTTCACATTTATTCCCATACTTTATTGCATTAAACAAGAGTTTAAGATATTTATCAAGGTCAAGTAATATAAAACAAGTAAGACTGTGTGTGTGTGTGTGTGTGTGTGTGTGTGTGTGTGTGTGTGTGTGTTACAAGGGCCTGCAATTCGCAAGTAATTTGGAAAGGATGGCAGATGGGAGAAGAGAGCTGATGAAATCTAATGTTATTTTTGAGAAATAGATAAAAGGGTGTTTCTCCTCTCTTTTCCTTTTTCAATTTCCTTTCAGTAAACTTAAATAGTTGGGAGCCAAGTTGTGTCTTTGCTGAATCTGAGCAGGGATACATTTGCTTAACATTTACTTTCTGCATTGCCTTTCAAAGGGTCATATATCATAAAGTAGGTATGATTGTATAATCCCTACCAATAAGAAAATCAGTAATATATATATTCATTACAATGTATCGTTAGATACTATGGTGAGGACATTGTGGAATAACATTTAGAGGAAAGAGAACCAACATATTAAATTATAAAATACTGCTGGTATACATAAATATATTTTAGGATATGCGCTCTTCACTCCCTTCCAAATTTGGTATATTATAATGTTCAAAATATTCAATTATTTAAAAAGTATAGGTCAATGTAAGAATTCATATCATGTCTTACAAAGGTGATTTATAAAAAACAATACAAATTTTAAAAGAGTATCAGTATTTGCACAACTGTGTTGAAAACTATCTTCTTAATTTACCATTTCCCTATAGCTCAGTATACTATAAGCATGGAATGATCTATGAGGCTGGATAAGTCATAATTCTTCCCAATTGTTTTAGGTTTTGCCCCATCTCGCCTTTATTTTATCATGGTTCCTTAGGCTCTGGCTGAATTTCTATATATCCTTAAGGCCCATCTCAAAAATCATGTATTTGTATCTCCATGCATCATCTGTTTGTAAAGCACCAACTACAGGCACATTGCTAAGTATTCTTTGTGGGAAAACACATAAAACGAATACTGAGGCCTATTCCTCAAGGAACATGATGGAATTCGTATGCTCTGCTTAAGAGGTTAACTAAGTGCTGCGTGAGTGCAGAGAAAAGAATCCCAACAACGAGCTTGATGATACCGGTAAAGGCTTCTTGGAATAAATTTCATTAGTTTCTATAGATGGAAAGATGAATTATGTCACCAGAATGTCATAGCAGGGATCATGTAGAGGCACTAAGTGACATTTGGTCTCCTCTTTGAAGGCAAACTCCATTTTTTTACTATAGTAATTTCTACATAGTAAATCTTTGGCCTTCATAAGGAATATGTCCTAAGACTGGCAATTTTTCCAAATTCATAAATGCACATAAAATTTCCCTAATAAAATGCAATAAACTATTAGATCTTTTTAATTTCTCTTTACTTTCAACACTAGCATTTGAATTCCTTTTTGGGGCTACTTTATAGCAAAAATTCTATTTAGAAATTATTTAAAAAGCAACAGAGTTGATTTTAGTCATACATGCTTATTTTTATTTTTTGAGAGATGCCACATACATTTTAAATCAGCAAATGTACAGATTCTACTGTGATTGTTAGAATTCCTTAACTTTGGGTCCATAAATGAACTCCAGAGCATCTGTAATTCATCTAAAGTAATTTAAAAAGTCCCCAAACTGTGGTATAAAAACATTTGTTTTTATATAAAGAGAATTCAAAGCTTCCATCAAATTGTCAAAGAGAACACTGAATAAAAAATATAATATTTAAGGTTGAATAGAAAGTATGGAAGCACAATTTGATGGTATACACCTAATTTAAAAGGCTAACACCTTTGATCCAGTCATTCTACCACTAGGAATCCATCCTACAAAAGTTTTTGCACAAATGCACAATTGAATACAAATATAATACAGCATTATTTTGAATACTAAAAACTGGAGTAACCTAATGTTCATTAATATAGCAATAATAAGATTAAGTGTAATCCACACTATGTTATACATTAACCCATTGAAAAGAGCTGAAAGCCAAATATATTGTTTCTTTTCTCTATATATTGTGATCATAATTTTTAATCATTCATTCATTTTCATTTATTCATTGAATACTAAGTGCCTACTCTGTGCCAATCACTGTTCCAGGTCCAGGTTGGAGAATTCAGCAGGAATAAATAAATAAATAAAACCTGATAAACCTGCTTGCATGGAGTTTAAATTATATATATATATATATATATATATATATATATATATATATATATATATATATATACAGTATATATTTACAAGTTTATACTGTATATATACATATATATATTTACAAGTTTAATTTTCCTTCAAAAAAGGGGAATTTATCAGTATAATTCCTCCACTATACTGTAAGTTCTTCGAAGGAAAAGCCTACATTTTACTCATTTTAAAAATTTTTGCAGCACCATTTGCAGGAGCTCAATAATAAAGGGTAAAATAAAGCCCACTGCACTATATTGAAAGTAATTCTCAAGAACATATTCTAGAGCTCGTATTCTTTTCTCTGCATTTAGCATTCCAGAAAGCCATGTGTGCTACTTTTTAAAATTCTAGGGACTCCAACAAGTTGATGGTGAGAAGTGCTATGGTGATTAGAAGTCAGTGTCTTAAAATTGCTTTAAAAAAATCTACTTTTGTCTTAAAAAAACCTTTTTAATAATATATAACATACATGCAAAACAGTGCACAGATCTAGCCTTTTGGGAACATCACTGAAAGCACCAGACTTGAAGGTCTCTTTGGCAACTCTCTGCACACTCTTTGTTCTAGTGATGAGACTGGGATTCCCACACACTTGTCCCACAGCTGAACTCTGTGTTTACCATGTCATCATTCCTCAGTGACGAGGCTATGAGGTCTATGCCAACATGCCAAATACGGGTCTCTGTGCAGGGACCAATTTAAATACAAACCCTTAAAAACACTTAATGCTGTGTGTTTGTATATGGAAAGGACAATATTTTATATTTTATTTTAAAGTAGATTTTCACAGTGAAGAAGACTAAACAGGAGATTGTTTAAACATACTAGTATTTTCCTTTATACTATACTGGAGGCCCGGTGCACGAAATTCGTACATGGGGGTGGGGGGGGAGGGTGTCCCTCAGCCCAGCCTGCACCCTCTCCAATCTGGGACCCCATGAGGGATGTTCGACTGCCCGTTTAGGCCCAAACCTGGTAGGATCGGGCCTAAACGGGCAGTCAGACATCCCTCTCACAATCCAGGACTACTGGCTCCCAACTGCTCACCTGCCTGCCTTCCTGATTGCCCCTAACCGCTTCTGCCTGCCAACCTGATCACCCCCTAACCACTCCCCTGCCAGCCTGATTGATGCCTAACTGCTCCCCTGCCAGCCTGCTTGCCCCTAACTGCCCTCCCCTGCAGGCCTGGTCACACCTAACTGCCCTCCCCTGCAGGCCTGGTTCCCTCCAACTGCTCTCCCCTGCAGGCCTGGGTCCCCCCCAACTGCCCTTCCCTGCAGGCCCGGTCACCCTGAACTTCCCTCCTCTGCCAGCCTGGTCACCCCTAACTACCCTCCCCTGCAGGCTTGAATGCCCCCAACTGCCCTCCTTTGCAGGCCTGGTCCCTCCCAACTGTCTTCCCCTGCTGGCCTGATCGTCCACAACTGCCCTCCCTTGCAGGCCTGGTCCCTCCCAACTGCCCTCCCCTGCTGGCCATCTTGTGATGGCCATCTTGTGTCCACATGGGAGAAGCCATCTTGTGTGTTGGAGTGATGGTCAATCTGCATATTACTCTTTTATTAGATAGGATAGAGGCCTGGTGCATGGATGGGGGCCAGCTGGTTTGCCCTGAAGGGTGTCCCGGATCAGGGTGGGGGTTCCCTTGGGGCGTGGGGTGGCCTGGGCAAGGGGCCTGTGGTGGTTTGCAGGCCAGCCACACACCCAGGTGACCCAAGTGGAGGCCCTGGTATCTGGGATTTATTTATCTTCTACAACTGAAACTTTATAGCCTGGAGCAGAGCCAAGCCTTCTGCTCCTCTGAGGTGGCAGCCATTTCTGTTGGGATTTATTTATCTTCTATAATTGAAACTTTGTAGTGGAGGCCAAGGCAGACCAGGTCTTCAGAAGGTTGGCTTCCTCCATTGCCGGGGGCAACCCTAGCCTCCTGCTCTCTCCATCTCCGTGGCTGCTGCCATTTTTGTTGGGATTTATTTATCTTCTATAATTGAGACGTTGTAGCCTGGAGTGGGCCAGCCAGGGTGTGTGGAAGGCTTGGCTTCCTCTATCGCTGGGGAAACCCAAGCCTCCCTCCTGCTCCCTCTGTGGCCACAGCCATCTTGGTTGGGTTAATTTGCATACTCGCTCCTGATGGGCTGGTTTTCATGGCTGGTGGTCGTGGCTTGTGGGTGTAGCAGAGTGATGGTTAATTTGCATATTACTCTTTTATTAGATAGGATAGTTAGCTTATTATAAATGAAAAAACATTTATGTAATTAATAATTTATGATAGTTGAAGTTCATAAAATTGACTATTGTCTATTAGCACACTTCTCCTAATTATCTAGGAATTTAATGCTGTGTTTTTAAAATGCTCATATAAGGAGAATCATATAATTGTTCTGCACTCAGATAATTAGTCAATATAATTCTCACATAGAGCTTAAATTCTAGACATATATATTTTAAATATTATTTTCCTTCTGCTCTCCTTCCTGCATTAGTTCTTGTATTAACTGTATTAAGATCCTGACAACTTCAACTGCGAAGTAGCTTATCAAAAGAGGTAGGTAGAAGAAACCAATATTTGAACACTCCTTGGGTTAAAATAATGCAAAGGAAAGACGAATACATTTATGCTCCATTGCTTTGCATATTTTTTGAGCTTGAAAGTCCAGGCTTAACTACTTAAGAAAATCAGTTGTATTTGAATGTGCAACTTACATTTTCCTGTGCATTTTGACATAAATCATATTGACATTGTGAATACAGTTCAGTTATTTATAGCAAGAACAATAACTGTACTGTATTCTTGAAAACACTATCAACAGGAAAGCAGGCGTGACACTTCATGAAAAACCTTAATTGTATCATCTGAAGTAATGGAATCTTGGAATTGAGACTAGAGTCTGCCTTCAGAAAGAGTTCATAGTTATTATGACATTAGTAAATTTGTTTTCTGCAAGTAATTTAATGCCATGACAACTAAAAGACCTCTTTATTTGAGAAAATCAAAGCTGTCCTTGATAACACTCTCAGATCCCCAAACGACAAATTTCTAATAGCTTTACTACTTCTCAAAATGTCTTAGGAAAGATGTATCACAAAGACTTTTAGCTAATAAGGTCATCATTATTTTCACAGAAAACTTCACTTAATAACAACCTGTGCTAATTGTATTACTTTACCATTTAAAGTAATACTTAACAGCATTAGATAATTTTAATTTATCATTGAGGTAATGAATTACCAGTGATAGGAAATTAATTGTTAAGGCTATTGAATGAGCAGAGTAGTAAACTTCTGCTTCTGGATTGGTTTAATGTTCTTTTCCAGTAGGATCACTTCTGGAATATTCCATATTAAGTATTTAATTAGGTACCAGAAAATGTTTACATAGGTTAAAATCGTTTTTTGCTCCTTTTTTTCACATGAATCCCAATTAGCATTGCCTATGTCTCTTGAGGATATATATTTCAATCAAACATGGTAAGTAATAAAGGTTAAACATCTATTTAATAGGTTTTCCCACATATTCAGCACAGATTGCTGGCTGGTATCCGAGACAGAGATTTGTGTAAATTCCATGCTTTTAATTGACAACTCCCCAGAGGCATTGTAATATAATTTAAGGTCATAGGAAGAAAATGATGGCTGTCCATTGCATTTTCCCTTTCTTTAAGAACTAAACTCAGCTTACTATAAAATCTAACTTTCTAGTTTTGAGGAAAAAGGAGAAATAGAAACATTTTTCCAAGATAATATTTTTGAAAGAGATGAAAACCACCGGGAAGATACAATTTTAAAGTAATACAAGTAGTTATATACACCTAGGAAATCAGCATAATCTGTTCTATGAAATGGAAATCATTTTCCAGACTTTGGAGATCTTTTGTCACCTCAAAGACCAAGTAAGCTTGGAAAACAATACCCATTGTAGCTTGTCCACAATGACAGCTCAATGAAGTAACTATGGAATGCATGAACTTGGAGAGACAATGGTGTCATCTATTAATATTAACAGTAACTTTTTATATATTCCATTTTCCCTGACAGTTATTATTCTTAATTGAAGAGTGGGAGGAAAAGTGGGAAAGAGAACAGGATAATTTAGGATGGCAATGAGTAGTGAGGAGAAATATAGAAAGCTGTATTGAAAGCTAGTTTTATCATTTCTAAGGGTGTTAGAGTGGAGGAATGTTTTAAAGAGCATGTGAAATCTGGACCTGAGGTTGTCTCTGGCTTTGAAACTGTCCCTTACTCCCAAAGACTTTAACTCTGAAAGCTCCATTTCATAGTACTAGTGGCCACTTGTAACTTAATCAAAGAAATATGTGCATACAGGCAGTCCTCGGGTTACATCGGACTCGACTACGTCGTTTTGTTGTTACGTCGCCATCTCCCATTTACAGTATTTATAAATTAAAAAGTTCCGTCATTTTGACGTATGTACGTATGTGTTTTATGTTTTTTATTATTTATTTACCACAAGTAAAGGTCAGGAATTGTTATTTCTTTTAATTTTTTTTTACTGTTTCACTTCATTACTGCTGTGTATGTGCTCCATGTGAGTGATGTAGTTGCTTCTGTAGGTGGGTTCCAACTTACGGTGAAAATCCCATTAAGTCACGCCCTAGGAACGGATCTCCGATGTAACCCGAGAACCTACTGTATATGCATAGCCCAATGACAAAGACAATAGTGCAAGGAAGGCCTGGAGTGGAGCAGGGGCCAGGTAGAGGGGGATGGGGGGTCGAGGGGGGGTGGAGGGAGGGAAGGGGGAAATGGGGGCATCTGTAATACTGTCAACAATAAAAATTTATTTTAAAAGAATAAATAAAATATGCCATATTTATGCTTTAATTTAGAAAACTGTTTAATGCATCACAGAAGAAATTTTGGAAAACTAGCTATCATGGGCAGGTAGGGAAAAAAGCTAGATAAAGGAAATAGGTTCTTACAAGAAAATGGGTCTTCTGTAGACTGTGATCACACAGGAACCCAAGCATGTGAAGTGCTATTAAACTCTACACGGGAACACCTCTCCTGAGAAACGTACCTGTAGCTGGTTTTCCAAGCTTGCAAAAGTTTATGTCATATCTCACTGCTCCTGCTTTCTATCGTCACAGCCTCATAAAGCATCACTACATCAATGCTTCCTCTTTACTATTCAAAGGAAAAAAATGTTTGTGAGGTTTGATGGACATGAAATGTACTTCATAGCTCCCAACTGCAGGGAATGTAACTTTCCAAGGAGCCCAACTGGGACACTCTACTAGCCATCACCAAGTTTGTGTTAAAGCCATACTTTCTACTAGCTGTTTCCAGCTCACAACTGAGTGCAGCAGCAATATGAAGGCATGCAAGGTGCTGAGACAAGGGACTTCTCTGAGGTCTGACTATGGCCAAGGACTCCCCAACTTTCTGGCAAACATTCCTTAGACTACACGGCAATTTAGGACATGTCTACTGAACCTCCTTTCCTTAGGGTCAGTTTTACATTGCAGTCTGATGATTCTCTCAGCTCACCAGCTCCCTCCTCATTTTTTTTATAACATTAGTGTTTCCTCTAATACAGTCCTTGCATGTTTAATGCACTTTGGCAGCTATTCTCAGAGGCTCCTGACTAACACATGGAGGAAATTAAGCAGAACATAACTATATTACCCCTTCTCTGACATTAGTATACTAGGATTTCAATATGAACATAAGAAAACACACATTACACTTTGATTTAGTAAAGAATTAGCTAAATTATAAACAAGTGATATAGTAGAGCAATGATAGTAATAATAATGGACTTTTTATGGTACTTTATAGTTCACAACATTATAAATATATATATATATATATATATATATATATATATATATATATATGGTATGTTTTTGCATTTGGACCTCACAAAGTCCTGTATTTTGAGCATATAAACTAGTATGTTGAACAAATATTATGATACTTCATTTTACTGATAAGACACTGTTCACCCTGCAAAGCTAAGAGAGGATTCCAACATCACAAAGCCAATATGTGGTAGAGCCAGGGCTCAAAATTAATTCTTAACTAAGTTAAATTCTCATCATTATTATAGATATAGAGAGAGTCATTACATGTTCATATTTCATTTTATATGATAGCCAATTTAGGAATATTGCCTGAAAAGTGTTATAATGCTTTCCACATTTAGACTTAGATATTTTAAAAAAATACCCTGTAGATTGGAAGGACTACCAAAAAATAAACTAATATATTTGATCACCTATCTCTCAATGGGCTGCTATGTAGTAAATGAGCATTTATTCCCAGGCATACTAACGCCTTTCAATGATAGCTCATCTAATTTTTAAAAGAACATAGAAATGTATTAAAAAAAACAACAACTGAGAACATAGGCATCTTTCAGATAAAGATCCAGAGCTATAATAAAGCTCTTTAATGTAGACGAGGCACTCAACAGAGAGAGCAGCACTTTACACCTAACAGAGTAGAGATATAGACTGCCAAGAACTTTTTATTGAATGAAAATGTTGGGATTCAAATCCAGTATTTCTAATTTTAAAATCCACGTCTTTCCTTTCCATCAAAAGTACTTTTCACAATTACAACTTTTAACTGAGATGAAAATTTAAGTTCACACAAAAACCTGCACATGAATGTTATAACAGTTTTATTCATAATTGCCAAATTTTGGGAGCAACCAAGATGTCCTTCAGTAGGTGAATAGATAAACCAACTGTGGTACAGCCTTGCAGTGGAATATTATTCAACACTAAAAGGAAATGAGATATCAAGTCATGAAAAGACACAAAGGAACCTTACATGCATATTGCTAAGTGAAAGAAGCCAATCTGAAAAGGATAGACACTGTATTGTTCCAACTATATGCCATTATAGAAAAGGCAAAACTATGGAGACAGGGAAAAGATCAGTGGTTGCCAGGGGTTCAAGCAGAGAGAGGTGGGGTGTGGAGGAAAGAATACATGGAATACAGGAAATTTTTAGAGCAGTGAAATTATTCTGACACTACAGTGGTGGATACAAGTCATTATACACGTGTCCAAACCCATAAATTGAAGGAAATACAAAGAGGGAAACCTAGTATAGACTATTGTTAATAATAATAATAATAATAATAATAATAATAATAATAATGATGTATCAATAGTGACTCAACAATTCTAACAATGAGACCATACTAAAACAAGATGTTAATAAAAGGAAACTGGGAGAGGGCACTGTTGAAGGAGTTAATGGGAACTCTCCTTTCAATTTTCCCATAAACCTAAAACACACAAAATACTCTATGAATTAAAAAAAAAAAAAAGATGCCATAAGTTTCTTCAGTCTATGGAACATGTTCTATATTTAGATAATGTCATCTATATTCCTTGATTACGGTGCAGAAAAGGACATAAATCATCCAGGGCAAAGTTTTGCATCCACCAGCACAGGTGATCTCAGCCTAGGCAGCTGTGTCCCCAGGTGGACCTCAGGAGGTGCTGACACACCAAGACCTCTGCTGAACATGGTGTCCTGGGGCTGAGGTGAAGCCAAGTAATTTCTGTTTTAGGACTATGTTCCCCACAGATTCCCAATCCCATTGAGGAGCTAATACATTTGGTTCATCTTTCCATTTAAAAGAGATAGTGTCTTTGATAATTTGTTCATGGTTACTGCTCAAGGAGATAATGACACTAAAAATTCCCCTAAACTGAATATTATAATATTACTTCTTCGGCTCTGCTATTTATAACATATTTTAAAGACAAATGTGTCATTAAGGTTAAAAAAAGTTCACTGTTCATACCCATTAAAGAGTTCCAGGTTACAGAGATGAGCTCTAAGAGTTTCAGCAAGGGTTCAGATGTGTCATGGCTTTCGTTTAGGAATCTCATTAAAGTTCTATAACGGAAAGAACTCCAAAAGCTACTGTCCTCCCAAGAAGAAATGAATTAATAACCAAACAAACCAAATGGAAAAGACTGAAATGTTTAGACTGTCACTGTCTGAAAAGCCAATGGTAATTTGCAAGCTAACTCCCTCTTAAGAGTCCTACAAAAATATGGAATTTAAGTGCATGCTTTCCAACCATAATTCTACCTCTGAGTATATTATACAGATGACAAAGAACATCTCTGGAATCAACTTGAAAATACTTTCTTTTTTATCTTTTTTGAATTGCAGGCAGCTTTAACATACAACTATGATTACTGGCACATATTCAATCAATAGTATATATTAAATACTTTCTAGGTGATTAATATGACTTTAGAGTTTGTTACTCAGAAATCCATTGATTCTTACATTTAATTTTAAAATCTGGAAGCTATTCTACAAAGGAAATTTCCAACATAACACCTTATCTAACAGTCACCCAAGGTAAACATATGGACAATGAAAACAACTGATACACATGGGATTTAGAAATATGTCATTATGGAAGTGTGGTATTCATTCTCAAAACTTTGTAGTTATAAGACAATTTATGATGATGTATATGGAAATCCAGTGAAATCTATTGAAAAAGAAAAATTGCATGTGCTTGGAAAATAGACTACATATAAATATGGGTTACACATTTATCCAGTATTATTGATGTAATTGAGAAACTGTAAAATATATATGTGAGTGCTGGGAGTAGGGGGTCAAGAGAGATGCAGGAGAGGATAGGGGGGATAAATGGTAATAGAAGGAGACTTGACTTGGGGTAGTGAACATACAATACTGTGTACAGATGAAGTGTTACAGAATTGTCCATCTGAAACCTGTATAATTTTGATAACTAGTATCACCCGAATAAATTCAATAAAAAGGAGAAAAACTTTAAAAAATACTAAAAATAAAAGATATATGTTAAACATCAAGAGCCACATGGTGCATCTTCATATCATAGATTTTTTTGTTATTGACCTGTGCTAAACATTTCCTATTTTTTCCTATGAATATTTTCTATAAACTTTTGAAAATCAAATTTCCCTTAATCCAAGGATTCTATTTCATATTAATTCAAAGACAAGGATTCTATTTCATATTAATTCAAAGACATTGGACAGAAAGCTATTGATTGGTTACAATATGTCAAATACTATGTTTCTGCTGGGCATACAAATATAAAGACATTCTCTACTCGAGATTAAACTCTACAAGATGCAGACGAAACACAACTAGCAGCACGGCACAGCAGTTAAAGCATAGTCTCTGGACTCAGAATGCATGAGTCAGACTGGAGCCCTGCTACTAATAAGGTAGGTGAGAGTTACTTAACTGAAAGGTGCTCACATTCCCCAACTATTGAATGGAAGACAGTAACAGTATGAAGCCCACAGGACTAAGGTGACTAAAAAATAAATAAATATATGTAAGTTGCTTAAGAGTGCTTTTCATGGAAGAAGTGCTCAGTAAATATTAGCTATTATGAAAGATGCTCAACATCACTAATCATCAGGGAAATACAAATCAAAACCACAGCCCTGGCTGGTGTGACTCAGTTGGTTGAACATCATCCAGTGCACTAAAGGATCACGAGTTCGATTTCTGGTCAGGCCACATGCCCAGGTTGCAGGTTCCGTCCCAGATGGAGGAGTTTATGGGAGGCCACCAATCAATGTTTCTCTCTTACATTGCTGTTCCTCTTCCTCTCTCTCTATCTCTTTTCTCCTCTCTCTAAAATCAGTAAAAACACATTTTAAAAAAAATCAAAACTACAATGAGATATCACCTTACACCTGTGAGAATGACTATTACCAAAAAGCCTAAAGACAAGTATTGGCAAAAATGTAGAGACAAGGGAAACCTTGTGCACTGTTTGTGGGTACTGCCATAAAAAAAAAAAAGGAAAAAAAAAACAGTACAGAGGATCTTGGCTGACATGGCTCACTTGGTTGGGCGTCACTGTGCACCAAAAAGTTGCAGGGTCGATACCCTGTTGGACCACATGCCCGGGTTGTGGGCTTGGCCCCAGTGTGTGCAGGAGGAGACCAATCAATGTTTCACTCTCACATCAATGTTTCTCTTTTTCTCTCCCTCTCTCTCTAAAAATTAATTAAAAATAAAATTTAAGAAAAGAAAAGAAAAACAGTACAGAGATTCTAAAAAAAAATAAAAAATGGAACTATATGATTCAGTAATCCTACTTCTACCACTTTTAGGTATATATCACAAGGAAATAAAGCACTTTATCAAAGAGATATTTACATTCTCATGGTAATTGCAGCATTATTCAGAATAGCCAAGATATGCAAACAACCTAACTGTCTGTCAGTGGATGAATGGATAAAAAAAATGATACACATACACACATATGAATGCTATTCACCCTTAAAAAAAGAAGAAGAAAATCATCTATTTATGACAGTATGGATGAATCTAGACATTATGCTGAGTGAAATAAGTTTTACACAGAAAGACAAATGCCTACTTACAAATACAAATCTCACTTATATGTTGAATCTAAAAAGAACATAAAAAAATAAAAACACTTATAGAAGCAGAGAGTAGGATGGATTTGGGAATGTAGGGGGAAAATGGTGAGAAATTGGTCAAAGGGTATCAACTTTAACTTATAGGATGAATAAGTTCTGAAGACCTAATACATAGTGTGGTGACTATAATTAATACTAATCTATATATACTTAAAATTTGCCAAGAGAGTAGATCGCAAGTTTCTTATCTCCCCCCAACACACACACACAAAGGGTAAATATGTGATATGTAAATTAACTTGAATGTGGTAATCATTTCATAATGTATACATATATCAAAACATCACATTGTATACCTTAAATTCATTAAGTATAAATAATTTAAAAAATATATACAATTTTTAACATTAAGAATTTATAAAATGTCTCAAAAAGGCTCAAAATGAATTAGCTATTATGTCTCCCTCGCTTTAATTAAATGGAATACAGTATATGCCAAATGTTGTAGGAGCAGAGGAGAGATTGATAAATAGACTGGAGAAGACTTTACCTAAAAAGGATATTCATAGTAATCTTCACAGATGAGAACTTATTCAAGTGAAAAGGAAAATGCAAGAAAGCCCTTGCAGAAGAAAGGCTAGGAACAAAAGGCATGATCATGCTCAGCCAGTGTGGCTTGACACTGAGGGCATGTGAGAGGCAGCAGAGGAAATACAGCTGGGAAAGGAACTTTGCGGGTGATACTTTGAAAGCCCTTAAATAATAGCTGAAAGAATTTGGACCTTATCCCATAAGGAGTGAGGAGGCAATAAAAGGATGGCAGTGAAGTGGTCAGATTTCGGCTGTAGCCTGGAGGATAACCAGCTGGAGAAGGAACTAGGGGGAGGTAGACCTGTTAGGAAGTTAAACTGTTTAGGAGGTCACGTAATCATAGTGAAATAGGAACGGGAATGAAGAAGAGGAAGCATGATAAAGAGGAGACATTTCCAAAGTGTAACTGACATGAGCTTCAGTAAGTTTGCTGTATGGTGCAACTACAAAGTTCACATTTCCCAACACAGCTAGGTACACTGCTCACATGAAGAACAGCTAATACTCAGTCTCTGCAGAAGCACATCATACACTGTGTGTGAAATCACACTCTGGCTAGGCAAATAAGAAAGCTGCCGTTTTGTGTTAGCTCTTTGGAGAAGCTTGAGACTAAATAAGCAGAACAGTCCAAAGCAAATATTAACTCTGTTGGCGTTGGGTGCCTGGATTTCTAAACTCAGATTGTTAATGTAATGTGCATTTTGACTTTAACACATGCAAGACCTTTTTGGTAAAACCTATGCACTTACAGAAAGAGAAAAGCCCAAAGCTAGAACTTAATAGCCATAAAATATTCCTTTTTGTATGGCTTTATATTTACCAATTAGAATTTTGATAAGAAAGTTCAAACATGAAATGTAAAAGAAAAAGACATAAAATTGTGCTCTTCTGTCACTAGTAATTTTTCTTCTTTAGAGCAGTTCCTGAATTCTTTTGGAACTCCCGAAGTGTTCTGCAAACACCGATGAGTGGACTAAGGACCTCATGCAAAGATCTGATGTAAAGTACAAAGCCATGGTGCCATTATTGTTTAAACATTCCAATTCCCAAGTGATAGTGTGACCACAGAGATTTGCCAGCCCTAGTGCTGCCAACTTCAGTTACTAGTGCATTTCAGCTTTCATTTGATGCACTATGCCTCTCCTATACAGGGAGGGAGTGGAAAATACTACTTAAATATTTTTCAAATATCTCTTTTGAATGTTGCTCATAGCCGGGAGTTAGCAGCTCAGCTTCTGGTGGGGTGTGTGTGTGTGTGTGTGTGAGTTTTCCTTTCCCTGCTGTACAAAGGAGTAATTGAGCTATCTGTGCTCCATCGATCCCACTAACCTGCACCTGCCTGGCTGATGGCCTTGCTCCTATTCACTATTCAGTTGCTTCTGTGTAGTTTCCTTAAATGCCCCAACTCTGGGAAATGATTTCCAAAATTATGGCCTCAAACCCCCAGAATCAAGGACTGTCATGTCCCTCAGATCTTTATTATTAAAAACTCCACCATTGCCCACCCAGTGTGGCTCAGTGGTTGAGCATTAACCTATGAACTAGGAGGTCTCGGCTCAATTCCCCATCAGGGCACATGCCTGGGTTGTGGGCTCAATCCCCAGTATGGGATGTCCAGGAAGCAGCTAATCAATGATTCTCTCCCATCATTGATGTTTCTATCTCTCTCTCCCTTTCTCTTCCTCTCTGAAATCAACAAAAATATATATTTTTAAAAAGTCTGCCATTGATGTTATGCAGCAGATATCTAGATAAAATATCAGTTCTATAACTTGTAGTTGAAAGAACACTGGCATAGGGGTCTAGAGACCTGAATTCTTGTCTCATCTTTACCTCTACTCATTGTAATCATGCCTTCCTGGGCATCAGTTTATTCATGGATCATATGATATAAAACAAAGCTTAAATAGTCTAGGATTCACATTCCCCAATATGAGAAAAGCATACAGTTAATGCTTGGCTGGGATTTGAAACCATATTACATTTGTGTCTGGACTGGAAAAAGCTTACAAAAAGAGAATGTCATATTTCTCATTTCAGAACTTAATTTACTGTTGGAGGTTCCCATGAATATTTTAGTAACTTGACAATGAACAAACTTCGGTTGGGGTTTTAACTCTATATCAAGTGATTAATATTTTTAGATATAACTTGGTTTCCTCTAGATTGGGTACCACTATCATTTAATAATTGTTGAAACTTTTCATAATAGTTCCTCAGCCTGTACTATGTTTTGAGTGTTGGCATGTTCCCTGTTCTATATCTCTCCGATAGTACTATGATAATAAGCTCATGAGTTTAGAAACAATGCTGCAAAAATTCTGAACCAAGAAAAAATCATTTTGTTTAAATATGTAACAAAGTTAATCAATGCTATTTTATCTTAATTGTTTTCATTACGGGTAATAAAAATTAACTGTATTTCAAAATTAGAGTAATATTTTATGTATTTAAGATTATTCAGATACAATTTTCTAGGTAATTCAAATGTAACCCCTATGTTTCGTAGATTTTTAATTCTTTTACAAGGAAAACATTTGTACTACGTTGCATACTCTCCTGACTTCAAATATGACAATAGCTAACATTTTGTAGTGTTTGAACATGCATATTCCAGGTATGTCACCAAGTATATCACCTTTTAAAGTCAGTGTTATTCAGGCTATAAATAAACTTTTCTGTGATAACTCAGTTATTTCCATAAGCGTATTATGCTATAATTCAGTGAGGATCTGGGGAACTACTAAAATGATTAAACCCGTTTGCCAGGATACTAAACAGTCCCACCCCAACAGGATTTTGAAATTGCTGTTTTGTGTGAGGTGATTGATCTTTTTTTCTCACTCTTCCTGTCACTCCTGCTAACAGCTCACCGTACACAGCACTTCAGAGCCTACGGAGCACTTTCCCATGCACTGCTCCACTATGTCACTGCCTTCCAGTCCCTTTCCAATTTGCCACCAAAGTGCCAGGCCTTTGAAAACAAGCTAATCAAACTTAAAAAGAGATTCTATTTAGAGAGTGAATAGTCTCGGAGTGAGGGCCCCAAGGAGTTGCCTTCAGAATAAGGTTTAGTTCATGGACATCAGCATTTATTTTGGCTGCTCAGAACCTTTGTATTTCCCATGGGTTCTGGGCTGGGCCCTGAATGGTTGAGGTTGGCAGGTAAGAAGCCTCCGGCTTTATGAACTATTTCTGCCACTGAACTTTTATAAGGAAATATCTAGTGGTTTATAGACATTATACATTAGAATGTGAAGAAATCATGGAGATTATTTTCTGCAGGATTCCCATGATATAACTAGGGAGGCTGAGGACCAGAGAATTTTTAGTATTAAAGGCAGAACTGACTTAACAAAATGACCCTTCTTATTCTTAATCCAGTTATTAATTTTATTAACACAACACCATGCATTTGTTCTAAATCATCTTGGTGCGGGAAGCCACACACTGCCGATACTATCATGAGAGTGCACCAAGGAATGCAGAAGACCCATAGACCATAGGTGTTAGCAGGGCTGACACTAAGCACCTCATCTATTGAGATAGTGGTGGCTCAAGGCAATTCTCTAACCTGATAATCCTTTTACTGTTTACCAAACTTTACCTTTGATATGCCTATATGCATTGCTAAAGGGAAAATGTGTATTTAAGTAAATAAAAATCGGATAGGTCAGAGGTCAGTGTGCTCTTCACGAGAGAGACACCACCTGGTCCCCCACCCCTTAATAATTCATATTTCTTGTTTAGTGTTTTCATTTGTGTGTCAGACCCTCCTTCAGATCCTGAACCCAGCTGTGCAGGTCACAGCATCTTGGTATTTTTTAAGTATTGAATTTTGGAGAGTTTGGCATAACTGATATGTAGAAGATAATGCATTTTCAAATGTAGGTACCATGACATGCAATGAAGCATATAATAGAACCACTGCCTTTCCACTGGTAAAGTGTAAATACTGTATCAGTACTTTCTCTGGAACTTCTAAAGTTAGAAATGAAACACTTCAAAAAAGATGCTATCAGGGGGATCACTTTGTAGAGTATATTATTGTCTAATCACTGTGCTATACACCTGAAACTAATACAAAATAATACTGATTACAAACTGTAAATAAAAAAAATAATAAATATTCATTCTTTCTGTAAAAAAACAAAGAGATTGATTTTGGAGTGAAGGAGGGAGGAAAGAAGAGAGGAAGTGAGAGGAATGGAAGGAAGGAAGCAGAACTAGGAGAAAATTAGTCATTCTTTGTATATTAATATTAAGAAAGTATGGCAATTTTTATGTGTCAAGAGTTTCCTCCCATCCTAATATAAACTAGAATAGTTTGCTATTTCAATTGCAGCTTTCTGACAAGCAGGTTAAGGGTGGCTTAATTGGTTACTTGTAAGTAATGGTGTGGCTGGAAACTTATTGCTATTCCCCCTAAATATTTCACTGTCAACTACAGTAAACACAACACCAAACGTTTTGTTGTTCAAGTCAGTGATAGTGTAACTTGATATTTGATACTTTGTAGGTGTTGAAAGTAGGAATAAACTGTTTGCCTATTACCATTTTTAGTTTATGCTCTTGCTGGTCAAATAACCACTCTGGACTAGAAGGAAAATGGAGCAAGAACCCTTGAGGTTAGAATATTTCATTAAAAAAAAACAACCCACTTATATAATGAAATAAAAGTAGTCCATAAATCTCACTTTAGAAAAGTCAGATTGTTAGTTCCTTATTAGTAACAACTTTGCATCATACTTAACAACAACAACAACAAAATGAAGTAAACTTTTCCCCTTGATTAGAAGAAACTGGCTTGAATAATTGCAGATTTGTTGTTCTTATGACATATTCATAATGATTCACATATTTGCCAATGGACTTAGAATTCTAGGGAAGAAATTCCACTGTCAATTAATGTGGAAACTGTGCTGATAAATCAAGTATAACATCAAAGAAATAAATTAGGAGATTGTCACTGATATGAAGTCCTAAACAACAGGTATAATGAGGATCCTGAATAAACTCTGTGAGAGAAGCCAATCCATAGCTCACTGACGTCCTACAAATAGGCTCTGAAGACAAAGTGGTTGTTCTGTAAAGTAATTTGAAACAAGAAATGGTAGCAGATATAATATCAATTTTTAAATTAATTTTAGGACCAGTATTCATCAGCATAGCAATTAACAAAATTCTGTTTAAAACAGCAGTTCTCCCTCAGGATTGCTAGAATTAAATGAAAGTAGAGTAGTGAAGATTGCAGGAGAGAGGTGTGGCCATATTTGAACTCAGGTCATTTTGGGTAAGCTGTTCTCTCTAGAAAGCACCTGGGCTTTCCCCAGAGGATCATGAGGAAATGTGGTTCTGCTTGCCATCCTGCTAATGTTTATCCTTCTTAATTATTTGCATTTAAACTTGATAGACCAGTTACCTCACACAGCCACTTCTTTACCCCCAGCAGATTTTTAAAAAGCTTTATTGTTGAAAGTATTACATATGTCCCCCATTTTTTCCCTATTGATTCCATCTAGCCCACTCCCACCCACCACCGCAGGCCTTCACCACCCTATTGTCTGTGTCCATAGGTTATGCATATATGCATACAAGTTCTTTGGTTGATCTCTTCTCACCTCCCCCTCCCCCGCCTTCCCTCTGAGATCCAACAGTCACCCCAGTATTTTAATTAATGAGCAAAAATTAATTGGTATGTAGAAGGACATGAATTGATTTATAGAACATATTTTTAAGGCAATAAATTTCTTTCCTCTATCTAGTAAGATAGAATGAAATAATTTTTTCTATATATGGTTAGAAATTAAACCATGTTATAGTTAGGTGAGATTTCTGGGAATTTGGGAAAGAATAAACAAAATATACCTCATCACTAGGCCCATTTTCTAAACTGACAATATTTTACCATGAAGAAAACCAACAAAATTTCTTCTTTAATTTTTAACTGTAAATAACACTCTAATCTAATTTTTTGTCTTAACTGGTAATTGACTTACCAATTTTGGTCTCCTCTTACCTAAAGTTATTTACTCTTAGAGGGTATGAGATATGTGCACATTTTTAATTATTTTCTAGCTCTTGGATATTAAAGATATAAGATCTCTACGTGCTTTTGAAAATTCTACTTTGTTTAGAGTATTATAGTGATTTAAACATCATTTACATTCAGGTCGTACATTTTAACAACTTTCATGAAGTCAGAAGCAATTTTGTGATATTATACTATTTAACCTATTGCCATTCATTTGCCTAAGGAAAGGTGAGATAAGCTGTATCCTTTCTATTGCCCAACATATATATCTTTTGACCAAAGATTACTACTATTCAGAGAATTCCTCAAAACATCAATATTTATATAACATATTGGAGAAACTTTTTTTTTTTACTTCATTAGAGCAGCTTGTGATAGAACTCAATCTAGAGGGGGAAAAAAAAACTAAAGACATTATACCATAACCCATATTGTTTTCTCATATATAAGAATAATACAATAGAGATTTAGCAAGGTGCTACTTTAATTGTTAAGCTAAAAGGTTTCTATCTGAACTTTTGTTTCACTACTGGGCTGTTCTGTACCTCTGAACGTTTGTAAGTTAGATTCCTTCTATGTCAGCAGCCTTCAAGCAGAGAGTAGAACTCCAAGTACAAAATTTCTTCACCAGTGGAGCAAAGCTAATATGTTATGTCACACCGAGCAGATGACAGCAAGAAAGATAAACATATACTATACTACCAAACAGATAATTATAACACACACGACTACAGGCAGACAAACATGACAGACTGGTAACAAGGTTATCAAACTTAAGACAAATTGCACTGTGATTCTTCTCTAGTATTGAGACTTAAATCCTACATTTCATAACAAAGTCTTCACACATTTAATTTTTAGAAAACTTCTCACTTATGCTAAAGTTTCATATTTAATTGAGCAGAAAGTACAGAAGAGTGAGGCAGAAAATTACTGCCTGAAGGAAAACCCCCAGAGGTTTGGTATTCTAAAGTTCTGGTTTGAACCCCAGCACCATGACTTCCTCGCAGTATAATCTTCGATACATTTCTTAACCTCTATGCCTCTCTACTTCACAAACTGCACAATGGGGCTAATGGTACCTATCTTTCGCGTGAAGTAGGTAATGAATGCAGGCCATCAGTCACTCTGGCACATGGCAGGTGCTTCCCAAAGAACAGTTCGATTTCCATCTCAAACAGTAAGAGCCAAGGAAATCTGTTTGGAAACATACAAGTGACCATATCTCCCCAATGAAAAACTGAGACATAGTCTGCCAAGTACGAGTGCATTTATGGTGACAGCAAGGCAAAATATCCGAAACTCCGAACGCCACTGCAAAGCCGTAATAGGTGATCATCACGTAATGAGGAATGTAGACATCAGGAGAGCATCCAAGCACATTCATCCTTTAAAGGAATTTTATTTAACAACCTTTGGTGTTTTCACAAAAATAGAGGCAGCTAACTAGAGCACAATACATTCAGAAAGTCATTTTTTTTTCCCCAAAAAGACACCTCGATACCTGCATGATACTTTCCATGTTACTGTAAATTGCAGGGTGACCAATTCTGATATATGCAGATTCAAAGACAAAGACAAAGAGAACTTGAAGAAAGTTGCTTATCAATTAGAATGACTGGAGAATGCTTTTCTTCCTTCTCAACCTCCTCTTTCTATTTTGTATCTACAGGGAAGTCATTTCTTATCTTCAATATATTCAGTGACTTTTTAAAAGCCCCCTTTCCTAGTGAGAATGATTCCTTGTTTGAAGAAATAGGAAACAGCATGGTTCCCTGGGTTTAGGTAGAAAGCAAGTATACTTTATTTGAATTAATTTCCTTAAGATACTACAAACCTTGCTTTTCTTCATTGATTTAATTCAAAAATAGAATAGAAGAATTTTTATTTGGCTCCTAAGAGTAGTTAGGAAGAAGTAATAGGGGGAAAGAGGAGATGGAACAAACCTATTCCATCTCATCTTTGAGGGCTAATCTTTACTGCACTTCTTCATTGCTCCTTCTTGTCTCCTCCTTACTCTGCCAGACACTGGTTCACGAATATCTAACCTCACTGAACAGGGTGAGACGTCATCTCTTCAGAAAGGACCTCCTCTATTAATAATAAGTTACCTCACAACTTTACCTGAAGATAGTCTTATCTACCTCCGTTACTCTGTTCTGTGACTGCACTCAGCACCAAGAATGTCAGAAGACCTCGTGGAGAATGACAATGGGAGAGCATGCAGAGGGATGTCCGTGATGACTGTATGCTACGTCTAACAAAACTGAAGACAGTGAAGAGGTATAAAATATGTATTTCCTTTACAGTGACTGAGGACAGGAAGCTTTTATAAAGCCTGTTTAGGTGACAGTATCCAAAGTACTAACTTTCTCCCTCTTCCTCCTCCTCCATCCTTACTCCATCTGCCTTTCTTAGAATATGCAACATAAGCAAAACTCCCTGTAAATTCACCCTGTTCAACTTCCTCCTTTTCACACCAAAATGTCCTTCTTGTACTGCAGTTCACACCAGAGGGGATCCTGCCTATAGAGGTTCTGAGATATTATGAGCCCCTAAGCTTCAAAGGCATGCAGCACCAAAGAAAAAGAAACCAAGGAGCTAAATTACATGCTAGTCATTCCAGCTTTCTGACTTGGAATTACCTGTCAGGTGCTTTGCAAAGAGACCTCACAGCTCTCAGGAGCTCATCACCTCAGATGCCATTCAGAGGCAGGAAGAAGTATTATTTTGGTGAAGAGGAGATAAAATATCCAATGCTCCCTGGTAAATAAGTCAGTCACTAAGTAAGTAAATAAATAAATGATAAAAGAAAAAACAAACCTCCCCAACGTGAATGAGTAAAAAGGAAAGTAGGAAGGCTTTTGAAAGAAGGAGAAAAGAAGCATTAAAGCATCAAAGAGAAGAAAGGCATCTGGGAGTAACAAAGAATAAGAGAGAAGACAAACAGGTGGGAGCATTTTTGCCTGGCAGTGTCTTTTTAAAAGAGATCAAACTTTTTTTCTTCTTAGGTAAGTAAGGTACTGCTTAGGCTGAAAAAGAAAAAGGAGGAAGGAAGAAGGAAAGAAGGGAAGGAGGGAGGGAGGGAATGGAGGGAGGGAGAGAATGGAGGGAGGGAGGGAAGGAAGGGAGGAAGGAAGGAAGGAAGGAAGGAAGGAAGGAAGGAAGGAAGGAAAGAAGGAAGGAAGGAAACCCCCCATCAAACAAAAGACCCTTTGCTACATTCTAGAATATATCACAGTTATCCTCACTGGCCTTCTTTCCACTATGAAATTGTTAAAAAAAAAAAAAAAAAGATTTCATTCTACAGTAGGAAAATAAACAGGAAACTCTTAAATGGTTTTCATACATAGGGGTATTTTAAACATATTGTCTTTAGTAGACAAAACAGTCTTGGGACCAAATGCTGGCTTTATCATCTATAAACTGTGAGCTTGAGAAGTTACATAAACACCCTAAACCTCAATTTCCTTATGTGTAAACTAGGGATAATGATGGTCTTTGTTTCTTTGGGTTGTTTTGAGACCAAAAAGAGTTACTTTAAATTACCACAGTGGAGTTTGATACATCAGAGTATTTTATTGCTGCTGCAAAGCCAACAACATTGTATCTATCTTTTTCTCACCCCTGCAGGAAAGCTTTGAAGGACTCCTGCAATTAGGTTGGGCCTACTTTGATAATCCAGGATGTTCTTCCCATCTCAGGGTTTTTAACCTAATCACATCTGCAAAGTCCCTACCATGTAAAGTGCCATATTCCTGGGTTCTGGGAAATAGAATGGGGACATCCGAGGAAGGGGGTTGTGGGCAGCATGTCATTCTGCTTACCACAGTCTGGTATATCATGTACTCCATAAATGTTATTACTTCATTATTATCATCACTAGAGGCCTGGTGCATGAAATTCGTGCATGGTGGGGGTGGAGGGGCCTCAACCCGGCCTGCATCTTCTCCAATCCGGGACACTGGCTCCTAACTGCTCACCTGCCTGACTGCCTGATCACCCCTAACTGCTTCCCTGCCAGCCTGATAGCCCCTAACCACCTCTGCCTTGGCCCCTGCACCCAGGACCCGGGCTTCCCTCCCTCTGGCCAACAGCAGGCACCCAGGACCACTGGCAGCTTCTCCCAGGCTGGCCGCAGCCGCAGGCACCCAGGACAGGGTGGCTTCATCCAGGCCCGGCTTTGTCAGGAAAGACGTTCTGAAGACGTCTGGTCTAATCAGCATATTACCCTTTTATTAGTATAGATTACTATTTTATTGAGATGGGCATGCACCTACAGACTCTTATAACAGGTGCTACTGAGTGACCCTGCTCTCCAAAACACATTTACAAACTCTTTCTCAGATGAGGAATTAGAGACCAAGAGATTTTAAATGATTTGTACAGGCCATTCAGCCAGAGGACGCTGGTTTTGTACAGTTGGTTGAGCAGTCCTGAACTGACAGTGTTCTCCCATATTACGGAGCTGAGAACAGTAATCTGAAATGTATACTTAATATTTATACTGAATTTAATGTTTAATTTGCATAGAAACTCAAAAACATGAAACTAAATTCCTTATCTAAATAGCCAAAAGCATAGAGTGAGAAACCAAGATGGCGGCATAGGTAAACACCTAAACTGCTGCCTCGCACAACAATTTCAAAACTACAACTAAAAGACAGAACGGACACCATCCAGAACCACAGGAAAGCAGGCTGAGTGAAAATTCTACAACTAGAAGGAAGGAGAAAAGCTCACAGAGAATTGGAGGTACGGCAAAGGGGCTTTGTGCGCGCAGAGAGGAAGGGCGGCTGAGAGCTTGGCTGACTTCCTCTGGCGGAAGGGGGAAGGAAGCCTCGGACCGCGAGCTGGGAAAGGCAGAAGTCTGAAGGCGCACACGGGCCAGTGCGCACAAAGGCTGCGGAGGTAGCCATAGGCTTTCCCTAGTGAAAGGGAGTCAGAGGATCCTGACTGAGCCCCAGTTCTGACTGCAGTGAACCCCGGTTCCAGGCGAGCCCCTGGGGACCCACGCTCTTGTAGGGGGAGTCTGGACTCTCGGGCGGAGACTCGGGAGCCGGGGAAGGCGGAAGACTGAAAGTGCGCACGCGCACCGCGCCGGTGCGCACAAAGGCTGCGGGGGTTGCCACAGGCTTTCCCTAGTGGAGGGGAGTCAGAGGATTCTGACTGCACCGAGCCCCAGTTCTGACTGCAGTGAACCCCAGTTCCAGGCGAGCCCCTGGGGACCCACGCTCTTGTGGGGGGAGTCTGGACTCTCAGGCGGAGACTCGAGCTGGGGAAGGCGGAGGACTGAAAGCGCACAAGCGCGCAGGGGCGGGGCTGACAGGAAGCCAAGACTGAGACTCCACCCCATCCAAGCTGAGCACAGAGGCTATTGCAATTTGGCAAGTCTAATCCTATAAGGCTGTCTCCAGCACCGGGCTTCTCCCAGCATAGACACAGCTGATCCTTACAGCCAACTGGCCCGGAGGTCAATTCTTCCCAGTGATACCAACAACAGTAAAGACTTAATTACAACAAGGCTGTACACACAGTCCACAAAGGGGTGCACCAAGAGTGTCCACCTCAGGTTAACTGGGGAAGCAGACCCACTGGGCCATATTGGAAACCTAGCACAAATATCTACCTTACCAACTCAGGGATTCAGTGAAAATGCGGGGTCAAAGAATCAGATCACAAACGAAAGAAATGGAGGAAAACAAACGACTGGATATAGAATTCAAAACCACGGTTATAAGGCTTTTTAAGAATATCCTAGAAAAGGCCGATAAATATAAAGAGACCCTTGAAGATATGAAAAAGGACCAACTAGAAATTAAACATACACTGACTGAAATAAAAAATATTATACAGAGACCCAGAAACAGAATAGAGGAACACAAGAATCAAGTCAAAGAATTGAAATACAAAGAAGCAAAAAACACTCAACCGAAAAAGCAAAAAGCAAAAAAAAAAATCCAAAAAGTTGAAGATAATGTAAGAAGACTCTGGGACAACTTCAAGCGTACTAACATCAGAATTATGGGGGTGCCAGAAGAAGAGAGAGAGCAAGATACTGAAAACCTATTTGAAGAAATAATGACCGAAAACTTCCCCCACCTGGTGAAAGAAATAGACTTACAAGTCCAGGAAGCCCACAGAACCCCAAACAAAAGGAATCCAAAGAGGACCACACCAAGACACATCATAATTAAAATGCCAAGAGCAAAAGACAAAGAGAGAATATTAAAAGCAGCAAGAGAAAAACAGTTAATTACCTACAAGGGAGCACCCATACGACTGTCAGATGACTTCTCAACAGAAACTATGCAGGCCAGACGGGAGTGGCAAGAAATTTTCAATGTGATGAATAGCAAGAACCTACAACCAAGATTACTCTACCCAGCAAAGCTATCATTCAGAATTGAAGGGCAGATAAAGAGCTTCACAGATAAGAAAAAGCTGAAGGAGTTCATCACCACCAAACCAGTACTATATGAAATGCTGAAAGGTATTCTTAAAGAAGAGGAAGAAGAAAAAAGTAAAGAGAAAAAATTATGAACAACAAATACATATCTATCAACAAGCCAACCTAAAAATCAAGTGAATTAAAAACCTGAGGAGCAGAATAATCTGGTGAATATAATAGAATCAGGGGCATAGAAAGGGAGTGGGCTGATAATTCTCAGGGGGAAAGGGGTATGGGGGGTTCATGAAGAGAATGGACAAAAATCATACACCTATGGATGAGGACAGTGGGGGGGAGGTAAGGGCAGAAGGTGGGGTGGGAAAGGGGTGGAGGGGAGCTATGGGGGAAAAAGGAGAAATAATTGTAATAATCTGAATAAAGATTTATTTAAAAAAAAATAAAATAAAAAAATAAAAATCAATGAAAAAAAAAAATAAATAAATAAATAGCCAAAAGCATAAAACCATTGAAACATTTTTTCTGTTTTATATAGAAACTAGAGGCCCGTTGCACAAAATTCGTGCACGGAGGGGGGATTCCCTCAACTCAGCCTGCACCCTCTCCAATTGGGGACCCCTTGCGGGATGTCCGACTGCCATTTTAGGCCTAATCCCAGGGATCGGGCCTAAACCGGCAGTCAGACATCCCTCTCACAACCTGGGACCACTGGCTCCTAACTGCTCACCTGCCTGCCTGCCTGATTGCCCCTAACTGCCCTCTCCTGCAGGCCTAATGTTGCCCCCAACTGCCCTCCTCTGGTGGCCAATTTGGTTCTGATTGGTCGGTCCTATGCCAGCGTCAAAAGCTTCATTTCCTAGACAGCCATTGGCTCCCCACAGCACCCAGATTTGGTTCTCATTGATTGGTTCCTATGCCAGTCAGCGTCAGAAGCTCCCCCTCCTAGGCAGCCATTGGTTCCCCACAGCATCCACCTTTGGTTCTGATTGGTCAGTTCCTATGCCAGTCAGCATCAAAAGCTCTGCCTCCTAGGCAGCCATTGGCTCCCTACAGCACCCGCCTTTGTTTCTCATTGGTCAGTTCCTATGCCAGTCAGCATCAGAAGCTCTGCCTCCTCGGCAGCCATTGGTTCCCCACAGCACCCACCTTTGGTTTTGATTGGTTGGTTCCTATGCCAGTCAGCATCTCCAGGCCTATCTCTGGGCCTGATCAAACAGGCAGGGCTTAATAGCAGCCCCCTCAGAGGCCGGGAGAGAAAGAAAAGCCTGGCTGCTGGCGAAGATCAGAAAGAAAGAGGAAGAGAAAGAGAGAGGTAAGTACACTGATCCACAGCTTCCACTGAGGCTGCAGATCAGACCCTGACTCACTTTCTGGGTCTCAGCCACCTGGGCAGTCAGTGCTGGGTCCACAGGCTGCAGCTGGGCAACCCAGCACTGACTTCCAGATGGTCTGTGTTTGGTCACAGGCTCGGCCCCCTCCCAAGCCCCAGGCTTTAGGCTTGGGAAGCGCCCCTCCCCTCTTCCCGCCCCTCCGATGGCAGGCTCAGCCCCTCCCAGGGCCGGCTGGGAGTGATCTGGGTGCCAAGGAGGTACCCAGGACCCAGGTATGTATGCAAATTAACCACCATCTTTGTCGGGTTAATTTGCATACTCACTCTGATTGGCTGTGGGCGGTTAGCGGAGGTATGGTCAATTTACATGTTTCTCTATTATTAGGTAAGAGGCTCTTAAAATGTGTTAGGGAGAATGCTAATAATTGCTAAACTTCATGGAAGTCAGGTTTAGAATTTAGAATTATAAAAAGTGAGTTTTTAGAGAACAAATATATCTCTGTACCTTTATTTTTCCTTGCTTGCTTTTCCTTTCCTTTCCTTTTTTTGTTAGCATAGTTCTGAATGAATACCCTTGTTCAGTAGACAAATCAACACCTTAAGAAGAGAACATTGCATTTCTAATTTATGATAGCATTATATCACTAACCTAGTATTCCATTTTTCTTCTATAACTTTCCATGTTGATTCAAATAGGCTACACACCAAAATTGTTTGAAATATGCTGGGTTGCAATTTTAAAACATCACCAATAAACCCTGGTAGAGGGAAGTAAGCACAGCCTAATGACATCTACAAATCTAACATAAGCCAATAGTTCTATTTTGGTCACATAAACACTTTACATAGACAAATGCAAGCAAAGTTATGTTTCTATTTTTAACACATTTAAATCAAATTATGATAAGGCATTTGATGGCTATATCTCTTATTCCCCCAATAAACTTATGAACTTCTTCACTTTTTATTTGAAGGCAAACTTTTCAAATTTCTAGACATCTGATGCATAGTAGTATTAAACTTACTTGAATGAGAAACAATGGTGGAAATGTTCTATTAATTCTAAATAAGTCATTCCTAATTATTACTTCTTTTTGTAACTTCTGCTTTTTTTTTTCTTTAGGATCTCATGAAAAGAGGTTACCTCATTTGTAGAATAACTGGGATTATCTGACCAAAAGCCAATTTAGCAATTAATTTAGCTATTTGAAATAGGCATAGATGATAGAATTTCTGGTTTACATGTAACTAATGAGTGACAAGTGTATTTTTCCACAATGTTCTAGCTATGTTAAATATACCTTCTCATGGCAGTTTTATATCCCTTGATATACAAGTGTTCTGAGTATAAACACAAGTATACATGATACTCAAAGTATGTATTATTCTATTTAAAATTGATTCTTCTGTGGAATAATCATTTGTATTCAAATTACAGGTTAATATTGAGTAAAAAGTACAGATACTGAAAATTCATTTTTCACTTATGGGAGTCCATGAAGAGTCAAAGATAATGGGTATTCAAAAAGGTTAGTATCAAGAACATTCAAGATTTATCGAGTCCAGTTCAATAAATGATGAAGAAAAAAATCCAATAGAAGTATATTTTTAATTTTACATGAAGAGAACATTTAGAAACCACAATCCAAATCCTAATCTATATCCTCCTTTCATCTTAACCATTCCTCCCAAACAACAGAGAGAGAGAGAGAGAGAGAGAGAGAGAGAGAGAGAGAGAGAGAGGAGATTTTAAATAAATAAAAAAAAAACAACCAGGAAATAAAGAATCACAGGACACAAGTGTGTACTTCAGAAAGAACAATACTTTTACTCCTTTTTCAAAGGCACTATAGACTAAGAGGATTCAGTATCACAAAGTAAACCTGAACGGATATATTTATTTACTGAATTCTTTCATTAAGTGTTAAAATAATTTTATCCCACATGGTCACTTGACATCACTCTTCTAGTTTAAGGCATCACTGAATGTTTGTGAAAGGGTAGGGACAAAAGAGGCTCAAACATTTAGTATTTAGAAAATGTGAGATAATAAAAACTTGACTACAATGCCTAAATATTGAAGGCACTTGCAACCTAGAAACTCTCAATAAAGAAAAATTTTAGGAAAGAGGCCACTTGCAGCCCAAGGAAAAAATATTTTTGATCCTTACTTTTCCAAACTCCTTAGTTACTTGCTAGGGAAACACAATATCTTAAAATGTACCTTGGAATCATATCTGAGTGTAGAGACTGATAGCAGTCGTACTAATTCCACTTCTAGAGTGTTATTGGCATAATGACTGAAATGTGAAAAATTACACAGGTGAAAATCATTAAATGGTGACCTGGCAGAGTGAGTTCAAGTGATGTATGGGAAAAAGTATCCAGATACATTTTTTAACAGTAGTAAGTCTTTTCTCTATGCCAGCACAGTCTTCAGAGAATGTGGTTTATTTTCAGTCCAATAAAATAGATTGAATTATGCTTAAAGGCAGCATTAATGTGTATATTGTCACTGACACCTCTTTTATGTATTCTCCTTGGGAATAACATGTTCTAGAAGAGAAAATCCTCAATATGCTTAAAAAATACCCATTTAGTTATAAAATTACACCATATTAACAAAACATGTTTGACATTTTGAATGGCAATTTTTCTAAACTGCATTGAACACTCCACTGATTTATCCATCAAACTGGGTAATATGTTGGGTATAATCTATCCTATGATTGATGATATGAGGGTCAAAACTATTGTCCTGTATTCAAGAGAATGAATCTCCTAGGAAGTACCACGTTGTCTGAGAGTGTTGGACCATCCATTAAATGCCTTCCAGATTGCTGTGTTTTTTTAAATTCTGATTCTTCAACCTCCTTCATCACTGTGGATCACCATTTCTTTAGTTTGTCTGGTTTAATGATTTTTCCCTTGTTTTCCTTGCTACTTCTAAACTGTCTTCCACTAAAATAAACTAAGTCAGACAACTGAGATTTAAAATTCAGCAGTCTAAATTTTTCACATAAGAAACTAAATCAGTGTACTCCTTTTTTTTTTTTTTTTCTCTCTCCTTTACCTAAATCCTGGCAGCATTTCCTCATCTTTGCTACAGGATAGATAAAGAACTAGTTCTGGATGAATGGCATTGTGAAAACTGCCAAAATCTGACTTATGAACAAATATGGAATACATGGATTTGCTTTTTTTTCACTTTAAACCATCAGAATATAATATGTACCTGGATATGAAAAAAGGGGTATTTATTGCTATCTCAAGGGAGCTTGTTAGAAATAAAAAGCTCAGCACTACCCCCACCCCTAAGACCTACTGATTCAGAACTTTGACAATATCCCTACATGGTATTTTTTTTTAAATTTAATTGTTTAGGGTATTACAAATAGTAGTACATATGTCTCCTTTTTTTCCCCACTGACTTCCCCCCGGCCTACATGGTATTTATGCACATACATTTGAGACGCACTGAGTTAGCACATAACTCTCCAATAAAATGACCTCATGACGGACTTTCATTACTATCATCTGAGAAATCAGGATTTTCTTTTTTTTGGATCTCAATCTTTCCATTTAACACTCTTCAGACTACCATCATGGATTATTTTCGTTATATGACATAACTTTAGCAAAATTTTTGTTATTCTTGTGGGGAAAAAAAAACACCTTCGAAATAAGTCAGTCAGAGAAAGATAAATATCACATGATCTCACTCATTTGTGGAATATAATGAACAATATAAACTGATGAACAAAAACAGATCCAGAGACAGAGAAGCATCGGTCAGACCATCAAACCTCAGAGGGAAGATAGGGGGTAAGGGGGGGAGAACAACCAAAGGACTTGTATGCATGCATATAAGCATAACCAATGGACACAGACACCAAGGGGGTGAGGGCATGAGCAGGGCAGATAAGGACACATACCAGTATGTACACCTTAATCAATTAAAAAAAAACACCTTTGAGTTTAAATAAATTTGTTGCAGGTAAATAGATACATTATTCAACTCAATTTAGAGCCGTAAATCATAGGTTTTTAAATCCTTAAAGAACATTATAAATCATCAGGTTCAATCTAATCCCCTCATTTTTCACAATTGAAATATAAATTCCAGAGAGGTGACTTGGTTTACCACATTAATCAAGTGTTAACATGCTTTACGCTGTCTTACTGACAGGTTCTCACATTCACTTATAGGTATCCAGTTATTTTTTTTTAACTCTTTTTGTTGAAATTCATACACTCACTCTTTTTCCACATGCCAGTGTCAAAGCTGTTTAACGGGATTATTATCCCTTAGATTCCTTTCTGCATATCTTTATCAAGATTTGTAGTTGGACTCCCATTTATTTATGCCTCACAAATCCTTTGTTCCATTTTTGCTATTGGGCCTGTGAATAAATTAAAGCTTTATTCATTTTCCAGTGTTGTTCTCCTGGTTTCCATTTTTGCCTGGATTGACCTTGACATTCAGGTGGTGGCACTCTGAGCAAGGTCCTTGAATTTTACTGGCTCAGTCTGTGACCTCTTAAACTAGCAATTATATCTTTCCCTATTACATCGATAGATCTCCTGGACTGGTCTTGTTATTTACCTTGAAATCTTTAATCTCATTTCTCGGTTAGGAAAAAAAATAAATCTCAACTCTACCTCCCTTTTTAATCCTGTACTTAATTAACTCATAAAAATAAGCACTAATGTCAGTCATGGCAAAGGCATGATGCAGGAGATTATGATTTCTGATGAAAGAAAAAATGAAGAACTCTTCTGTGTCCAGTTTCCCTTTTATGGTATGTTATAGCTCTTGGATTGCTTGTCTTCTCGACATTGCTTTTCTCTTAATCGTCCTGTATAGTAATAGGGGGCCATGGGCAGAAACACTTCATTTCCTTCTCGCAAGCCCATGGCATCAACCAGGAAAAATGGAACAGGAGTTGACCCCGCAAATTAGATTTTAGTTCAGGTCTTCTGTGAGACATACATTGCATTAGATGAAAGTTCAGCCCAACTAGGCAAGAGCATAGGGATTTAAATTTAAAGTCTAATTAGCAATAAAAAGTGTTAATTTACCTGGAATCCCTCTTGGGCATAGCACTATATGAGGATCTGAGATATGGACACTCTGGAAGAGCACAATAAGAGAAATCCTTCTTATTGCAACTGTCAAAGGGACCTAGACAATTTTGTATGGCTAGATTTATTTTTTAAATAGTTATTCCACCTCTAAAATTTATGACATTTGAATCTCAGCTGGTTTCCCCAATTGAAAGCTTTCCTTTTTACAGGTGTTATAGATAAAACTCTTGCAAAACTAGGCAAAAATCCTCTTCCTTCACTAGTAACCCCTTTTGAATTTCAGCCTAGCACAGCAACTAAATAAATAAATGTCGTGTACTCTGCTCAGAGAGATAGTACAAGAATAATTCTCTGTTAAAAATAACCTAATTTTTAGTGCAAGTGTTTATTGTCAAAATATAATTCATCCATTTTAAAGTTAGACCTCATGCTAATCAATTTAAAAATTAATGTTTAAAGACAAATGGAAGCTATTTCCTGAAGCAAGTTTTCCAACCATATTTTTAGGAATGCCTTTGGATTGGTTAACTGTCAAAAGCTGACCTTCCTAAATCCCGCATATCTGGTGAATGAATTTAACTGTATGTATATGCATCCCGTTCTGTGGTAAATTACATAGTAAACAACCAGTGCAATTATAACAGATGTTTGCTCACTAAAATGCTTAAGATGAGAATTCAGAATTACATAGAACACATTTTCCCCTTATTAAAAACAAATGCTAATTTCCTCTAATATGGACTTTGTCATGCAATTTGAGCTCTTCTACTCCCCTTTCCCTTAAAGAAGAATTACTAAATTACAGTTAAGTATACTATAAAACACAATTGATGTTTGCTGAATACTCATTTGGAAGGTAGCAAATACATAAGGCTTTATAAACTGATATAATAGCTTATTCAGAGGATATCAATTTATGTGAAAATTCACTAAGTGCCACAACATCTGAAATAGCTAAATATAGTAGTCATCCACTATGCACAAAAGCATTTTTTTAAATCATGGTGAGATTTAGAAATATCTAATCATAATATTAAAATCTTTATTCAATAAATTGGGCTCCTGTCTTTCCCAGTAGGACCATCATTGTAATGACAGGATGCTGTTTTATGACCCATGGGAAGATCAAGGCTTTCATCTAAAAACATTAAATTTAGAAGGTTCAAAGTTGTTACAAATAGATTAACTCATTAATGCTTTAATTAAAAGGTATCCAAACAACTGTTGATACAAAAAGATTTGTAGGCAATAACTTTCTAGCAAGAAATCTGATGTTATTGTTATTTTGGTAGCTGATAACCCATAAAAAGGAGCAAGTCCTTACTTTACTCAGATTTTTAAGAATTATTATCCTTTTTGGCAGAGCTGGTGTAGTGTCGACAAATCAAGAGGTCACAGTTCGATTTCCTAGTAGGGGGGACACATGCCCATGTTGTGGGCTCAATCCCTAGTAGGGGGCATGCAGGAAGTAGCCAATTAATGATTCTCTCTCATCATTAATGTTTCTATCTCCATCTCCCTCTCCCTTCTTCTCTGAAATCAATAAAAAATACATTAAAAATAATTATCCTTTTTAGTAAATTGATATAATTTCTGCTAATCTTATAAGCTATTATTTAACATTTATCATTTGAATACTAGTTTCAATTTTTCATTTTTTGAGGTAAAAATAAAATATTAGAAATTTCATATTGTTTAACCTAAAACCAAGATTGATAGATATATAATTTCATTAATAATTTTATCCAGTAACCCAAATGATTAGCTTGTACTACATATTTATTGAATGAATGAATGAATGAATGAATGAATGAATAGTGGATATTTGACATAACTCTTTTATCTATAAATCTGCTTATAGACCTAATGCTAACCAAGTTTCTGGGTTAAATCATAATGATTTCATGTGGCTTCTGCCTTCTAAGAATCATAGAAGGAGGTAAATTTCTTCTTTATTTTTTAATTATATGCAATGGTCTTACCCCTACTTCCCTCTTTTCTTCCTTCTCTCTCTCTCCCCCAACCACACGCCCCTCTCAATGTAGTACTGTCTGGCACCACTAAAATAGACTAGATTATCTCTTAGGATTTCTTTCAGGATTGTAATCGCATGATTTCTTTCAAATATATATCAATGGAGTACTCAAGGCAAAACACAAGGGCATTCTGACCAGGAGCAGTCTGTGTGTGAACAGGGTTCATGCCAGCAATTCGGATGCACCATCCACAGGCTTCTTTTCACACTGCATTAGACATGAAAATTTGTTTTTCCCCAAATATTTACATTTATTTTTATCTCCATCTGTAAAGCAGAGTTTATTTTCATAATTCAAGGTCTGATAGTTAAAAATTGGACAATGAATAAAAAAGGTTATTATATTTTAATTTTGAGCCAATGTTTATAGGACATTTGGTAAATACTGAGAATATTTAGAGATTTCTACTATTTCCCAAATAAATCGTTCCTGATGATAAGTCATATCATGGGCTTAGTGAAAAGTATTTGCTTTCCTAAGGTGCGAGCATGCACTGGTTCACCAGTGTCCCAGTTGTTTCTCTAGTTGAGCAGAGCTTTCGTTTTGGTAGCATATATTCATGACAGCTATTTATTCCATGTTTCCAATGAAAGCCTATTCATATGAGTCTCTGGGGATAATTATTATCATGTATAAATGCCTGGGATGTTAATGATTTCTCTTCTCCCCTCTCTCTTGTTGTCTTGACCCAGATATTACCAGGTACTAGTATCTTTCAGCTTTCATAATACTGATAGCACCCTGAAAGTCATCCACACTGATTTTGGTTAAGAAAGCTTAAGTTTTTGTAAATATTTTTCAGTTAACTATATATAACTTAATAGAATTTTCTCTCTCTATGGAGTATGTATTAATATTGCCCAGTAATAATAATGTGATTCATTGACCTTTGTTCATCAGGAATCATTCAGATTTAATAACTTTTCCTTGAATCCTGGTGTGGCAATCATATGTCATTTGGATAAAGCTTGTGAAGGAAAACATCAACAGTGTCCTGATTATATATATTTTTGATTTGGTTTCAGTTGACATATAATAAAAGCAATTCATCCAACAAAACAAAAACTGGGAATAGTTGCTCTCTTACATTCCTATTTGCACAATTTTCTTACATGGTTGATTTTATGATGTATAATATGAACTTGACATAAGATGTCTATATTTGTCCACTTTTATTTTCTAGAAAATTGCTTCTGACCAAGAAAGTTTCCTGCTTATTTCCAATACTGTATGTAAAATATTAGAGCTAAAAGAATCATTTCACTGAATCTCTAATTTGAGAAAGAAAAAAGGTAAGGAGACATTGAAACTTATTTAATTATACATAGCTTATTACAAAGTATTTTGTAAATTAATTGGGTTTTAAAAAACCCCAGACAGGTGAAGCTTTCACATTCAGAATAGAAAAAACTATAAATACGATTTTAAAAATGTTAATTATTGCATGTGGTTCATTTCACCTCCTTTGACTCCACTGTAACTTGTGATCACATATGTTATATAATACACATTTCTTATTTTATCTTCATGGTATCTTGCTCTCCCACTACTCTTCTCTCTTCTCTGAGTGCCCCCTTCCCTTTCCTAGTCTGCCTGGATGTCCAGGTTATAGCAACTGCATCCAGCTGTGGGAACCTCTCTGTATATTCAGCCTGACCATGCTCCAGTGGTTCAGACCCACATTTGCAATTACTCACAGGTCCTCTTCATCTGAATGTTTCACAGACATCTTAAGCTCAATAAAGCCCAACCTGAACTAATTAGTTTCCTGTTCTCCTCATCCTGTCATCCATAAGCTTCTTCTCCTCTTTATTTTCTACTTGACTACTAATTCAACAATCTATACAGGAAACCAAATTGGGCACTTGGACGTCACTCTAGATTTCTCTTCCACCCTCAATTCCCCACAACTAAAGATTCACAAAATCCTCCCATCATATTTTATTGATATCTGTTATCTGTCCTTTCCTCTTTTCCCCCAATCTACCACATAAGAGGAGCTCCATAAATACTTATTGATGAATGAACAAGAGCGAGCAAGTGAATGATGACTAAGACAGTTTCTAGCCTTGGAGCATTCTAACAAATGGAGAGAGACAAATAAAAGAATATTTACATGATGCATGCTATGGTTGCAAGAGAGATCATATATGAGAGGTACTTTACCGGAGCTGGGACTCAAGGAAGTCTTTCTGAAGAATGAAAATCTAGGTAATGAAGAAATTTACTTACTCATTTATAATCTACTTAGTTTTCTACTAATATCTTTAGATTGAGTAGCAGGGGAAAATTAGATGAGGACAAAGGGGAATTAAGCAGGTTCCATAAAGACCTGTTTGACTTCTCTATTTTCCAGGTGGCTATAACTGCTTAGATGCTCTTGGGTACAATTTTTCCTAAAGAACCTATGATCTCTGTCTTGCAAAATTAACGGCTTACAGAGACGGACTTATCCCCAAATTTTAGCCACAGATCATGAAACATGAAACTTCAATTAACTAGCTGATTACATTGTTCTATGAACTTTTATATGAATCCAAATGAATCTTATGTTTTAATAAAAAGTGTAGGCTGTACAAACATACTTATAAATCTATAGGATCATATGCAGTCACAGCCTTCTTGTAGGGCATGCTCCAATGCTGGGCTGGTCTCAGCTATATGGTGACACTTATTATGAACAGTTTTTTTTGGTGGTTTTTACTAGGTTTATTTGTTCTGAAATGGATTAATTATGCACTAATAATTATAGTAATAATAAGAATGATTCAACTTTTCATAATACATTCTCTTTAAAAATTATTGATAATTTAGAAACTTTCTTCCTTTATAATATAAATTAATATTAGTAGGAAATGATCAAGACTCAAGTCGTATTTCTTGACTCTATTTTTAAAAAATGTGTTCCATTAAACTTTCTTTTCAGGACTAATTATGAAGCCTATAAAATGTGTTGCTTATTCTCTAATTATCAGATATGATTCAGTAAATAGTGAAGAAGCCAACAAACTTAATTATCATTTTGAAGTTAAACATAAAAACTATCATTAATGAATTGGTCAAAAGCTGAAATAACACCTTTATCATTTTATAAAGTACAGATTAAGAAATACCTAAACAACTGAAAAAGAGAAAATATGACTTTAATTTTTTTCCATCAAGAAAACCTCTCATCCCTATATTTGTGCCACTCTATGCCACAATTCACTTCAAGAAATATGTGGGGAAATTAAATAAATGAAAAGGTACCATTTTAAATCTGTATTTAGTCTGGACTACTTATAGACTTACTCTTCTTGAAATAAATAATAAAAACCTACTAACTCAGAATTGCACACTACCTTTCATTCTCATTTCACTTATTTTTAAGTCTTTTTAAGGACTAACACTACATTTTTAACCAGTGACCTATAACCTATGCTATGATTTTTCCATTCTTCAGAAAAAAAGGTAAAGGCTTTGCACTTCAATCAGTGGAAAATGAAATTCCAATTGCTTCCAGTATGGAAATATGAATAGCATTAAGTTATACACCTAAGTCATCCTGGTCCCCCATGCAATCAGTGAGCAATATTAAAAAGTAAATATGGACTATAGTTATGAGTTAATTTTTGATTTGGAAAAATAAAATATTTTTATATATCTGATAAAAGTACTAAGTCTGGTGGTATTTGCTTTATTAGCCCTATTAAGTATCCTGAGCTCACCAATTTTCTCTTAGCTTTCTGGCTAAAAAATACATTCCACTGTCCACTATTATAGCTGCTGCTGATTCCTGTTTTTGTGTTAGAAAAAAAATTTTTAAACTTTTTATGTCCCAAGGCTGTGCTACTCCTAGCCTCTCTGGGGGTCAACAGATAGGGCAATGAGAAGACTTATGCACTGTCACACCCTGAACGAAATCTCATCAATCAGACAACAGGATTTCACTCTCTGGTGCCTTCTTTCCACCAGACCGGAAACAAAGGAAAGAATCCCCAAACAAGCAATTCTGTTGACTTACTGTGTAAGATCAGGGGAACAAATGACAGTGCTTGTATCTCTAGTAAGCACTTTCTAACATGAATAAATTGTTCCCAGAAAATAAATTTTATGTGAAATTTTATTTCATAAACACAAGAGGTTCACGGTAACCACACATAGAAGTTTAAAAAGATATAAAGTCAAGTTTATTCTAGATGGAGAAAAGTTCTCACCCTGACAAGACCTTTGTCTTGCTGCATGTTAGCCTAGCATTCCCCTTCAACAATCCCTGATGACTGCCATGCTGAAATCATGTCTGGGGGATTTGGATCTGAACTCTATGATTTTCTTTTAAATAAGCGGCTCAGAATTTTGCTCCCTTCTCAAGCCATCTCTTAAGAACTCTTTCAAAGACTTCATGTACACACAAGCACACACATGCACGCGCACACACACATAAGGACTTTAAAAAACCCTGACTAGACCAAAAATTTGAGGCCAATGAATAACTTTTAAATTTTTCTTCCTTCCACTGTGTTTTTTCTAAATATCATTATTTGCTAACAGATTTTTTTAAAATATATTTTATTGATATTTTACAGAGAGGAAGGGAGAGGGATAGAGAGCTAGAAACATCGATGAGAGAGAAACATCGATCAGCTGCCTCCTGCACACCTCCCACTGAGGATGTGCCCGCAACCAAGGTACATGCCCCTGACCGGAATCGAACCCGGGACCTTCAGTCCGCAGGCCGACGCTCTATCCACTGAGCCAAACCGGTTTCGGCTTGCTAACAGATTTTGCCAAAATGTGTAAATTCATATTATTAGGATGGTAGTAAGGAATGTAGAGATGTTATGAATAAAAGCTGGCCTGTTTCAGTGTATTTGGTCTAAGGTTGGAGTAGCCACAACTGAGTGAAATCCCCATAGCACACAATCTTGTTGAAAGCTTTGCTGGTGTGATTGGATTTGGGGGACTGACACACACCATCTAAGTTCATAAGGAATGGCTATTTAATCCAAATGCAAAGACACAGGTAGTTGCAAAAAAAGATGTATGTAAAAAAAGATTCACTGTGGTAAGAGTAAGCATAAGAAACCTGCAGTGACTATTTTATATCAGATAAGGCATTTAATAATGATAAAATAATCAGTTAAAAAGATGTAACAATCACAAATATATATGAACATAGTAATAGAGCTTCAAAGTACATGATGAAAAAAATGCATAGAATTAAAGGAAAAAAAATAAATGTTGCCATAGTCATAGTTGGAGATTTTAAACATCTTCTCAGAAATTGATAGAACAACTAGACACAAAAAAACAGTAAAGGTGTAGATAATCTTAACAACACTATCAACCTTGACCTAATTGATATTTATATACCTCTATATCCAGCAACTGCAAAATACACAACTTTTTCAAGTAGTTGATATGCCAAGATAGATATATGTTGGGCCATAAAACAACTCTCAAATGTAAAATAATTAAAATCATAAAAAATGTATCTTCTAACCACTATGGAATTAAATTAGAACCAATAACAAGATGCCTAGAAAAAGTATTTGTGACTTAAGTGCTAAGCTTTAGTTACTTATGAAATATATTTATGAATAAAATAAACTTCCCAAACAATATATATGATGCATTTTCTAATACACTCAACTGTTATAGAACTTAAGAAGAGAAAGAGCTCAGAGATAAGCAAAAGGCTGTGGTCTTACTTATAAGTAATAAAATATTTAAATATATGTGGTCAATGGTCTAGTTAGTGATATTTCAGAATTTACATGTTTTGTTTTGAGATCCTAAAGGAAAAGGATACAAATGCAAAATATAATTATGAGATTCGGTATCTACCTTTGCCACATTTCCCAAAACAGTTTAATTTTGCAGTCTTTGGTAGTCAGTATTTTTCACTGATTGTCCCTATTTTTAAACGTATTTGTTAATATTCAATCAAGCTTGAAAAGAAAACTCTGTTTAATATGTATAATATATTGTATGATTAAAAGGGATTTCACAATTTAAAATACAGTAACTGAACAACTTCCAACCTGATCAACGAGTTTTAATTCAGTTCTTGAAGTGTAAATGGCAGAAAGCTTTAAAAAAATGTTAATAGTTAAAATAGCAACATTTATTTTTATTAGATTTATATAACCAAACATTAACTTTGTGTTCTGTTTTCATTTTTGAAACATTTATCTTTTAAAATCTAATTAGAGAAGAAAATTTCACTCGTTATGTATTTATTAATTTGAGAAATACTGTGAGGCATTATGCCAAGAGTTAAGGGTATAATCATATTCTTTGTTCTAATATAGTTTATATTCCAGTGGAGAAGTAAGAAAGTAAATTAGAATACAAAAATAGATAACTATTTAATTATAACAGTGCTATAAAAACGAAGTAAATGATATTATCAAAGCATGTAGTAGACATCCTCAAGTGACAGTAAATGAAACGAGCTTTGAAGAATGAGTCAGAGTTAACTAATCAATGGAAAGAGTTTTGGATAGAGGGAAGAATAAATGAGGTTGTGAATCAGGGAGGAGAAAATGGGTTTGAAGGAACTAAGCAGCAGCCTGTCAATGGAACACAGAAAGAAAGGAAGTATGGTCTCCAGGTAAGGTAGTTAAGATTACCTGAGTTTGGAAGACAAGTAAAGCATGCTTTTTTCCTAGATGCAAACAGATAGCCATTTGAAGCATTTTAGACAGCGAGTTTAAAATTTAAAGGAATAGTAGATATCCCGATTTTGAGAGTGAAAGAAAAGGCTAAGTAATGGTTTCCAAGTTTCTAGCTTAAGCAACTAAATGATGCTGATGCTACTTGTACTTGCTGAGATGGGAAACATGGAAAAGGTAGATCTCTGTGGAAGAACTATAGAGTACTTCTTGGGACATGTATAAAATTTTAGTGGAGGTATTGTAAAGACATTCAGAGGAAGAATTTAGGTACACAGCTCAATGCAGAAGTGGGCATCAGAGAAGGGTTTTCTTTTTCTAATATTTTTTTTAATTTTTTTTATTAAGGTATTATATGTGTACATATCTTACTATTGCCCCCCCGCACCCCACTCCCATACATGCCCTCACCCCCCAATGTTTTGCATCCATTGGTTACTCTTATATGCATACATATAAGTCCTTCAGTTGATCTCTTATTTCCCCCACCTCTCCCTAACCTTCCCGCTGTAATTTGACAGTCTGTTTGATGCTTTACTGCCTCTGTATCTTTTTGTTCATCAGTTTATAATGTTTTTCATTATCCCCAAATGAGTGAGATCATGTGGTATTTTTCTTTCATTGACTGGCTTATTTCACTTAGCATAATGTTCTCTAATTCCATCCAGGTGCCTACAAATGGTAATAATTCCTTCTTTTTTATGGCAGCATAGTATTCCATTGTGTAGATGTACCATAGTTTTCTGATCCAGTCATCTGCTGACGGGCACCTAGGCTGTTTCCAAATCTTAGCTATTGTAAATTGTGCTGCTATGAACATAGCGGTGCATATATCCTTTCTGATTGGTGTTTCTAGAGGAGGAAGGAGAAAATTGCATATAGAAGAGTGAAGGAAAGTTGGGTAAGGAAAAACACTTATTAAGGTGGGAGAATTCTGAGCATGGTGATGATGGCAAAGATCCATTTCAGAGGGAGAGATTATAGACACAAGAGAGGGTAAAGTTCCTGAAGAATTGGTGGAAGTTATGACTGAGATGAATTATTTACATTTTAAGAGTTAGTCCAATAATCAGAGGCAATATTTTAGAAGAGGCTTTCTTTTAAACTTATTCAAATAATCTGATATTTTGCTGAGCATTAAATTTATAAGATAGTTATATTCGAGGCTGAAAACTTTACTGCCAAATTTTGTGTTTATGTGAGATTAAGTTTTCAGTATTTAAAACTTATGCTTCAGTTAATGAAAAGTTATAGATGTGTTTTATCTACTCAGCAAACACCATCTTAAAGGGAAATGATAACTTAGCAAGTTACTTTCAAGCAAGTGCACAACTGAACCAGACGAACAGAAAACATTGCAATTTAGTGTTTTATTTCTGTAGCTTTAACTGAGTGATTTCTCCTCAGAGCAACCAGAATGATTTTTAAATCTTATTTTACATTTTGCTAGCACATAAGCCAACCTCACATGAAGGATATTACATAGTATTATTTGTGCCATTTTAAAATGTATTCATTGAGGAAACTACAAACTAAACTTCTGCATTAATAGACTTTGTTTGATGGCTTAAATTCAAAGTCCAGGTTTCAAAACAAACTCCCTTCACATACTGACAATGTAAGCAAGCACCCTCAAGGATAAAATAGATCAGAAAGTGACTTGGCAGGATTTTAGCCACCAAAGGAGCTAGGTACGTAGCTCTGGCTATAACTGCAAGAACATGGCAGAGCTGTTCTAACTTGTGATTAGATGAAACATCAGCCATAGTACATCCATTGTTAAATAATCAGATATCATTTGCTCTAATTGAGCTGCTATGGGGATGATGTTCAACTGGCCAGTTGAATGAATGACTGGCTGGAGCATTTTATATATGGCAAAAATAAAAAGAACTGGGAAACCAAATGTTACAAAATAGAACCACGGGTACATATCCTCAGTAAATGACCCATAAAAGCATTGTTTTAACCTTGTACATAACCTTTTGACAAATACTTGAAGATAGTCAGCTTAACTTTTTAAGTTAAAAACAATAATTCTTATAAATAGATTATAATGATCATAGAAATATTATAATTAAAAATTATAGTATGTCTACTGTCAATGTAGCATATAGATATCACTTACTCCCAAGAGAAAGTGACTAACTTTTGAATGTAAAATAATAATTAAGTTTTATTCCTTCCTTTTCTTAATGTTTTTATTGATTTTTTGTATTAAGGTATTACATATGTGTCCTTATCCCCCATCGCTCCCCACACCCCCCTGCTCATGCCCTTACACCCCCCTAGTGTCTGTGTCTATTGGTTACACTTATATGCATGACACAAGTCCTTTGTTTGACCTCCCCCTTTTCCCACCACCCTCCCCTGCCTTCCCTCTGAGGTTTGACAGTCTAATCAATGCTTCTCTGTCTCTGGATCTGTTTTTATAATGAACAACATAAACTGATGAACAAAAAAAGATCCTTTTTTTAAATAAGGGAAGTCTTATGTCTGAGTATTTTCATTTTTCTTTGAAAGCAGAGCTACCAAGTGAAAAAGACCAATTATGAATGAAGTTACATATGGTTGCTCTTAGGTATTAACCTCCTGTTCTGGGGATAGTTTGATAGACTGAACATCCTCTCACAAGAGAAAATACATGCTCAGAAAATTTTCCATATGATACCTCAATCTGATCTAACAATTGCAGTAGGGAACAAGTTGGAGTACATACATAGAAGTCGTGAAGCTGTTACGTGAACACTGCAGAGAGGAGTTGACATGCAGAATAGGTAACAACAATTCTATTCATTGTCTAAGTACATCTTTAATTCAAAATTATGGGTGGTCAAGTAACAGAACAGTATCAAAATTCTTATAACAAAGTTTACATAATCTATTTGATGTTGTTAGGAAAACAGCATTTGTTTTGAGTAATTGCTAAAGCCTCAAAGAATCATTTCCCAATTACTGTCAGTGAAACCAAATGCTACAAAATAGAACCACAAGTACATATCCTCAGTAACTGACCCATAAAATCATTGTTTTAACCTTGTACATAACCTTTTGACAAATACTTGAAGATAGTCAGCTTAACTTTTTGAAGAAAAACTGTCTCATTACCCACATCACCCTACTGGCTGAAGTGACCAAATACCTGTCCAAGACTTCAGTGGGGGAGGATGGAGTAGGAGAAGGGATGTACCATGAAACTTGGTGGATGGGAGTCATGCACAATTTCCTTAGTCACAATGTGCTTTATTGAGAAAACATAAGCATATGAGAAAGGAACTTACTATAACCATATTGTAGGATTCCTGAGAATTGAAGAGTGTTCATCTGAGATTTGTGATCATGCACATTATATATGAGACTAGTAATAATAGTTATACAATTTTTCTCTAGCCATGCTCATCAGTTTGTATGTAACCCTAGAGTAGGAAGACAGCTGAATTTATATTAAACTAGAGAAATTCGTGCACGGGGGGGTGGTGTCCCTCAGCCCAGCCTGCACCCTCTCCAATCCAGGACTGCTGCCTCCCAACTGCTCACCTGCCTGCCTTCCTGATTGCCCCTAACCGCTTCTGCCTGCCAGCCTGATCACCACCTAACCACTCCCCTGCAAGCCTGATTGATGCCTAACTGCTCCCCTGCCAACCTGTTTTCCCCTAACTGCCCCCCCCCTGCAGGCCTGGGTCCCCCCCAACTGCCCTTCCCTGCAGGCCTGGTCACCCCCAACTTCCCTCCTCTGCCAGTCTGGTCACCCCTAACTGCCCTCCCCTGCAGGCTTGATCACCCCCAACTGCCCTCCCTTGCAGGCCTGGTCCCTCCCAACTGCCCTCCCCTGCTGGCCATCTTGTGGCGGCCAACTTTTGTCCACATGGGGGCAGCCATCTTTGACCACATGGGGGCGGTCATCTTTGACCACGTGGGGGTGGCCATCTTTGACCACATGGGAGCAGCCATCTTGGAGTGATGGTCAATTTGCATATTACTCTTTTATTAGATAGGATTAGGGTTTGTTGAGTAAGAAAAATAGATGATTCAAGGGACAAGAGAGTTATAGTTGGTAAAGATATAACCACAATGAACGATCAGAGGATTTAGGATGGGAAAGATGGAAGTAAGAACAAGATGGGGAAGGCTGATGAATCTTGAAAAGAAAGTATTGTCTTGTTATATCAACACATTTTTTTGATTACGGTAGAGAAAGTAAGCTAGAAGGATATGTCATTGTGTCCAGAAACTGGAATGTTTGAACCCAAGATTTTGAATGTGCAGCAATTAATCATAATGACACAGTACAAGGGCCTACCATGGTCTATGCTAACTGCTGAAAAAACAAGGATAAGTAAAACAAATGGACCTGACCACATGGATTTTATGTTCTTTGCTGAGTCCTCTTGGACCTCAGTTTCAGACATTCAAACAAATATATGTTACAATATAATAATAAATTGTCTATTTAAACTGTTGATTGATATTAATATTTAGATTACCAGAAAGCCCATGAAGGTGCCAAGATAAAATTCTCAAAATATGGGTATGTGCCACTTTTGCTCCATTGCTTAGAGAAGAAAATAGACATGGGATCTATCAATATAATAGCATTTTGTACTTTCCTCACATTCCTTTTTTTATATTATCTTCAATTACAGTTTACATTCAATATTGTATTAGTTTCAGTTGTACAGCATAGTGGTTAGACAATCATATACTTACAAAGTATATGAAAATATCCCCCTGATATTTTCAATACTCACCTGGGACAATACATAGTTATTATAATATTATTGACTATATTTCCTGTTTATATTCTACATCCTCAAGACTATTTTGTAATACCAAGCTGTACTTCTCATTCCCTTCACCTTTTCAGCCAGTCCCCTAACTCCTTATACTCTGGCAACCATCAGTTTATTCTGTTTCTTTGAGTCTGTTTCTGTTTTGTTTGTTCATTTATATTATTCTTTAGATTCCACATGTAAGTGAAATCATATGGTATTTGTCTTTCTCTGACTGACTTATTTCACTTAGTATAATGTTCTCCAGGTCCATCCATGCTGTCTCAAAGGATAAGATTTTATTCTTTTTATGGCTGAGCAATATTTTATTTTATGTATGTACTGAATCTTTATCTATTTGTCTATTGATGAGCACTTGGGTTGATTCCATAGCTTTACTATTGTAAATAATGCTGCAATGAGTACAGGGTTGCATATATATTTTTGAATTAGTGTTTGGGGTTTCTTCGGATATACATCTAGAAGTGGAATCACTGGGTCATAAGGCAAGTCCATTTTTAGTTGTGTGGTGTGTTTTTTTGAGGATCAATATTCCTAAATATTGATCAAAACTATTATAACAACAATTTTGTTATGAATGCTTTTATTGGTTTAGATTGTAGAGACATCATCAGCAAAACTAACTTTGAAGAGACAGACCACAAACCCAGGAAACTCAGAGAACACCAAGCTGAATAAATGCCTCAAAAGTCCCTAGGTATAACATATTCAAACTTCAGGAAATTAATTTTTAAAATATTAGGGGCCAGAGGGAAAAACACCAAACATACATAGAACCAAAGATAAAAATCATTTGTCTTCAAATAAATTGTTCATTTATTTTTTATTATTATAGAAGCATGTTGCTTTATGTTTCAGCTGACAAAATCCAGTGCCAATTTTATGTTATCTTACCATAATACTTTCTCCCCATAAGTTAACTAGTGTAAAATTAAGTAGCATTTATATAGAAATTCTCCACACAGCCAAGTTTGTCTTGCTAATGTTGACTCCTTTTATTTAGAACATTTTTCATTTGCTGACCTTTTTATAATCAGGCTTTATACAGCCAAGATATTCTTAGGAAATGACACTGTTCCTTCCTTTTTCTCTTTTCTCAATAGTTTGAACTTACAAGATTTAAATTCTGGTTTCCCAAAGAGAATAATTTAACTATAGCACAATAAAAAACTTATTCCCCACAGTATCAAATTTGATCAGTTCCATACTGAAGCAATTTTCCAAGCAATATTAAAATTTAAATAAATAAATAAATAAATTTATCTACATGCATTAGAATAAACATCTCTTTATTTTCTTCCTTCTCCTTTCCCCAGTCTTCTTTGTTTGGGAGAACTAAAGTTGAGAGGAAGGGCAGGAAATTATAAAAGTAAATGTAACATTTCACAGAGCAGCTTGGAGATTTAAAAAGCTCTTTACATACTAATAGTACAGTGCTCAGAAAATGGGATGTTCTGACTAATTAAATCTTCTCATGAACTTAAAGTAAACTCAGGAGAAAAACCTTTTTTAGAATTTCAATCCTTTTAAAAACCTTTTGAAAATGGCTTAATCCCCTTCTTGGCTTATTAAGTATAATCTGTGGAGGAGAATGAACATATTTGGTGAGTTAGATCGTGTGACTCAGAATCATCACCATGAATAACAATTCTTATTGTACATTTCTGGGATAGTGTAGGAGTTTGAACTGATTATATATAATCTTCAAGCAATGCCACAGAAGCTTTTCTTCAGAATAAATCCTGTTTATCACTTCCTTTTTCCTCACTTTTCTCTTTCTTTCAAATCTCAGTGTTACAAAATTCTGATAAACTGAGTACTATGGTTAATCCTATTTATAACTTTAAAATAACTTTATATGCACAATTTCTGATTATAAAAATATAAACTACTTTAATCACATTTAACCTTTAAGTACTTGCTGCCTAACTTCCATCAACCTGGTTGCTTATATTACTGACTCATTTCTTTATACAAATACATTCATTGCTTACTGTGGCCCAGAAGAACCTGAAAAAGTTGATTAATTGTGTAAGTTCCTTCTCATCCTGGTGAAGATATGAAGAACTTTTAAGATGAGAGAAGTTACATACTTCCTTAATCTGGAATGCACAGAAGATGGAAAGTTTATCCAAAGGAGAGGAGAGAAAAGCTGCATAGTATTCCAGGATTTTCTTATAATGACTTTTACTTTATCTACTTATTAAACAATATTATGAACCTACTATATAAAAAGCACCCTTGAATCTTGGTACCTGGTTCCAGCCTTCTAAGACTTCAAAGAGCAATTGAAAATGCATCACCTTCCATTCAGGTAAAAATTGTAGACAGAAATTAAACCTATCTTTTGCTGAGTACTTACCAAATGGACACATAAATACACATAAACATACACACAAACACATACATATATATGGTATTATTAAAATTCATAGTGTCCTAGGAGATAAGAATTATTGTTTCTATATTTATAGATATGAAAACAGAGGCTTGGTGGGTTAAACTGGAGAGTTTATGCTGTAATATGAGATGGAAATCATACTGTCAGCTAGAAGAGTAAGAAAAAAATTCCTTCAGGAATAAAATTTGGTCCTAAATGGTTGCTAAATTGGGAGAATATGAAATAAAATTGAGGGGTACTTCAAGTAGGCATATAGAACGATATAGTTGCAGTTAAAAGCTTAGAGTAATGGGGGAATAAGGACACATATGTAACACCTTAATCAATAAAGAAATTTAAAAAAAGCTTAGAGTAGAATTCTGCTTCTAGAGTCAGAAAGAGCAACTTTCCTATATGTAAAAACTACAGTCTAAAAATCGGGGAATGAACTATATGTAGCAAATATTTTATTTACACACTTTATTTATTTGGCCTTCAGGCAAAATCCTTTAAAACCAGGAAACTTACTGGAATTCAGCCAGTGCCATTCTCTTTTTCTAAGTTTACATGTCAACTCCTCTGTCTTCTGCTTGCTGATCTCGCTTCAGTAATTTCAAGTTACACAAATAAAACCCACAGTCTTACTGCCTTAACGAACCAGAGTTTGGAGCTAACACAGCATCCTGAGAGTGAAGGGGAAAATCTTGGAAACAGTTGGAGGGTAGTGGGGGACAAATGCTGTGTATTAACTGCCTACTACCAAGCAGAACTCCAAACTACACATGAGCAGAGGAGACTCTAAGAAACCTAATTAAGGCAAAAAGATTGGAACAGAAATTTCAGCTGCTGCCCACAGAAGCAGAGATGAAGTTTGGAATGAAATACTTCATAAAATAGAGCAAAAACAAAAATCACTCTTTGGGAGAATATAAAGAATCCAGAGGCTCTACAATGTATTATTCACGTGTCCTATATACAATCCAGAATTCCCACACATATGAAGATTCAGGATAATGTGACTCATATAACAAAAGAACATTCCAGGGAAATTGGCCCTTGTAAGACCAGATTCTCAAACTAGCAGGCAAGAATTTATAGCAGCTATTATAACTATGTGCAAAGACATAAACATTTACATTAAAAATAAAAAGGAAATGACATCAAGAAATAAAAATAACTAAAAATTGTAATATTAAAAATACAATATCTTAAATAAAAGGTTGGGAGTTGGGCACATAGCATTTTGTTTTAGGTAAGCATCAGTATTTTCAGACATGCCAACCTTCACATTTTAAGTACAAAAACACTACAAATCTGAACTGAAATTAATTTCATATGCTTTTGGTCTTTGTCTGTGGCTTTCATTCAGCTTTTGTTAGTAAGGAATTCTTTTTTTCAGAAAGGACTAGAGATGCTAAAGTAAAATCATATTGGCAACTGTTCTCCCACACTGCTCACCAGAGGCATGAAATCCCAGCCTTCTTCCAGTGGACAATGCCTGTTTAATTTTCTTCATTGCTGACAGGAGACAAAAAATCATTCATATTTTCTATTCTTTTATAAAGATTAATCTAAGTGAATAGGTGTTGGTCAAGCAGATAGATATAGTCCCCTGACCATTAAAAATAAGAGTTTCCACTCTATGACCATTACTTGAAGAAAAGAGTATGCAATGCACAATGTGATGCCCATTGGATCTCTTAACATTACTACCTGACCAACCATGGTTGATCAAAACGAACATCTTACTGACATGTCTTTTATCAAGCAGCAACTAATAAGGAGGGTTTGATTACATATTTTGTAGTTATCATGGCCAGAAGTGATGACAGAAAAAAGAGAGAGATTACAGGTCAAGAGTTTGGTTTAAAGGTTTTCTCAGTCCAAGAGGTTTGGTAAAAAAGTTTTTCTCATTATTTTCTTGGCTTAAAACTTCAAGTATAAGTTTT